>NW_024070209.1:35407858-35557106 GCF_014754425.2 Oryx dammah | reverse complement strand
TATATATATATATATATATATATATATATATATATATATATAATTATGGCTGATTTTTATTGTATGGCAGAAACCAACACGACATTGTAAAGCAATTTTCCTCCAATTAAAAAAAAAACACAATATTGTAACAAATTCAATAAAGACTTTCAAAATGGTACACATCAAAACAAATTGTTTTTAATTGTATGATTCTCTCAGTCATTTGGTTTCTGTGTTTCATTTGGAACACTAGGTTACATGGTTCCTTACTTAACTTCCAGGAAGGACAGGGGCATTTTAACTTGCTTCCTAGTGAAAGGTTGTTGTTGAATCACGATGCCGGGATTCTTGGCCCCCGGAGGAGAAGAATTCAATCCGGGGCCAGAGACAAGGCTTGATTGCTCAGAGCTTTTGTGTAATAAAGATTTATTAAAGTATAAAGGAGACAGAGAAAACTTCTGACAGGCATCAGAAGGGGGTAGAAAGAGTACCTGCTTGTTAGTGTTAGCAATGAAGTTATATACTCTCCAGTAAATCCAAAGAATGTCTGGAGGTTGTAAAGACCTCACCAGACCTACTCCCATAATTTACATTTAAAATAACAGAATTAGCCAGAAGGTTTAATCCAGAGACTGTCCTCAGGCAGAATACATTGTTATATAATCCTAAGGAATGTAGAGAAGAAAAAAAGTTTGTCCTTTCTTCCTCCTTGAGAATTCCAGACCCCTCTCTCCTTGGGGACCCCTAGACTTCTTATCAACCTGCCTAGGAAATGACTCTCTCACTAGGAATGGCTGACTATTTTGGATTTTGTAAGCACATCTGAAAAATCTTAAACATGTTTTCTTTTATCCCATGGTTTTTGGGGGGAGATTAGCTCAACTAATGAGGTCCATCTTTTCCCCTACTACTGTGAGTAAACTAAAGTTACGGTGCTATTAAAAATGCATTCAAATTGATTGGCAGAGATGCCTGTAGGTATAAAGAAGGGAAGGAAAAGTGGAAAGATAGAAGGAAGGAAGAAAGGAAGAAAGGAAGGAAGAAAGTATAACTGTCCTGGTAGAAGTTATAAAATGCAAAATATATGTATTAGAACAGAAAAAGGCATCAACAAAGTACAGCAGCAGAGAGTATTAGGGAAACTTTTAAAACCCATGATTCTAGCCACTTCTCTAGGCATGGACCACATACTCAAAGAGATTAGATAACTTATCCAGCGTTTATGGTGGACAATAGCAGTGCCAGGACTGGGAAAATCAGGCATCAATTTTTGAATGCTCATTATGCCAAGGGCTTAAAAAATGTTCTCTCCCAGTGTGATGGCTTGAATTGTAACCTCCTCCCCCAGTTCCAGGTTCAAGTCCTAAGCCATAATACTCCAGAATGTACAGGGTTTTTTATAGAAGTAATCAAGTTAAAATAAGCAATAGGGTCCTAATCCAACATGGTTGGTGTTCTTATAAAAAGGGGAAATTTGGACACAGACATGGATATGGAGAGAACACCATATGAACTTGGAGATGGCCACCTACAAGCCAAGGGGAGGGGCCTGGAACACAGCCTTCCTTCACAGCTCTTAGAAGGAACCGAGCCTGCTAACCCCTTGACCTTAGACTTTTAGTCTCCAGAACTGTGGGACAATGTTTTTGTTTTTTAAGCTACCCAGTTTGTGGTACTTTTTTTATGACAGCTCTAGAAATTGATTGATCCCAGGACTTCCCTGGTGGCTCAGTGGTAAAGAATCTGCCTGCCAATGCAGGAGACGCCAGAGATGCAGGTTCGATCCTTGGGTCAGCAAGATCCCCCAGAGTAGGAAATGGCAACCCGCTCCAGTATTCTTGCCTGGAAAATTCCATGAACAGAAGAGCCTGGTGGGCTGCAGTCCATGGGGTCGTAAAGAGCTGGACATGACTGAGCATGCACGCATGCACATCCTATTAGGCAGACGTTGTTTTCCCTGCCTTGTAGGAGGAGCCTGAATGGTGTTAACCTGGGGATTTGGGATCACAGTCTAGGTGAGTCAGAATTTGGAGGTCACACCTCTTCTGTTATGTGAGGTGGCTCCTCTGGGAGGGTGAGTTACTACGCAAATGGATCTCCTGTGTCGCTCCTTTGTCCCATAGTGTTTCTGCATGAAACCGCCCATTAAAAACCTCAAAGCATTTAGTGACCATTCAGCTTCCTTCACAGTCAAGTTATGTAGTCTTTCTTTTAAAGAGAGGGTGCTTTTGTCAAGTGTTTGCAACTGTGAGAATAGGTAGGCCTTGGATAGAGAGAATTAAGCCCTCAGCTTTAGCAGTTGGAGAATTTAAACACTTCACACTCTCCAGTGGTTCATTTCACTTTGAACCCAAATGCCTACAGCTGCAACTAGAAATAGTATAATCAGTCAAGTGTCAGGTCACGTCCTGCAGAAGTTAAGATGCAGCACTTCTTTTCAACAGCAGAAAGCCCACTGTGAATGGGGCTAAAATGTGAGGTTAGGAGGCCTGCCGGAGTGATATTAAACAGTGTTAAAAGCAGTTTCGGTGCAGGAGATGTGTGTCTGTACCTAGGTGGTTCCACTTCTGGAAACAGAGTTCTAACAAATAGTTTCTCTCAATGGTAGTGCATAAGCTCTGGTAGATTTCTAAACTGAGGTAACAATTTTATAGAAAAATTATGTTCTATAGAGTCAGGTTTTGTAGAAGAAGCACATTTATGTATTTGAAATTTTTTTTATGTTTTGAAATGTCTAAATTTCAGCTTTCTAGCTGTGAAATGTGGTAAAAGCTCTTTTCTGGGGTTGTGAGGGTAAAATAAGATGCGTGTTGGGAGGTTTGGGAAAGTTGAAAGCCCAACACTAAGGGGGAGTTTTAACCAGACTGTAAGTTTACCCAGGTAAACATTAAAACAGCCATAGAATCCATTGATTCAAAGTTATAGCAAAAGTTCCTTCCTCCTAATTTTGAGTCTGGACTGAGTGTACTTGTGTATATCATGTTTTGGGGAAAAGCAAATTTAAGGTCTTGATATTATTAACTGGTATCAACTCATAGTTGATAAATAACTTAAAGCTACATCTAAAGGTATTCTATTTGTCTTTGTGTTCCTGGCTCTAATGAATCAGACGTGATTTGCACTGGTCGCTGTACAAAGTTTGAGTGAAAAAAAAAATGGTTAAGAAGGCAACTGGCTATGTCATACCCAGAGTGCCAAACCCAGCCACACAGCACAATGTCTCACTGTTCTTTCTTCCAAGCCACCTGGATGCGTTTATGGGAGTCAGGAGGAAAGGAGAGGTCATATGAGATTTGGAGAAACTTGATGGTTGGAGGTGGCAGAAGGTGCCTGCCAAAATAGGGGTGTGGGATCAAAGTATATGGTGGTGGTTGAGACTGTGGCTCTGGAGATGAGCTTTCTGGGTTTAACTCTAAGCCTTGGTCTCCTCGTCCCTAAAATGGGAATGATGGAAGTGTGCTGATGAAATGAGTCACCCTTGTGAGCCTCTGAGGCCATTCTCACTGTGCTCACTGCCGGCTTTCCTTACTCTCTTCTAGTGATGGTCAGTTTGTGTGTCCTCTCCCTCATTAGGCTCTGAGCTCCTTGAGGAGCCTCCTGGATTCTTCTTCATCTTTTTATCTCCTTACGTAAATATTGTTGAGTGGATGAGCTATAAGAGCTCTGGAGTATTGTTCACCTTCACTCTGAGCCTCAGCTGACATTCCCACCATTGAGGATAAGGTGGAAGTAAGTTAGACAGGGTTTGTTCAGTCAGAAAATTGCAGAGGTTAGAATGGATAATGGCTTACATTTTTGAAACTCTAAATCTTGATGTAGACAAGACATGCAAATATAACAGATCATGGATAGCACCTCAGTGTCAGCTGGAATTGTTTTAAAAGTTAAGGCTCAATGGTGGGTGGGAACTATAGTTAATATATTGTAATAACCTATAATGGAAAAGAATCTGAAAAAGAAAAAAAAATATATATATATATAACTAAGGGTCAAAAGAGGCATTGAAGGTTTGTTACTATTTAGAGAGTGTAGCAAGTATCTGCTTAGAACAAAGTGGCTGAATATAAAATTTGTCTTCAAGGAGCAGCACCAGGGTAAGGTCATTCTTTTACAGATATTGAGCGGCTCATTTGTCATTATGGCCCTATGCTGCCCGCCTGTGTCTTCCTTTCCCGCCTTGAGTGGCCTTGCCTTTGTCTCCTTCCCATCCTTCCTCTCTTGCCGTGTTAGGGGTGTTGGTGTCATGCTGGTCCTGTCATAAGGGAGGGACCGCTTGTCCTGATACTTCCCAGCTTTCACTCTTTCCTTATCCCACATTGATCAAAGCAAAGTAAGCACTCAATAGATGTCGGCTGAATTTAGTTCCTGTCTCCCTCTCTTCTGCCCTCTCTTTTCCCCAAAGCCAAACAGGCCGAAATCAGACACATGTAGCTTTGAGACTCATGCAATTCAACACATTTTCTAGGGTCAGAAATGAATTAGTAGGTTAGCTCACATGCTGTGAGGAATAGTAAATCAGCATATAATTCAGTGGGTTTTATACCACAGTGGATTTACATTTTCCCAGCTCTCAGTTTTGAAGTCTTATTGATCTGTAAAAGGAAACATAGGGCTATTATCATAAATCCCCTAGAATCCATGGGTCCTGCAAATAGATTCAATGGCATGAGTTTGCGTGCTGTGAACTGTTGTCGGGGAGCTGGACTTGGGAGTGGAGGGGTGGGCTGTTCCATGGGGGCAGGTTCCTCCTCTACTGTCACTATTGGACCCACCAAGAGGTTGTGAAGCTCATGATCTGTGTGTGTTTTTGTCTGTCTCCTCACTCCTTGTTCATGTAGGATTTATGAAAATGGTTTATTGGAGGGTAGAGTCTGATTGTCCTTTAGAAATTATATTTTTAAAATTTCTTGTATGACTTGACTTTTTGCAGAAAGATTTATAAACTTAAAATTTAAATGGTGTGCATGTGTGTGTGGTGTGTGTGTGTGTGTGTGGTGTGTGTGTATGTTGAGAGTGTGTACTAGGAAGGGCCCAGGAATGGTTTAGAAACAGCTAGGCCAGTTCTACATTCAAGATATAAACAAGAAAAAACCATTTACCCTATTATGGAAAAGAATCTGAAAAAGAACACACACACACATAAGGAAAGAAGGAAGTATTAGTTGCTCAGTTGTGTCCAACTCTTTGTGACCTTATGGACTGTAGCCATTAGGCTCCTCTGTCCATGGAATTCTCCAGGCAAGAATACTGGAGTGTGTTGCCATTCCCTTCTGCAGGGGATCTTCCTGACCCAGGGATTGAACCCAGATCTGCTGCACTGCAGGCAGATTCTTTACTGTCTGAGTCACCAGAGAAGCCTATATATATACACACACACAAATATATATGTGTATGTATACACACACACACACACATAATTAAAGGTCAAAAGGGGCATTGAAGGTTTGTTACTATTTAGAAGTGGAGAAGGCTCTTGAGAGTCCCTTGGACTGCAAGGAGATCCAACTAGTCCATCCTAAAGGAGATCAGTCTTGAGTGTTCATTGGAAGGACTGATGTTGAAGCTGAAACTCCAATACTTTGGCCACCTGATGCAACGAGCTGACTCATTGGAAAAGACCCTGGTGCTGGGAAAGATTGAAGGCAGGAGGAGAAGGGGATGACAGAGGATGAGACAGTTGAATGGCATCACCGACTCAATGGACATGAGTAAACTCCGGGAGTTGGTTATGGACAGGGAGGCCTGACGTGCTGCGGTCCATGGGGTTACAAAGAGTTGGACATGACTGAGCGACTGAACTGAGACGGTGTAGCAAGTATCTGCTTAGAACAAAGTGGTTGAATATAAACTTTGCCTTCAGGGAGCGACATCAAGGGCAAGGTCATTTTTTACAGATACTGAGCGGCAGTTGTGAAGAGCAGTTGGGAACTCTGTGTTCTGCCTCTTTGGCTCTGCTCAGTGGAAGGATGTGGACTGCTTCTTTGGTGCACCATGCCTCGTGGATGAGGTTGTAGTCATTGTCTTATTCTGCCTTGTGAACAAGCTCTCTTGGAGGCAGAGCTGTGCTAAGCACTACTTCCTCAGCTGTGTGCATTCTTGCACAAAGAAGGGACCATGAAAGTCACTTGCATATATGAGTGGACATAACACTGATGCACAGTACAACTCCATATAAGGCAGCAATCAGTCTTTAAGCTGAGGAAATGTTTTTCTTTTTTTAATAAGATATATTAATAGAAAGTATTCATAAAGCACCATTTCCCAAAGTGAGTTCCATAGAAGACCAGTCTCTCTCCCCCAAAATGCAAAAGAAAGGGTGGCTTTGGAGCTCTAAGGTTTAATATATTTGGGTAATGCTTGTGAACTAGATCTTCCTTTTGGAAATTCACGATGTAGACTAACTTGTCACAGGCTCTGAGAAGTCCTGCAGTAAAGACTCTCATCTAACTTTGTTTTATCCAGTGTTTCTCAAACATAGTTTACTTTGGAATAGTTCTTTTTTGCATAATATCAATTAACATCCTAGATAATGATGTTTCTTGTAACACACTTTTGAAAGTGCTAAAGTACCAATCTTAGGGCTAGCAAGGAGGGGGATTATTTTTTTTTAATTTATTTTTTATTTTACTTTACAATTCTGTATTGGTTTTGCTATACATTGACATGAATCCACCACTGATCCTGGTAGAATTATTTTCTTCCTGTCAAAATATAGAGAGGCCTACAAAATGCCATGTACTCAGTACTACACAGAAGGCAATATTTACAGTAGGTATTGTTGCCAAGTGAACATTAGGGAAGCAGTGCATCTCAGGGTTTCTACAGTGGTACTGAATCTATGCAAAAGCAAAGGAAACAAGAATTGCTTTGAGTTGCAGAACTGTGGTACTGACTGAACTCTGACCTGTTGCATAAAATAGAATCTGAGGCTTCTCTGCAGCCACTCAAGGAGTATTTGCTAATTACCTACTAGTCTCTAATCCTCTGCTGAGCTCTGATGATGCAACTGAGAAAGGCTCAGCCTCTGTTCTTGCGGACTAGTGAGGAAGACCTGAAAGGACACAGGCAAAAGCACTGTACTGCAAGGCACCCTGTGAACAGAGAAGACTAGTGGGTCATTATCTGCAAAGGTGAAGCCCCTAGTCAAACCTCACTGGGGCAGCAAAGTTTGTCAGAAGAAGGTGGCAAGCATGTAGAGGTGTGAAGGATGAAGAGAGTATTGGAAAGAGCATCATGGACAGAGGCAATGGCCTGTGCAAAACCTGGGAGGAGAGCCAACATGGCATGTTTGGAGAATTTAGAGTAGATAAGTGGGGCTAGAATGCTGTGTTTGAGGAGTATGACTGACTGATAGACAGAGAGCTGTACATGTTACTGCTGGATCATGAGGGGCCCTGACTACCCTGCTGCTGAGTGTTTTTTTATCTCTGTGATTAGTTCAAGACTGGTCCAAAGAGGTGAGCAGCCTGTGGGGCATCCTGGCATGTGAATTGAACAGCTGAGAAATAGGAGGGACTGGATCTGTGGATGACTTAGGACCAGACAATAAGACAAATATCTGGGTAAGAGTATCTCCCCACCCCTACCCGTCTATGGATTTCTGTGACATTCTAGTGAGCAGAAATGGGCAGTTAGGCCAGAAGCCTCCCAGAGCCATGCATAGTATTGGATGCTTGGTGGTTTATGAGTTCACACCTCTTTCTGTGGCCATATTATTTGTTAGCATTCTGTGTGTTATTTATTACAGAGTCCGCATTAATGAATTCTCAGCTGATCTTTCTTGTTTATCTCCTCATTTATTTTACAAGTGTTTACTGAGTGTCTGGCAGGGCCAGGTGCTGAGGATATCATACATGACAAAAGTTACAGTCTGCCCTACAGTCTAGAGTGGGAGGCTGACGTTACTCAACGAATCTTAGTAATAAACATAAAACCACAACTGTGATAAGTGCCATGAAGGAGAAGTAAGTACATGGCAGTGTGAGATCAGAGTCTTCAACACCAGGAAAGCCTTCCTTGACAAAGCAGGCTATAGGCTGACAACAGAAGAATGAACACACGTTAACTAAGTGTATAGGAGGGGAGAGCAAATAGCACCTATAGGAGGTGGGAGCTTGGTGCATTCAAGGAACTGAAGGGAGTGTGGCTGGAGCCCAGGGAGTAAGGGCTGGTGGTGGTGCAGTAGAGACTGGGAGTTAGAAGATTCTAGTCTCTGTGGAGCCTCAGAGTTGTAAGGAATTTGCTTTTGTTCTAAGAGCAATGTACAAGCTTTGAACACTTTTAAACAAGATGTTACATCATCAGATTTCTGTTTTGTTTTTCTTCGAATGCCAAGTATCTTCTGTACCCTTTTATTATCATCATAATCTTTGTTTGCATCAAGATACATAGCAATGACAGCAGGTTTCTTTTTAAAGCTTTCTATTAAATACTAAATATCTTTCCCCATTTTAATTTTACATTACTCTGCTGAGAAAAAAATTAAAACAAGTTATCTGAAGCCCGGACACACTTCCATGATTAGCTGGGCTATGTAAAAGTTGGTAACTTTGTTCTTCCTGCTGTCTGAACATGTCCAGGCTCTAGAAAGTTGGGATCAGATTTCTGGGAAAGTTGGGATCAAACTTTTCAATTATTTTTGAAAAGTTTACTACAAAATGGATGACTTGTTAGAAGCCAGGTTTCAAAGTAAGGATGAGGGTAAGAGAGGGATTCTAAAGGAGATCAGTCCTGGGATTTCTTTGGAAGGAATGATGCTAAAGCTGAAACTCCAATACTTTGGCCACCTCATGCAAAGAGTTGACTCATTGGAAAAGACTCTGATGCTGGGAGGGATTGGGGGCAGGAGGAGAAGGGGACGACAGAGGATGAGATGGCTAGATGGCATCGCTGACTCGATGGCCATGAGTCTGAGTGAACTCTGGGAGTTGGTGATGGACAGGGAGGCCTGGCGTGCTGCGATTCATGGGGTTGCAAAGAGTCAGACACAACTGAGCGACTGAACTGAATTGAAATGGAGAGGGGTAGTTTCTCTCAGAAATAAAATTTCTGGAGAGTGCCAGTCCAAAAACGGTTGGGGGAGGGGTAGAATCTCAATATGAACTTCAAACTACTCTCTCTGTGACGGGATAGTAGTGGCCTTGCCGAAGCACAGTGTGATCAAGGAGGGGGTTGGCTAAGTTTGACTGTTCCCAATTGTCTTAGCTGGGGAATGGAGGAGTTTATTGCCCAGTGGGTGTCAAATGGTGTGAAGCTTGACTGGTACTGAATTCTCTAAGAAGTTTCTTCTCAGATTTGTGATTTGAGCAGGTTATACTGGTTGGAGAATATATTAGAAGGAGCGAGAATGGATCAGAGTGTGTAGATCTGGCTATTGTGAGAATCCAGGCTAAAGATGGTGGTACCTTGGACTAAAGTGGTGGCTGTGGAGGTGAAAAGAAATCAAAGCCTTCAAGAGCCATTTAGGCAGTAAGATTTATGGTCATGGTGATGCATTGTGTGTAGAACAGGGAGAGAGAATAGGTCTCCTAGACTTTGTGCAATGAAGGGAGAGATTTAGGGAAACAATTATACGATCAGTTTTAGTTACATGGGAGCTGAGAAAAGAGTTCTAGAGACTGATATGTAATTTGAGAGCATTGGTGTTTCATATATATGGAATTTAGAAAGATGGCAATGATGACCCTGTATGCAGGACAGCAAAAAAGACACAGATGGGTATAGCGGACTTTTGGACTCAGTGGGAGAGGGAGAGGATGAGATGATTTGGGAGAATGACATTGAAACATGTATAATATCATGTACGAATCGAATTGCCAGTCTATTTCCGATGCAGGATATGGCACGCTTGGGGCTGGTACGCGGGGATGACCCAGAGAGATGTTGTGGGGAGGGGGGTGGGAGGGGGGTTCATGTTTGGGAACGCATGTACACCCGTGGTGGATTCATGTCAATGTATGGCAAAACCAATACAGAATTGTAAAGTAAAAAAAAAATAAATTATATATATATATATAAAGAGAGCATTGGTGTTTGAAGAGTGATTGGTGCTATGGTACATGTGAAGAGTGTTTGGGAGAGACTGAAGACAGGAGGAATCAAGCTGAGGAAAGACTTGAGGGGACCCAGTCTTCAGAGGAGGCTGAGAAGGACCAGCCAGAGAAGTAAGAGAAAAATCAGAAACATGAGGTACGAAAGAAAAGGGAAGTGATTATTTAAAAACAAAAGATGTGGTCATCAGTATTGATTTGCCATGGGAACATCAACTATGATGAGGAATAAAAATGAAAATTGGATCTAGTAACATGGAGGTGATTGTTGTCCTTAATGAGAATTGATTTTTTTAGAGAGGAGGGGCAAGGGTCTGAATGGAACATTTTTCATACTTTCATACTATCAGTCATAAGGACTCCTTTATGATTCTGGGTATTTTTGCTGTAAGCATCTTTGCTGTAGACATCTTTGCCACAAGCATTTTTGCCATATAACTTATTGGCTGTAAGGCAATTTTGCTATGAAAGATAAAATAACTGGCTGACAGTCTGGTTTGACAGTTTGGTTTCACTGGTTGGAATGTGTTAGCATGTCTTTGGTTAGAGACATTATTGATGGCTTTATTGAGCTGACAGAGAGTTGAGCCCACATTTCCCATAGAACTTTGGAACACCTACCAATGGACCTGTGACAATATGCCAAGGACAAATAATGGGATAGAAGCTTTCACAACATGACACAAACTTCAATTACCAATATGCATCCTAGTACTTGGAAATCGAGACTCCTCTTGATGAAGAAAAAGAGTGTGATGCAGAATGAGGAGATGAATCAACAAGCAAAAAAAAAAAAAAAAAGATTTTGAAGATTTTACTATCAATAAAAGATTTTGAAGACAAGTGCTTAGGTATAACTCACAAGATAAAATCAGTTATTTTCACAATATTGCCATGAATCTACACATGTTTTAAGTGTATTCAAATATTCTGTGTTTTGCAACAAATTCTTTTTAGTTTTCTTGTCCCTTTCTCATGTTTCATTATTTCCATTTTAATGACCCTCTTTTTTCATTATTTTAACTTTTATGGCAAAATTGCTTTATGGCTAATTAGTTATGCAGTGAAAATGTTTGCTGCACACTGTTTATAATAGCCAGGACATGGAAGCAACCTAGATGTCCATCAGCAGATAAATGGATAAGAAAGTTGTGGTAGATATACACAATGGAGTATTACTCAGCCATTAAAAAGAATACATTTGAATCAGTTCTAATGAGGTGGATGAAACTGGAGCCTATTATACAGAGTGAAGTAAGCCAGAAAGAAAAATACCAATACAGTATACTAACACATATATATGGAATTTAGAAAGATGGTAATGATAACCCTGTATGCGAGACAGCAAAAGAGACACAGATGTATAGAACAGTCTTTTGGACTCTGTGGGAGAGGAAGAGGGTTGGATGATTTGGGAGAATGGCATTGAAACATGTATAATATCATATATGAAACAAATCGCCAGTCCAGGTTCGATGCATGATACAGGATGCTTGGGGCTGGTGCACTGGGATGACCCAGAGGGGTGGTATGGGGAGGGAGGTGGGAGAGGGGTTCAGGATGGGGAACACGTGTATACCCATGGCAGATTCATGTTGATGTATGGCAAAACCAATACAATATTGTAAAGTAATTAGCCTCCAATTAAAAGAAATAAATTTATAATAATAAAAAAGAAAATGTTTGCTGCAAAAAATACTTGCATCAAAGATCTTTAGTGCAAAGAAACTTATGGTGAAAATATTGGACACACCCTTCATATACTGCAGTACAGAGGCAAGTAAATAAGATGGACTCAGTAGCTGTGTGTATTCCCAGGCCTGATACTCTGAGTGTAAGACCAGGTAAACAGTATCCTTTATACAGCGGCATGGAAATAAGCCCTTTCCTCTGGGCTACATGTTGAACACACGCACACACACACATACATGCGCACACACATACACACTGAATGTGCTTTATTTAAGTACCCTGAGGTACATGATTACCTTCTGTCTCACTTATCTTTAACTAAAGGGTATTCAATAGACTCTTGTTAGATTATAATTGCTTTTTTGTTTAAAATTATAATTGTTTAAAAACCTTTAAAATACACTAAAATGCTGAAAGTGCTTCATCAGATTTTTCTGTGTTGAAATGAAGTAGAAGAATTATTAGACTTTATGTTGTTAAAAAAACAAAATCCTCTACTTTTATAGCCATCCCACAGAGAACCTAAAAAAAAATGGAAATACCCCACTTTTTTCCCAGAATGCTGTAGCTGATTAGTTTTGGTAGATACTGAATGCCTTCAAAATTCCTGCTTAGGTCAAACTCCTTGAATATAATTTATCCTTTGTTTATCCTCTTGGGCAATGAGAATAAGAATTTGTCTCCAACTTATATTACCCCACTTTATTGAACCACTCTGCAAAAACTGAAGTGTGATTTACGGTAATGTTTCATAACAGCCAGTATTAATAAAATGGGTAAAGGTTTTGCAGGCTCTGAATTTTGTAGGAAAAAAGAATATTATAGATTGCAATTTAAAAAAGAACTGGGTTAAATTCAGTTTTCAGACACAAGGGCTAACTGACTGCTTATATTTCTGCTGGTTGTGTGAAAAATACATTAAGCACCACACGCTTATTTAAAAGGCACTTTAATCTTATGTGACCAATGATAGAATGCCATATACTTTCAGAAGACACATCCATTTTGTCTCATTCTCTAGGGCAGTAGTTCTCCCCCTGTGGGCCTGGGAGCAGCAGCAGTAACATCAACTGGGCACTGTTGGATGTAAATTCTGTAGCCCCACCCAGATCTATGGGCTTCCCAGGTGGCACAGCAGTAAAGAATTCACCTGCCAAAGCAGGAGACAAAGGAGATTTTCTTTTGATCCCTGGGTTGGGAAGATCCCCTGGAGGAGGAAGCGGCAACCCACTGCAGTGTTTTTTGCCTGGAAGATTCCATTGACAGAGGAGCCTGACAAGCTCCAGTCCATAGACTCATACAATCAGATAAGATTGAGCACACGCACACACAGGCACACTCGCGTGTGCACACACACACATGCACACACCCCAGACCTACAGGAAGAGAAACTCAGGGGCTGAGGCCCAGGAATTCCTGTTTCAACAAGCCCTGCACGTGGTGCTGATTCATGTACAAGTTTGAGAGCCACTGATTTTGGGGAAGAAATATCTCAGTGTATGTATGTGTCTGCACGTGTATGTGTCCATACTAAAGTAAGCACACTTTATTTTTATTTTATTTTAGTAAAATGTAAATAAACATTTACACCCCAAAATAAACATCAAAAACTATCTCAAAGGGAGAGGAGAAATCAGAATATTTTGCTTGCTCTATGAATGTATGCTCATTTCACTTCTGGCTCTTCATGGTTATAATGTCCTGGGTTCTCCCTGAAGCAGTGGTTGTCCCTTGGATTGTCATTCAAGGATCCCAAGAACAGGGCTGTTGATGATTCAGTCTTTGCTACACTCACCAGGGAGCATGGAGATCATTTCTTTTAAGATTCCATCTAAAGCGCACTTACCACAAGCCAGGCACTGTGCTAAGCATACTTTACATTCAATATCTTGTTTAAGCCTCAAAACAACTCTTTAAGTAGGTATTTTAATCTCTACATCACAGATTAGGATGCTGAAGCTCAGAGAGGCTTAAAAATGTACTTCAGCTCACTTAGATGGTCTTGGTCAGCAGCAGACACAGGATTTAAACCTATGTATTTAGTTATTATATCTTGCCAATGTGGATGTCACCATCACAAAAGGGCTTTCTTGTTAGCTATTCCTGTCAACTTACA
Organism: Oryx dammah; assembly: GCF_014754425.2. NCBI lineage: Eukaryota > Metazoa > Chordata > Mammalia > Artiodactyla > Bovidae > Oryx > Oryx dammah. The sequence continues at coordinate 35,543,267 of NW_024070209.1, read as the reverse complement.
CCTTGAAGCCCAGGGCTCCAGCTTTCTTTTCCCAACCATGATTGGCTTTGAGCTTTTGAATTTGATAATACCATATACTCAGTTAAATAAAGAGTCATTAGCAGGATACCCAAAGGGCTTCCCTGGTGGCTCAGAAGTTAAAGCGTCTGCCTCCAACAAGGGAGACCCGGGTTCGATCCCTGGGTCAGGAAGATCCCCTGAAGAAGGAAATGGCAACCCACTCCAGTATTCTTGCCTGGAGAATCCCATGGACTGAGGAGCCTGGTGGGCTGCAGTCCACGGGGTCACAAAGAGTCGGACACGACTGAGTGACTTTACTTACTTACTTACTTAGCAGGATACCCAAAGATGCTTTTGAGAATTGGGGAGAATGGAGGAGAGATGAGCTCGAACATGAACATGAAGAACACTTACGAGAAGCTGGAGGAAATGGGATAGTCATTATATAGTGGTAGAAAGCCCAGCAAAACTGCATCTTGCAATTCTGTGGAAAGTGGAATTTGGAAACGATGAAGGGGCATATTTAGTGAGGAGTTTTCCACCACAGTGTTGAACACGTAGTCTGGTTTGCTTTTTTTTTTTTTTTTGCTACTTATAGTAAGATGTGAAAGGGAAAAGACAAATTGAGGTAAGAAATTAAATAAAAAGGAATCAAGACTTGATGATTTGGGATATTCTCAGCCTATCTGGATTGCAGAAGATGTTAAAATTAAGAGATTAGCAGACAGAAAATTGTGTTTTCAAGAAAAATCTGAGACTGTGGCTGGACAAACTTCTGCTAATACCTTAGAAAGATCAAAAGGTCAACCTTTAGTCACAGAAGAACTTCTCTGAAGAGACTAAATCTCAGAGAGTGATTGGGGCTGTATTAGTTTCCTGGGATCACCATTTATATTTGTAAACCAGGGATGAGAAATTAGGGTATTTTCTAGTTTTTTTTTGTCTGTTCGTTTGTTTTTAGTTCCACAGCCTCCTCCATTGCTATACTGAAGTACATGCTCTTTAATCAGGGCCTGTATGGAGGGATGGAATTGGGGAAGTGTATTTAGATGGTGCGCCTCCTTTGTTGCCATGGGACCCTTTACTTCCACAAGGTACCAGAGCATGCCTGTTCCCAGAAGGGCACCTCCTCGACTGTACATGCCCCAAAGCTTTCCTTTAATTTGCCAGATGCCAGTTTTCCCATCTGAGACCTGTTTTTAGTATGTTTCTACTTAGGGTGGGTTCTCTCCTTCTGGGGTTTATTCTGACCAGTTCCTACCACTCCCAGACGTTCTCTGCCTTCCCTCCTCTCCTCTCTTATCCCCTCCATTCTCCTCTCTTTCCTCTCTTCTCTGCCCTGGCTCTCCACTCTGGATTTGGATATTTATTTCCTTATTTACAAGTAATTTGAAGTTTGTAATGTTTTTGGATTCATATTACTGGTTTGGATCATGAGCAGTTGTGTTTGTTCTCCTTGTCAATGTGTATATTTTTGTAGGAGGCGGAGAGATTCACATTTAAGTGACTGCGTTATTTTATGGCAGGGATTTGAAGTTACCTTGGTGTATCCTTGACATGTTGGGAGAGATCACTTTCTGTAGCGGGGGACTGCCCTGTGCATTCTAGGAGGTGATGACAGGTTGAAACCATCATGGAGTCGTCACACTTCAGTCATACAAAGTGGAGTCGGGGTGGGGGGCATTGAGGACCTGGTCTCAGACACAACCCTGTCCCACTGAGAATTTGACCTTTCTGTGAACTGTACCAAAGTCAAGGATGCTGCCAGCCAGTTTAAACATCAGGGTCTGTAGCTGCAAACTTGTGGTCTCAAGGTTGTTTCCTCTTTTAACTGTTCAGCCATTTCAGACTACAACCAATCCTTGCCTAACAGGCACCCTTGCTTCTTGCCCGCTCCAATTATAATTCTTGACAAACAACTCATGTAAACAACTGTGACCTTGAGCATTTTGCCTTTATAAGCACTCTCTATTTTGTAGTCCAGAAGAACAGAGTTTAAATGCTTCTTAAATCTGTGTCTCCAAGGCTGCAGTCCTAACAAGCCCCAAGTAAACACCTCTTTACTTCAATAAGGTCTTCATTTCTGAAATTTTGGTTAATAGATACTTGGCAGCATCCCTGGCCTTTACTCACTACATGACAGAAACAGCCATCTCCCTGGTGTGACAACTCAAGATGCCTTTGGACATTGCTAAATGCCCCCGAAAGGGAAAAACACCCCTCGGTTGATCACCACTGTCATACAGGGATTTCTTCTGTCTCCTTTTGCTTCACTTCTGTAATTTATTGGAGATATTCTCAATTTTATTTTTCATTTCTATCATCATAATTTAATATTCATTGTTGCTCTCAGTGTTCCTTTTTAAAAAATTAAAACTATATCTTTATTTTTTCCATGAATGCAGTGTTTTTTCTTTTAAAAGCATTATTTATAGCTATTTATTATTTTTAATACTTTATATTAAAATCAGTTATTTAAAATTTTGACATATGGTTGATTTCAGTTCAGTTCAGTTCAGTCGCTCAGTCTTGTCCGACTCTTTGCTACCCCATGAATCGCAGCATGCCAGGCCTCCCTGTCCATCACCATCTCCCGGAGTTCACTCAGACTCATGTCCATCGAGTCCGTGATGCCATCCAGTCATCTCATCCTCTGTCGTCCCCTTCTCCTCCTGCCCCCAATCCCTCCCAGCATCAAAGTCTTTTCCAATGAGTCAACTCTTCGCATGAGGGGGCCAAAGTACTGGAGCTTCAGCTTTAGCAGCATTCCTTCCAAACAAATCCCAGGGTTGATTTCCTTCAGAATGGACTGGTTGGATCTCCTTGCAGTCCAAGGGACTCTCAACATAGATAGAGTCTTCTCCAACACCACAGTTCAAAAGCATCAATTCTTTGGCGTTCAGCCTTCTTCACAGTCCAACTCTCACATCCATACATGACCACAGGAAAAACCATAGCCTTGACTAGACGGGCCTTAGTCGGCAAAGTAATGTCTCTGCTTTTGAATATGCTATCCAGGTTGGTCATAACTTTTCTTCCAAGGAGTAAGTGTCTTTTAGTTTCATGGCTGCAGTCACCGTCTGCAGTGATTTTGGAGCCCCCCGAAAAAAACTCTGCCACTGTTTCCACTGTTTCCCCATTTACTTCCCATGAAGTGATGGGACCAGATGCCATGATCTTCGTTTTCTGAATGTTGAGCTTTAAGCCAACTTTTTCACTCTCCTCTTTCACTTTCATCAAGAGGCTTTTTAGATCCTCTTCACTTTCTGCCATAAGGGTGGTGTCATCTGCATATCTGAGGTGATTGATATTTCTCCCGGCAATCTTGATTCAAGCTTGTGTTTCTTCCAGTCCAGCGTTTCTCATGATGTACTCTGCATAGAAGTACATCATGTACTTTGCATAGAAGTTAAATAAGCAGGGTGACAATATACAGCCTTGACACACTCCTTTTCCTATTTGGAACCAGGCTGTTGTTCCATGTCCAGTTCTAATTGTTGCTTCCTGACCTGCATACAGATTTCTCAAGAGTCAGGTTAGGTGGTCTGGTATTTCCATCTCTTTCAGAATTTTCCATAGTTTGTTGTGATCCACAAGTCAAAGGCTTTGGCATAGTCAATAAAGCAGAAATAGATGTTTTTCTGGAACTCTCTTGCTTTTTCCATGATCCAGCGGATGTTGGCAATTTGATCTCTGGTTCCTCTGCCTTTTCTAAAACCAGCTTGAACATCAGGGCGTTCATGGTTCACGTATTGCTGAAGCCTGGCTTGGAGAATTTTGAGCATTACTTTGCTAGCATTACTTTGAGATGAGTGCAATTGTGTGGTAGTTTGAGCATTCTTTGGCATTGCCTTTCTTTGGGATTGGAATGAAAACTGACCTTTTCCAGTCCTGTGGCCACTGCTGAGTTTTCCAAATTTGCTGGCATATTGAGTGCAGCACTTTCACAGCATCATCTTTCAGGATTTGAAAGAGCTCAACTGGAATTCCATCACCTCCACTAGCTTTGTTCGTAGTGATGCTTTCTAAGGCCCACTTGACTTCCCATTCCAGGATGTCTGGCTCTAGGTGAGTGATCACACCATCATGATTATCTGGGTCGTGAAGATCTTTTTTGTACAGTTCTTCCGTGTATTCTTGCCACCTCTTCTTAATATCTTCTGCTTCTGTTAGGTCCATACCATTTTTGTCCTTTATCGAGCCCATCTTTGCATGAAATGTTCCCTTGGTATCTCTAATTTTCTTGAAGAGATTTCTAGTCTTTCCCATTCTGTTGTTTTCCTCTATTTCTTTGCATTGATCACTGAAGAAGGCTTTCTTATCTGTTCTTGCTATTCTTTGGAACTCTGCATTCAGATGCTTATATCTTTCCTTTTCTCCTTTGCTTTTCGATGTGTTAATTTCTTCTGAACAGTAAAGGGACTCAGTTATACATTTATATATTTCATATTCTTTTCTATTATGGTTCTTCACAGGATATTGAATAAAGACCTTGTTGTCTATCCATCCTATTTAAAATAGTTTGAGTTGTTTATTGTTTTGACTGATGCTTTGACTACCTTTGTTTCCTCTAAGTTCTCTTGTTCTATTAGTTTATTTTGTAGTCATTCTTATGGGAGAGTTGCTCTAATGTTTGATCATCCTTGGGTAATAATTCATACCTGAAAGTGAGGCACCACAACACTACCTGGAACCTGTTTGTGTGTGCATAGGGCGTATTTGCTGGTCTTCATGTAGTGTCATTGGATGATCCTTAATATCAGTATCTATTGGTTTTTTGACCTGATTAGTTTTGCCAGAGAGGATGTGTGTGATCAATTTTCTGCTGGCCAGTTTGGGTGAGGCTCAAGAGAAGGGACCAGGGGTGGAGGGTAAGGTGGTGGTGGGTTGTGGTCTCACCGTTTAGTGTGTAGATTTTTCCTTTATGTGTCTGGCTTTTCAGCAAAATACTTTCCGACCTTTGCCAGGTTCCTCTGACGCCAAATCCTTCATGGCTTAATTCTTTCTGATGGTAAACATGCAATCTTCTGCTGGGATTTAGAAGGAGATCTGGGGATTTGTTGCCCCAGATTTTGAACTAATTTTCCTGTTTTTCAGTCCTATTCCTTATCCTTAGAGACACCTGAGGCCTGCAGTTTTCGAGCATTGCACGAGCATTCCATACTTCTTTCTATCACCTATTCCCAAAGGAATAACTTTTCATTTTCTCTGGTCTTCTAGGTCAGCTGCCTCTTACCTGTTTTTCAGCTCTTAAAACATTTTTTTAAATGGGAAAGAGTTGAGATATATACAAATACACAGCAGCCTTTTGTGCAAATAAATGAATATATTCCATCCATTGTGTTCAACTGGAATGCCAACATCTTTACTATAGGATATTGGCTCATAAAGTGTCCTTGGATCAACAGCATCAACATCTCCTTGAAATGTGTTACAAAAGCAAATTCTTGAGCTTCATCCCAGACCTTAGGGATCAGAAAACCTGGGAATGGGGCCCAACAATTGGTTATTACAGCTTCCAGCTGATTCTGATGCACTGAATTTTGAGGATCACATCCATCATAGAGACCATTAGAACGTTCTAAAAATGAAGACATCTGCCAAAATAACCTATTACAAGATCTAACATTCTTTCTAATCTTTTTTTCTGTTTTAGGGAAACAATTTAGTTTTTCAGTTGTTTGGTTCCTATGAGCTCATTTCTAAGATCTCCGGGAACTGAAAGGGCATTTTAATTTTAAATCTATTGATTTTGCACATTTGTTGTTTTTGTAATGTCTGCTTATTTTCCAAGTGAATATTTTGGTATTTCCTAAAAGGGTTCTCATAATTTGAAAATAATTTTTTTATTTCTGTTTTACCTTTATACCCTATTTAACTATATTGCCCTCTATAACCCCTTAAATGGAATTCAAATGCATTTCAATTATTTATTTCAATGTTTTTTGAATATTTTTCATTTTTATAGTTATATATTATAGAACACTATGTATCCTAGAATGCTAATTAAAATTCTTTGTTTACCTCTATTTCCTCTCAAGTCACTTTCCAAATGTCAATATCTTCAGCTTTTCTTGCCTCAGTTTTAAGCTACCTAACAAGAGTAAATATTGAGATGAGTTTTTTCCTTTCTATTCTGGAATTTTATTATTATTTTTAGAGTTAAAAGAAACGGGATGGGTTAGAGAACCTTTCTCTTACTCATACTTAATGTTTACCTGTCTTTGTCCTCACCTGTCAACAGCTTGAGCCAGGAGCATAAATCTGGGTCTCAAGAACCCACAACTTGCAGTATGATCTTAGTGATGACACTGGGCTTATCAGTGCTTCCTAATAACTGACTTCAAATGTAGGAAAAGGAACACCAGGGCACTGCTTCTAAGAATAAACTATCTTAGCGATTACATTTGTCTAAACCTATTTGCAGTTCAAAAAAAAAATATTATAGTTAATCTTAACAATTAGGGTAGAGTAGGTAAGTAGGGTCAGTTGTGTCTTTCTTTGCTTTACAGATGAGGGATAATTAGGTAACTGGGACAAGGTTTTGGCCGGCATAACAAACTACTACAGGCTGGGTGGATTATACAATAGGAATTAATTTGTAGTTCTTATAGTTCTGGAGGTTAGAAGTCTAGAACCAATGTGTCGGCGGATGTGGTTTCTTTTGAGGCCTCTCTTTGTTTGCAGCTGTCCGTCTTCTGTCTGTGTCTCAGTGATCTTTTCTCTCTGTATGTATATCCCTGGTTTCTCTCTCTCTCTGAGTCCATAGTCCCCCTCTTAAGGCTATTATTCACAATGGCTTGGGGCCCATCTAATGGTCTCATTTAAATTAATCACCCTTCTAAGGCCCTGTTTCCAAACACAGTCATATTCTGAGGTTCTGGGGGCTAGAACTGCAACATAGAAATTTTCAGAAACATAATTCAGATCATAAAAGTAATAGAGATTAGTGGTTCTTCTGATCGCAAGACCAGCTCTTTCTAACTGACCATGATAGAGGAGAAAGTATGTGATGAAGTTGGAGATAGACAAGAGAAATATAAAAATTAAAGAAAGTCAGTTCAGTTCAGTTCACGCTCAGTCGTGTCTGACTCTTTGCAACCCCATGAATTGCAGCACGCCAGGCCTCCCTGTCCATTACTAACACCCAGAGTTCATTCAAACTCACATCCATCGAGTCGGTGATGCCATCCAGTCATCTCATCCTCTGTCGTCCCTTCTCCTCCTGCCCCCAATCCCTCTCAGCATCAGAGTCTTTTCCAATGAGTCAGCTCTTTGCATGAGGAGGCCAAAGTACTGGAGTTTCAGCTTTAGCATCATTCCTTCCAAAGAACACCCAGGATTGATCTCCTTTAGAATGGACTGGTTGGATCTCCTTGCAGTCCAAGGGACTCTCAACATAGATAGAGTCTTCTCCAATACTACAGTTCAAAAGCATCAGTTCTTCAGCACTTAGCTTTCTTCACAGTCCAACTCTCACATCCATACATGACTACTGGAAAAACCATAGCCTTGACTAGATGGACCTTTGTTGGCAAAGTAATGTCTGCTTTTGAATATGCTATCTAGGTTGGTCATAACTTTCCTTCCAAGGAGTAAGTGTCTTTTAATTTCATGGCTGCAGTCACCATCTGCAGTGATTTTGGAGCCCCCCAAAATAAAGTCTGACTGTTTCCCCATCTATTTCCCATGAAGTGATGGGACCGGATGCCATGATCTTAGTTTTTTGAATGTTGAGCTTTAAGCCAACTTTTTCACTCTCCTCTTTCACTTTCATCAGGAGGCTCTTTAGTTCCTCTTCACTTTCTGCCATAAGGGTGGTGTCATCTGCATATCTGAGGTTATTGAGATTTCTCCCGGCAATCTTGATTCCAGCTTGTACTTCTTCCAGCCCAGCGTTTCTCATGATGTATTCTGCATGTAAGTTAAATAAGCAGGGTGACAATATACAGCCTTGACACACTCCTTTTCCTATTTGGAACCAGTCTGTTGTTCCATGTCCAGTTCTAGCTGTTGCTTCCTGACCTGCATATAGGCTTCTCAAGAGGCAGGTTAGGTGGTCTGGTATTCCCATCTCTTTCAGAATTTTCCACAGTTTATTGTGATCCACACAGTCAAAGGCTTTGGCATAGTCAATAAAGCAGAAGTAGATGTTTTTCTGGAACTCTTTTGCTTTTTCCATGATCCAGCGGATGTTGGCAATTTGATCTCTGGTTCCTCTGCCTTTTCTAAAACCAGCTTGAACATCAGGAAGTTCACAGTTCACATATTGCTGAAGCTTGGCTTGGAGAATTTTGAGCATTACTTTACTAGCGTGTGAGATGAGTGCAATTGTGCAGTAGTTTGAGCATTCTTTGGCATTGCCTTTCTTTGGGATTGGAATGAAAACTGACCTTTTCCAGTCCTGTGGCCACTGCTGAGTTGTCCAAATTTGCTGGCATATTGAGTGCAGCACTTTCACAGCATCATCTTTCAGGATTTGAAAGAGCTCAACTGGAATTCCATCACCTCCACTAGCTTTGTTCGTAGTGATGCTTTCTAAGGCCCACTTGACTTCCCATTCCAGGATGTCTGGCTCTAGGTGAGTGATCACATCATCATGATTATCTGGGTCGTGAAGATCTTTTTTGTACAGTTCTTCTGTGTATTCTTGCCACCTCTTCTTAATATCTTCTGCTTCTGTTAGGTCCAGACCATTTCTGTCCTTTATTGAGCCCATTTTGCATGAAATGTTCCCTTGGTATCTCTAATTTTCTTGAAGAGATCTCTAGGTTTCCCATTCTGTTGTTTTCCTCTATTTCTTTGCATTGATCGCTGAAGAAGGCTTTCTTATTTGTTCTTGCTATTCTTTGGAACTCTGCATTCAGATGCTTATAATTTTCCTTTTCTCCTTTGTTTTGGCTTCTCTTCTTTTCACAGCTATATGTAAGTCCTCCCAAGACAGCCATTTTGCTTTTTTGCATTTCTTTTCCATGAGGATTGTCTTGATCCCTGTCTCCTATACAATGTCACGAACCTCCGTCCATAGTTCATCAGGCACTCTATCTATCAGATCTAGTCCCTTAAATCTATTTCTCACTTCCACTGTATAATCATAAGGGATTTGATTTAGGTCATACCTGAATAGTCTCGTGGTTTTCCCTACTTTCTTCAATTTAAGTCTGAATTTGGCAATAAGGAGTTTATGATCTGAGCCACAGTCAGCTTCCGGTCTTCTTTTTGCTGACTGCATAGAGCTTCTCCATCTTTGGCTGCAAAGTCTATAATCATTCTGATTTTGGTTTTGACCATCTGGTGATGTCCATGTGTAGAATCTTCTCTTGTGTTGTTGGAAGAGGGTGCGTTCTCTTGGTAAAACTCTATTAGCCTTTGCCCTGCTTCATTCTGTATTCCAAGACCAAATTTGCCTGTTACTCCAGGTGTTTCTTGTCTTCCTACTTTTGCATTCCAGTCCCCTATAATGAAAAGGATATCTTTTTTGGGTGTTAGTTCTAAAAGGTCTTGTAGGTCTTCATAGAACTGTTCAACTTCAGCTTCTTCAGCGTTACTGGTTGGGGCATAGACTTGGATAACTGTGATATTGAATGGTTTGCCTTGGAGATGAACAGAGATCATTCTGTCGTTTTTGAGATGGCATCCAAGTACTGCATTTTGGACTCTTTTGTTGACCATGATGGCTACTCCATTTGTTCTAAGGGATTCCTGCCCGCAGTAGTAGATATAATGGTCATCCGAGTTAAATTCACCCATTCCAGTCCATTTTAGTTCACTGATTCCTAGAATGTTGATGTTCACTCTTGCCATCTCCTGTTTGACCACTTCCAATTTGCCTTGATTCATGGACCTGACATTCCAGGTTCCTATGCAATATTGCTCTTTATAGCATCGGACTTTGCTTCTATCACCAGTCACATCTGCAACTGGGTATTGTTTTTGCTTTGGCTCCATCCCTTCACTCTTTCTGGAGTTATTTATCCACTGATCTCCAGTAGCATATTAGGCACCTACTGACCTGGGGAGTTCCTCTTTCGGTATCCTATCATTTTGCCTTTTCATACTGTTCATGGGGTTCTCAAGGCAAGAATACTGAAGTGGTTTCTTTCAGTAAAGAAAGTCCATTTAGGACAAATGCCAGTCAAGATGGCTTCAGGCTATTCTCCAAGGAAACTTCTTGTCTCAATCTTTCTAAATTGTTTAGATTTCTAATTTACTTTCCTGTTCTTAAAAAATCTATTCTGTACCTAGTAGATGTTTGTGCTTCCTCTTTAAGCTCTATTGGAAAGCTTCTAATACTGTTGCCTGGCTCAGCTTGAGCTTTTGTAAGTAGAGAGACAAAGTTGCTCTTTCAAACTCAAGCAAATCAGCATCTATTTTTAGGTGGTCTGTCTCCTAAAAGCAACATAGAGCTTGAGGAAGTCTGTGATGTTTATGGCTTTCAGGTGCTAGAAAGTCTTGAGCTCCACATAGAAGCACACTCCTCCCCTTGAAGTATTCCCTGTCTTCCTGTTTTGTTGTTAAAAGCTTCAGGGTTTGTGAATTAATGTAGTACCAGATTCTCTCTCTCTGCAAATTCCCAGCCAGTTTTCCTCCTCACTATTTTAGGATTTTAACAAAATAAGATTCTTCTCTCACTGAAGACAGTGAGAAATTACCCTTCTTTCCCCCAAATTATATAATAGAATTTAAGAATGACTGAGGTTCATTTTAAACTGTGTTTTACTGAAGAAGCAGAGATGTGCCAAGAAAGTAGGATTTAGTCTCTGGGAATATGAACATTTTCAGAAACTTTGTGTCCTTAAATCTCTTTTCTATTTCTTAAACTATGCACAGGAGTCATTTGAGGATCAGATTTAATGTGTGATACATTAAAGCCCAGGTTTTAAATTGGAATTTCTGAAAGTGTGGACCGGGCCACATCAGAATCCCTTGGTGTTTACATGAAAGTCACTTGGTGTGTTTGTTAAAAATGCATATATTAGACATAGACTTCTTGATTCAGATTCCAGGATTCTGAATATAACAAGCACCCGGGAACTCTTCCACACTCAAGTGTTAAGAAGTACTGCTTTGAATGAGAGTCTGTTAAAATTCATCTTTTTTTTTCTGCCTTTTTTCTTGTTCCAAATCTGCTTTCAGTTTTGACACATGGTTGTAATAGAATCAATCCAGTCTACTATGTACCTAAATTTTACACTTTGCACACATGTGATATTTGGTAAGTGCTAGTGTTGACCGACAGGGAAGCCTAGTGTGCTGCAGTCAGATCATGGGGTCTCAGAGTCAGAGTCCGACAGGAGTGAGCGACTGAACTGAACTGAACTGAGGTGTATACACCAGGCTTCCCAGGTGCCACTATTGGTAAAGAACTCTCCTGCCAATGTGGGAGATGCAGGTTTGATCCCTGGGTTGGGAAGATCCCCTGGAGGGGGGAATGGCTACCCACTCCAGTATTCTTGCCTGGAGAATTCCACAGAGGAGCCTAGTGGGCTTCAGTCTGTGGCGTTGCAAATGTCAGACATGACTAAAGCAACTTAGCATGCTTGCATGCGGGTATATACACATGTGTGCAACCTAAGGAATGGATATGTTAGTCATGCAGTTGGGTCTGACTCTTTGTGACCCCAGGGACTGTAGCCTGCCGGGCTCTTCTGTCCATGGAATTCTCCAGGCAAGAATACTTGAGTGGGTTGCCATTCCCTTCTCCAGGAGATCTTCCTGAACTAGTGATAGAACCCAGGTCTCCTGCATTGCAGGCAGATTCTTTACCGTCTGAGCCATGGAGTGCTTTACTTTAATAGAAGAGATAAACACAATATTTGAAGGAGTCCATCTGTGCTTGAGGTTTTATCCTATCTTAGTCTTTTTCTTGGAGAAGGAAATGGCAACCTACTCCAGTACTCTTGCCTGGAAAATCCCATGGACAGAGGAGCCTGGTAGGCTGCAGTCCATGGGATTTCGAAGAGTCGGACACGACTGAGCAACTTCACTTTCACTTTTTCATGCATTGGAGAAGGAAGTGGCAACCCACTCCAGTGTTCTTGCCTGGAGAATCCCAGGGACAGGGGAGCCTGGTGGGCTGCCATCTATGGGGTCAGACAGAGTCAGACACGACTGAAGCGACTTAGCAGCAGCAGCAGCAGCAGCAGCAGCAGCAGCAACAACAGCAGCCTTTTTCTACTGGGAACTTGAGTTTTCTTTGGTAACTCCTCTGTGCATAAATAAAGCAGTAGACTAATGGCTCTTGCAGTTGGTGGATACCTCTGAGGGGGGCTGGCTCATGATGGGTAACTCTCTACTTAAGGACCTGCTGGTTCAGTAACTGTAGTGGAAGCATGTTCTGCCATTTGTCCTGTGACTTCTTAAACCCCATGTTCCATAGTGGCATGTACTGGCAATTTTACTAGCAGATAATTCAGCTATACCTTCTAAAATTATAGGTATAGCTGTGCCTACTAACAAAATGCCAATGACTTGTGTTCCTGAGATTTCATCGTTTTTCTACTCCTACAAGGGGAGAGCTGAAGCCTTCTTTTCTTTCCTACCCAACAAGGGTATAAATGGTCTCAGAAGCTTCTGTATTTCAGGGATTCTAGAGGCAAATGCTAAGGGAGCTCTTGGGAAAGATTTGGTTTAGGAACCCTGTTTTCACTAGTCATTCATTGGACTGATCATTGAAAGAACAGTGAACGGTAACCCCAGGGTCTGAGTCTGATGACTGGATCATTCTATGAGTGGTGATCCTATGAGGGTAGGTGAGTTTTATGGAGGAAACATCCAAGAGGAGATATCCAACAGGATGTCCAGAGAGGGGGACACTGGCTTAGATATTTGGTAAATGTGGGGCCCTAAATGGGAAACCTTAAAAAAGAAGGGCTAGCTTTGCGGTTTAGAGCTAAGATGGCGCCTGGCGGAAGAGATGAGGGCGCGGCCTAAGTTGTCTGTCAAAACTCTTGATTGGTTTTCTTGATTTCTGTGCATGTAGACAGCGCGTGATCACCATAGACTCCTGTTATAATGATGGCACATGATGATTTGACCTTTAATGTGATTGGTGCAACTATGGAAAGTCCCTCACAAACCCCTTCCTGCTTGCCTTTATAAACCAAGAGCTTACAACAATAAAGCGGAACTGCTTAGGCGGAACCCCTGTCGCGTCTGATTGTCTCTCGCTCGCTGAGGGGCTGGGTTGGCGGACAGCAGGCTCACCTCTCCTCGGGACCCCTCGGCTTTGCTGAGGGAAGTTCCACTGCCTCTCTCTTTCTGCGGAGCGCCCCCCACAGAAACGTTAGACTTTCAGAGTTGGGAAAAGTTTATGACAACTGCTGAAAGGAATGGAACAATGACTAAAGAATCGTCAGCCCTATTATGAGCTTCATTGGATTTAGATACCTTGGTTCTAGAGTGCAATCAACAGAATAATTATAGAACTATCTCCTGCTATACTCCAGGGCCAGAACACGTGAAATATGATTCTCAAGACTATTGTGTCTTGATTATTCTTCTAACTGAAGCTATTGATTCTAGTCATAAATGTTCTAGGTTTTCACTCTATTATGTATTCCAAGAGCTGGTGGAATAGCTATGAATAGGGGATGAAAAGGCCTTGGATACATTTAATTGGTACTGAAAATTATTATAAATTACTTGCCTAAATTTTATAGTAAATCACTGTGTGCAAGCATGCTCAGTCATGCCAACTCTGAGAGCCCATGGGCTGTAACAAGTCAGGCTCCACTGACCATGGAATTTTCCAGGCAAGCATACTAGAGTGGGTTGCCATTTCCTCCTCCAGGGAATGTTCCCAACCCATGGATCAAACCTGTGTCTCCTGCATTGGTAGGCAGATTCTTTACTACTGAGCCACCTGTGAAGCCCCATACTAAGTCATAAATCACTACATGAACACCAATGAGATGAAATAATGAAAGAAAATAAAAGAAAAACAAAATAAAAAAGACTAAATCTTAAGCATTTCCCAGTTCACTCAAAGATGTAAGTAATTTTAGTTTGGGCCTTCCACAGTGAGAAAGTAGCAAAGAATATGTGTTTTCTTTCTTCTTCTTTTTAAGACAAAAAGAAAATTTTGATCAATTGACAGATCTCTATTATCTAGAAATATCTGATTACTTTGAATTAATATGCAGGGTTCAGTTCTACATTATTGAGCTGAGTGCTGCCCAATAAAATATGAGCCACGTGTGCACTTAAAAATTTTTAGTAGACTCATGTAAAAACTAAAAAAGGAATAGGTAAAATAAATTTTAGCTATCTATTTTATTTATTTAACCTAATATATTCTAAACCTAATATATTCTAAATATATATTATCATTTCAACATGTAATAAATATAAGATAATCATTGAGGTATTTTGCATTCTTTTTCTTACTAAAGCTATGAAATCAGATATGTATTTTAAACCTATGGCACATCTCAACCTGGCCTTCCACATTTAAAGTCCTCAAGAGCCACGTGTGGCTATTGGCTATTATTTGGAATCTCAGATATAGAAGAAGCGTGTATTTCATATTAATGTAAAATGTTATTATGTGTTCACAAGACTGCTTGCTGAAATTTGGTAATATAGTCTGGAATTTTCCCAGCTAATATCTCTTTGAAGTTTGACTAATTAGAAGCATCTAAGCTACAATGTTTTACCTTAAGGGTTTTTAGGGTTCAAGTCTAAAACCATTTTCTAAAGTGAATTTCCTTTTTGGAAGATAGGAAAATCACAAGTGTTTGAACAAATGAGTTTGTTTTTCTTTTTATTTGACTTTAGAGACAGTAAATTTTGAATTTTAATCTAATATTTGCATGATTTTTTTTTTCCCTTGTGAAACCGAAAACATTGATAATCTTTGAAGATTTGGGGAATTACAGCTAGAATTATCACTCCATGCTGGATGTGTTTATGTGATTACAATACTTGCTTCAGTGTATTGGGTGTGAGCACAGCCTCCCAGGGATTTTCTACATCCCTATTAGACATGGAAGTAGTTGGATGATTTCCTTGTTCTTGAGAATGAGTTATTAACAGGAAAATCCATTGGACTGGTGCAGCTATTTGGACAGAAACAAGGGACATTTTGTGTTTGGGTTGCAGACTGAGTCAGTACAGATAGGGGTTTCAGTAGATGCTTTCACAATTAGATGGTATTTCTTTATTATTTATTTAACAGATAATTAAATAATGCTTACTAAGAACCAAAAGCTGTTCAAGTGCTTAATAAATATTAACTCAATCCACATGACAACCCTTGACATAAGTACTATTATTATTCCCAGCTTACAGATGAGATGACTGAGGAACAGAAGGGTTAAGTGCCTTGCTGTGGTCTCATAGCTAGTAAGTAATGGAGCTGGGATTCGAATCCAGGCTTCTGTCTCTACATCCACACCCTTCTCTCCTCCACTCCTATCAGCTGTTCCTACCGGCTGTCAGTGAGAGCTTCTCTCTAGACCCCTTGGCAGATGTCTGTGCCCCACGCTTCTGAAATCCTGGGAGAGGGGTCACTGAGATTTTATTTTCACCACTTCCTCAGAATAGGATATTAAAGCAGGAATTTTAAGTCATTAAAAATAAAATCACCACATTTAAAAACAATTCGAGTTTCATAGCTGCCACACAGTTTTTCAGTGTCAGTAACTGGCCTCTTGAGTCTGGTTTGTCTGTATGCAGACTCTTCAGTGTTTTGGAACTCTGAAGAACAATGGACAACCATAGAGCCAGTAGATGAGAGTGAGGATTTTGGGGGCTTAGGGCAGAGAGGAGCTCCTCTTCTATCATCTCCAGTGTTACCTAGATGTGAGTGGCAATTCTCCTTAGCTTTTCCTGTCAAAGGGCAAACGGGACAAATCAGGCAATGTCTAAACAGGAAGTTCCTTCTATTGAATATATTTTTGGAAGATCTAAGATTGTCTATAGTTCAGTATGAAAACAAGGGTTGTATATGGGCTAGCCCAAGATGGCAAGGTTGAGAGGCTTAAAAACTTCTGCAACAATGTCAAAAGACACAGAAATAAGAAAATTTTCCTTTTGTATAACTTAAAACAGAAGTTATCTTTGCAGCCAAAGATGGAGAAATTCTATACAGTCAGCAAAAACAACACTGGGAGCTGACTGTGGCTCAGATCATGAACTCTTTATTGCCAAATTCAGACTTAAGTTGAAGAAATTAGAGAAAACCACTAGACCATTAAGGTATGACCTAAATCAAATACCATATGATTATACAGTGGAAGTGAGAAATAGATTTAAGGGACTAGATCTGATAGACAGAGTGCCTGATGAACTATGGATGGAAGTTCATGACATTGTACAGGAGACAGGGAGCAAGACTATCCCCATGGAAAAGAAATGCAGAAAAGCAAAATGGCTGTCTGAGGAGGCCTTACAAATGTGAAAAGAAGAGAAGCCAAAACAAAGGAGAAAAGGAAAGATATACCCATTTGAATGCAGAGTTCCAAAGAATAGCAAGCCTTCCTCAGCGATCAGTGCAAAGAAATAGAGGAAAACAATAGAATGGGAAAGACTAGAGATCGCTTCAAGAAAATTAGAGATACCAAGGGAACATTTCATGCAAAGATGGGCTCGATAAAGGACAGAAATGGTATGGACCTAACAGAAGCAGAAGATGTTAAGAAGAGGTGGCAAGAATATACAGAAGAACTGTACAAAAAGATCTTCATGACCCAGATAATCACGATGGTGTGATCACTCATCTAGAGCCAGACATCCTGGAATGTGAAGTCAAGTGGGCCTTAGAAAGCATCACTACGAACAAAGCTAATGGGGTTGATGGAATTCCAGTTGAGCTATTTCAAATCCTGAAAGATGATGCTGTGAAAGTGCTGCACTCAATATGCCAGCAAATTTGGACAACTCAGCAGTGGCCACAGGACTGGAAAAGGTCAGTTTCCATTCCAATCTCAAAGAAAAACAATGTGAAAGAATGCTCAAACTACTGCACAATTGCACTCATCTCACATGCTAGCAAAGTAATGCTGAAAATTCTCCAAGCCAGGCTTCAACAATATGTGAACCATGAACTTCCTGATGTTCAAGCTGGTTTTAGAAAAGGCGGAGGAACCAGAGATCAAATTGCCAACATCCTCTGGATCTTCGAAAAAGCAAGAGAGTTCCAGAAAAACATCTACTTCTGCTTTATTGACTATGCCAAAGCCTTTGACTGTGTGGATCACAATAAACTGTGGAAAATTCTGAAAGAGATGGAAATACCAGACCACCTGACCTGCCTCTTGAGAAACCTGTATGCAGGTAAAGAAGCAAAAGTTAGAACTGGACATGGAATAACAGACTGGTTCCAAATAGGAAAAGGAGTACATCAAGGCTGTATATTGTCACCCTGCTTATTTAACTTCTATGCAGAGTTCATCATGAGAAACTCTGGGCTGGATGAAGCACAAGCTGGAATCAAGATGGCTGGGAGAAATATCAAGAACCTCAGATATGCAGATGACACCACCCTTATGGCAGAAAGCAAAGAACTAAAGAGCCTCTTGATGAAAGTGAAAGAGGAGAGTGAAAAAGTTGGCTTAAAGCTCAACATTCAGAAAACGAAGATCATGGCATCTGATCCCATCAGTTCATGGGAAATAGATGGGGAAACAATGGAAACAGTGACAGACTATTTTGGGGGGGCTCCAAATCACTGCAGATGGTGATTGCAGCCATGAAATTAAAAGATGCTTACTCCTTGTAAGAAAAGTTATGACCAACCCAGACAGCATATTGAAAGGCAGTGACATTACTTTGCCAACAAAGATCCGTCTAGTCAAGGCTATGGTTTTTCCAGTAGTCATGTATGGATGTGAGAGTTGGACTATAAGGAAAGCTGAGCACCGAAGAATTAATACTTTTGAACTGTGATGTTGGAGAAGACTCTGAGAGTCCCTTGGACTGTAAGGAGATCCACCCAGTCCATCCTAGAGATCAGTCCTGAGTGTTTAGTGGAAGGACTGATGTTGAAGCTGAAACTCCAGTACTTTGGCCACCTGATGTGAAGAGCTGTCTCATTTGAAAAGACCCTGATGTTGGGAAAGATTGAGGGCAGGAGGAGAAGGAGATGACAGAGGATGAGATGGTTGGATGGCATCACCGACTCAATGGACATGAGTTTGAGTAAACTCCGAAAGTTGGTGATGGACAGGGAGGCCTGGCGTGCTGCAGTCCATGGTGCTGCAAAGAGTCGGACACGACTGAGTGACTGAACTGAACTGAACTGAAAACAGAAGTCATGCTGAATCACCCCAGCATTATTTTTAACTGTGGATGCTGAGTCCAGTGGTTTCTGTTGTTGCCTGATTGAGCACATGATTACTCATTTGTCCCTCATTTTGTGTAGGAATAGGTTGCTCTCATGTTGAATTATTTCACACAAAGGTCCAAATGCAATGGAGTTTTCACAGTTGTTGGGGAGGGCTGCTGAATACCTTGACCCATCTGTCCTGTAGTGTAGTATTATTCCCTGAAACCTTTCTTAGAATACAGCCTTATTGATAGTTTTTATGTTTTTAGTATAGAGAATGGTGAAAGGACTGTACTGTTGGGAACAGTTGCTTTTAGACACATTTATTGTTGCTGTTCAGTTGCCAAGTTGTGTCTGACTCTTCTCAACCCCACAGATTGAAGCAGACCAGTCTTCCCTGTCCCTCATCATCTCCTGGAGTTTTCCCAAGTTCATGTCCATTGAATCGGTGATGCGTTTCAACCATCTCATCATCTGTTGTCTTCTTCTGCCTTCAATCTTTCTCAGCATCAGGTCTTTTCCAGTGAGATGGTTCTTCGCATCAGGTGGCCAAATCATTGGAGCTTCAGCTTCAGCATCAGTCTTTCCAATGAGTATTCAGCATTGATTTTCTTTAAGACTGAGAGGTTTGATCTCCTTGCTGTTCAAGGAACTTTCAAGAGTCTTCTCTGGACCGTAGTTCAAAAGCAGCAATTCTTCAGCACTCTGCCTTTTTTATGGTCCAGCTCTCATATCTGTACATGACTACTAGAAAGACCATAGCCTTGACTATATGGACCTTTGTTGGCGAAGTAACGTCTTTGCTTTTTAACACACTGTCTAGTTTTGTCATAGCTTTCCTGTGAAGAAGCAATTATCTTCTAATTTCATGGCTGCAGTCACCATCCACAGTGATTTTAGAGCCCCCAAAGAGGAAATCTGTCATTGCTTCCAACTTTTCCCCTTCCATTTGCCATGAAGTGATGGGACCAGATGCCATGATCTCAGTTTTTTTAATATTGAGTTTTAAGCTGGCTTTTTCACTCTCCTTCACCCTCATCAAGAGGTTCTGTAGTTGCTCTTTGCTTTATGCAATTAGAATGGTATCATCCACACATCTGAGGTTGTTGATATTTCTCCTGGCAATCTTGATTCCAGCTTGTAAATCATTCAGCCTGGCATTTCGCATGATGTGCTCTGAGTATCAGTTAAATAAACATAATGATAATAAACTCTCTTCTCAATCCTGAACCAGTTAGTTGTTCTATGTGTGTGTGTTAGTCACTCAGTCATGCCCAACTCTTTTCGACCCCATGGACTGCAGCTCACCAGTCTCCTCTGGCCAAGGAATTTTCCAGCCAGGGATACTGGAGTGGGTTGCCATTTCCTTCTCCAAGGGATCTTCCTGACCTAGGGATCAAACCCGGGTCTCCTGCACTGTAGGCAGATTCTTTACTGACTGAGCTACAAGGAAAGTTGTCCCATACAAGGTTCTAACTTCTTGACCCGAATACAGGTTTCTCAGGAGACATAAGGACTAATTTATCTCTGGGGATGATTGTGGGACTGTGAGATTGTGTAGACCAAGAAGAGTATTAACATAAATAGAATTGATTAATAGTGACTAACATATTAAGCAACTCCACATGCCAGGTACTATCCTAATTTCTTTACACTTATGTTATTAAAACGTCACAAAATTCTATCAGCTAGGTACTATTATTATTGCATTTTAAAAACCAAGAAATGGATGCTCAGAAAAGTCAAGTAGCTTGCTTAATATGCCAGAGCTGGGATTTGAACCCAGGTTTGTCTGACTTTGTTGTTTTAACTATTACACTACACTGAGAGAACCTGGAATTAATCTCAATGTAGGAGACAAGAATGTTGGGATGAGTGTATGTGTGTGTGTATTGGGAGAGATTTGGTGTAGACAGAATTTGGCAAGTTATTTTAGTGAAGGACAAGATAAAGGACAAGTAAATATTTTAGGCTTTGTGGGTCACATATGGTCTCTATTACATAATCTTTTTATTTTTCTGATTAATCCTTTAAAACGGTAAAATCTATCAGTCTGTACAAAAACAGATGACAGACTGGATTTGGCTTGTGGGCTGTAAGTTGCTGATCTTTGTTCTAAAAACCTTTTATATTGATGTACTCTAATAATGAGTGTAATTTTTGAAAGGAGATTTGAAATGAGAAATTCCTGTATTTATCTACGGCATCTTCTAACTTCAAGTTTTATGTTAGTAGGGCAATAGCACTGCATTCTTATAAAGTAGAAATATTTCACTAAACTTGATAAACTGTAAATAGTTCATATGATTATAGGTGTATCTTCATATATTTAATGTTGTTTAGTCGCCAAGTCATATCCAACTCTCTTGCAACCCCATGGACTGTAGCCTGCCAGGCTCCTCTATCCTTGGGATTCTCCAGGCAAGAACACTGGAGTTGCCATTCTCTTCTCCAGGGGATCTTCCTGATCCAGGGATCGAACCCACGTCTCCTGCATTGGCAGGCAGATTCTTTACTGCTGTGCCAACAAGAAGCACATATTAATGTGTATATGTATATATATATATACACACACACACAGGCATACATATGCACAGATTGACATATACGAAGTTGATTTCCCAATCTAGTACCCAGTCTATTTTCCTGTAGGTTATACATTGGGAAAAACCCCAAATAGCTATGGAATATAAATTTGGTGTGCATTATTGAGTTTCAGGATGGGAAACACTAGGAAATTACATCCTTATGTTCTCTTCCAGGTTTTAACCCAATCAGGATAAAGGGGTTTGATGAAGATCAAAACGTTGGCTTTGTTACTGATAGGACTATGTGAAAGAACATAGTTTAGGTGTGAGTTTCTAATTATTGACCTTGGAAATTAGAATTATCCACCTTGTCTTTGGCTGCACTGGATAACAACAGCCATGCTTCCACAGGGCAAAATCTTTCCTGCTCTGTACCATATGCCTCTGAAAGGGTGGACCAAGGCAGTGTCTTCACAGGGAGGCAGCTGTGGATAAGAGGAGGGATGAGTTCTGCACATCAAGTCTCCCTGCCCCTAACTTGACCATCACCCCATTAGAGCCAGAAGCAAGAGGTTTAGCCTGAGATTTCTAATTAAGGTGTTAGTTTTAGTATCCAAAGTGCAGACCGATCCTGAGTGGAAGAGTTGATGCTCAAGTGTGAAAGAAACACTGGTAGTTATTTTATCATCATTTTATGGGAAACTAGATGAAAACCCTAGATGTCAATTTCACCTTTTTCTTAGCCTGGAAAGGCAAATCTGCTGGGTGCTTTGTGTGTTTTGTCCTGGTCAGTGACATAATGTCAGTCTAATGATTTATTGCATTGTTGAAGTGCTGGAAGTGATGTGCTTTGTCGTTTGCTCTGGTGGTGGCTTGTCACCCAGCAGCAGGGATGTCTTACATCCGACTAAGCATCCCTCAGTGGCCCAGTGACAGAACTACAGTCATTGTTTTCAATGTGTTCAATTCTGGTCATCTAGGTCAGTTAGCCAACTGGTGGGGACAAAGGCTTGTTTGAGTTAGCTTAAACCAAAGCATCAGAAGCAGAAAAGGATTAAATTGCCCTTCCTAACACCAGCCATCGCACAACACAGAAAAACCACTGATTTTTCTTCCTTATCATTTCCAGCTGCTTGCTTTTACTGTATAATTGGAGTGTGGGGCTACAGGAGGGGTGCAGTCATCCTCTCAAGGTCAAGTGGTTCGCTTATTTCTCCCCTCCCCTCTACACACTCAAGAATCTCAATTAACTTCAAGTAGAAAAGAGCTGGCCTCCCTGCTGGCTCAGAAGGTAAAATATTTGTCTTCAAAGCAGGAGACCTGGGTACAATCCCTAGGTCAGGAAGATCCCCTGGAGAAGGGAATGGCAATCCACTCCAGTATTTTTGCCTGAAAAATCCCATGGACCTACCTGGTGGGCTACAGTCCATGGGGTCACAAGAGCTGAACATGACTGAGTGACCAAACCACCACCAGACAAAAGCTACAGTGGAGGTTTCAGCCTTTTGGATGCCCTCAGATTCTTGGATGAGTAGATTAACATGTTTTTATCAGATTTTACCTGGAAACTTAATCCTATATAATAGTTTGTCTGATTTGTGTATTTATTTAAATAGAAAACATTTAAAAGTCACAAGATTGCAAATGTTTTACATTTAATGAATTGTGTTTGTTAACCTGTATTAAGTTTTTTTTTTTAAAGAATGGGAAACAGCAATGTCATGAACTGGGCAGAACTGAGGGCCCCATTATGGTTAATAGGTACTGATCAAACATCCTCACACAGCAAAGTATAGTAATATCAGTGCTTCCTCAGGATGGGACACATGCTGTGTTCCAATCAATTTATTAGTCCTGTGTTTATCTTTAGCTTACTAAAATGCAGTATTTCTGGTTTTTCTTTGTAAATGTGTTCAATCAGGAGGACATTTATTGTGAATGGCAGGAAGGCTGTGTTGAGAGTCAGAGATGAGATTTCTCTTGTGTCATTTAGTAATTCATAAGGAATGGAGGTGAACAGCAGCTGAGCATTGGAAGAAATAAGGGCATTTTGAGTCTGGGGTCCTCTTAGGTAATTTATGGCAGACACGGAGAACTGATAATAAATCCCACCTCTGTCATAGGAATATAGTACAGGAGCTTTAGGGAGGATTGAAATTAGTTTTTGCTCACAGGGTGTGATTTCAGAAATTCACTTTTGCCTATTTGGTTACGAATCACAGTAGTTATACTTAAAATCACTGCTGACTAAAGTATCACTGCCTGGTCCCCCAGGAATGGCTTCTCCTATTCTTTCCTTTCCTTCCACATCTTTGAAGAATCATTCACCAAATGACAATTTCCATATGAGCAAAAAGGTAGCTTCTGATTTTCTCTATTTCTTCTTTTCTCTGATATAACACTGGAATTGATTTACCTTCATTTTCAACTTCAGATTTCACCCCCAGGGTATAAATGACTCATGCTCTTTCAGTGGATTTTTAACCTTTCTTTGCTTAATATATTTATGACAAGGGTCAGAGAGACTTCGCTCAAAAGCAGATGGGGTTGGGCGGTTCTGGGAGTGAAAGATTTTTCTCTTGCTTTTTAATTTAAGAAAGTTGAAGACAAGTCAGCAGTAAAAGCGAGGCTGGAGAACAGAGCAATCTAAGATTTGGCTGCAGTACTTGGTTGCTCAGCAGGGCTGAAATGATTTAGTAGGGCACAGATGATGTTAAGTAATAAGTAGGCAAGGTCCAAAAGATTAATTGATGGGTTACACACATCAGACATGCAACCCTCCTCCTGGAAATGGGTCTCCTCTCCTCTCCATCCTAATAGGGAGGGGGACATGTCATCCAGCTCTCACCCTGAATTATGCCTCTTGGTAACAACTCCATAATGGTATTTAAATAAATGCCTGTGTGAGAACCTTTCACTCTTTTCTTCTTAGTACAGTGATTGGGAATAGAGGGTGAATTATAAGCAATAAAAAAGATGAAGAAATGACATCTTCACCTCACATCTACCCTTCATGCAGACTTACAGAATGGTGCAGCTGTTTCACAAAGCAGAATTGAAATTCCATTAGCCTCAGAAATGAAAATATTGTGTGTTGCTGGGTATAAGTCTGAATAGTTAGTTGCTAAAGAGCTAGTCAGTACAGAAATTTCTCTTTACTGTGTATCTAACAATATAATATGGTATATCTATATTTATTGTCTATGAAAAGGCTTTATGATATACTTGCTGAGAGGAAAATCCTCAAATAGAATGAGATTTGTGATTCTACTTTGTATTGAGTTGGCCAAAAAAGTTCATTTTTGTTTTTTCCATAAGAAACCCCCCAATAGAAAGCATACATTGATATATGTTTAGAAAAATAAACCTCAAAATATTAATAGATATTAAAAGCACATCATTTGGTGGGATTATGAGGAGTTTTGTTTTCTTTGTATTCTAATTTTTCTAAAAGGGAGATGTTTGTGTGTTAAGAATAAAACAAAATTATCAAATTAAAAAGAAAACTCTGAGTCAGTTGAGTTGCCTATCAATGGTTCATAAGCCTGAGGTTTCTTTATGAATTGCAAGTGAAGAGCCTTTGCATAGAGGTTCCCTGAGGCTTTATGACTTAGGCTCATCATTTCTGAAGCTGCTGCCGCCTTTAACACCTTGAAGGGCAGAGAGCCTGAATAGGGGAAATCTTATAGGTCTCCCAGGCCCTAGTCAGGGCTCTGACTCAGCTGATTACCATTCTGGACAAACTATGTCATATTCAGAAGAGAGAAGACAGGAGCCTGGAAATTATTCTTGGTGAAGACCTTTCTACCTCCACCTGTTCAAAATGATTGAGTTTCAGTTTCTCTACTTCCTCAAAGCTTTCTTTCA
Organism: Oryx dammah; assembly: GCF_014754425.2. Taxonomy (NCBI): domain Eukaryota; kingdom Metazoa; phylum Chordata; class Mammalia; order Artiodactyla; family Bovidae; genus Oryx; species Oryx dammah. The sequence goes on along the minus strand of NW_024070209.1, from coordinate 35,518,604 downwards.
TGTCTCTAGAAGAGACAGAAGTTTTTGTCATGTGTCTATTTTCATTAAAAACAAATATTGAGGACGACCAACTCAGAAAAGAGGGTGTACTTGCCTATTTAAATACATTCACATCTCCATGTTTTCTAATCATTTGCCCAAGGAGGTGCCCCAGAGAGCAGGAAGTCCATTACTTTCTACTTAAGGGTCACTTATCTCTATCCTAACACCCCCACTCCAACTTCCAAGAACTCAGGCTCATTCATTCAAAAGGAAAATGACTGTTTCCACCAGAGCCAAGCAAAGGAGTCCTCCATAGCTATGTCTCTCAGAGCCACAGGGTATTGCTGTTGAACTAGGTTCCTGAGGTTGTGGTGCCTAGTCCGTATGGGAAACATTGTGCCCAAGCTGGGACTCCAGGATGACTGTTTTATTAGTGTCCAGCTTCATTCATTTCATTTCAGTTGCTCAGTCGTGTCCGACTCTTTGTGACCCCATGAATCGCAGCACGCCAGGCCTCCCTGTCCATCACCAACTCCCGGAGTTCACTCAGACTCACGTCCATCGAGTCCGTGATGCCATCCAGCCATCTCATCCTCGGTCGTCCCCTTCTCCTCCTGCCCCCAACCCCTCCCAGCATCAGAGTCTTTTCCAATGAGTCAACTCTTCTCATGAAGTGTCCAAAGTACTGGAGCTTCAGCTTTAGCATCATTCCTTCCAAAGAAATCCAAGGGCTGATCTCCTTCAGAATGGACTGGTTAGATCTCCTTGCAGTCCAAGGGACTCTCAAGAGTCTTCTCCAACACCACAGTTCAAAAGCATCAATTCTTCGGTGCTCTGCCTTCTTCACAGTCCAACTCTCACATCCATACATGACCACAGGAAAAACCATAGCCTTGACTAGGCGGACCTTAGTCAGCAAAGTAATGTCTCTGCTTTTGAATATACTATCTAGGTTGGTCATAACTTTTCTTCCAAGGAGTAAGCGTCTTTTAATTTCATGGCAGCAATCACCATCTGCAGTGATTTTGGAGCTCCCCAAAATAAAGTCTGACACTGTTTCCACTGTTTCCCCATCTATTTCCCATGAAGTGATGGGACCAGATGCCATGATCTTCATTTTCTGCATGTTGAGCTTTAAGCCAACTTTTTCACTCTCCTCTTTCACTTTCATCAAGAGGCTTTTAGATCCTCTTCACTTTCTGCCATAAGGATGGTGTCATTTGCATATCTGAGGTTATTGAGATTTCTCCTGGCAATCTTGATTTCAGCTTGTGTTTCTTCCAGTGTTTCTCATGATGTACTCTGCATATAAGTTAAATAAGCAGGGTGACAGTATACAGCCTTAACATACTCCTTTTCCTATTTGGAACCAGTCTGTTGTTCCATGTCCAGTTCTAACTGTTGCTTCCCGACCTGCATACAGGTTTCTCAAGAGGCAGGTCAGTGGTCCGGTATTGGCAAAGCATAGGACATAACCGTCTGTTCTTTCCGACCAGAACTCCCTGTCCGAAACCCTTGAACTTGAGTCACCAGTCTAGACTTGCCAGGGAAATTGATTTCATGGAGATTTTTGTCTTCCCATGCCACAGGGGTCTTGGTCAGAGCCTTCCTGGTCCACTTCAGCAGGTAGCTTTGAATGTCAGAATCAGGAATGCCATGTAGGTACTTCTCATCTCCTTTCTCCCAGTGCTCAAAGATCCTCTTGTAAAAGAATCTAGTGGGAGTTTTGGTCAGTGTGATTAGGCTCTCTGTGTTTGCTAATTTTTGAAAATCAAAATGAGGTTCTTACCCTCCCTTCCATGGAGACTGCAGAGAAGGGTCCTAACTTTCTTGATGAGTACATTTTAAAGGGATGGCTTTCAGCTCCTTGAGTTAGACATTCCTGAGTTGTAGAAATTTTACATCTCCAAGTGGAGTAGCCTGTCTATAATTTAGTCAAGATGAGGGGAATATTAAGGTTGTCTAGGTGAGTAGCAGCCTTGATGCAATGAAAACGTTCTGTCTCACCTCCCCCAACTCCCCTTCTCCAGTAAGTAACTACTCTCCTGTTACCTACAGCTCAGGGAGTTTCTGAGGGTGAGTTTTCTATGGAAGGGAGTTTCTGAGGGTGAGTTTTCTATGGAAGTGTTATAGCAAATTTTGTCATAAAATCATTCACAGCATTAAATGCTTTTCCACCTTCATTGTAATCCATGAGTGGGTACTTCATATCATGCTTTGGGTACAAAGGAACTTAAGAAATTATACTTCCTTAAGGAGATGCTGAACTACAAGCTGGGGAATCTGTATTTTTTGTCTTTGTGACAACATTGTAAGTTTTCTGCTGCAACCTTATAAACAAACTAGAGCCAATATTCCCTCTGCACCTCCAGGTTAGTAACTCAAAGAAAATTTACTTCACCACAATGCCATTTCTTATTGTATGCAAGTTTAAGATGTGTTGTAATGTGTCTTCATTTGCTTTTATTCCATATAAGGGAGTTAGTAAAATTTATTAGGCTGATAGGTTTTTAGAGACTATTCTGAGTTCTGTATAAATTACTGTAAGATCCACACAGGGAATTACAGTCAGAATTATTAGCTCTGTTTAGATCAAGACATAATACAGAAACCTCTGTCCAATTAGGAACTCATTCTGTTGCCTCTCTCTGCCTATCAAGTTGGGTTCCACAAACAAGAATATTTCCTGAGTACCTTCACAAGGGACATACTGTGTTCTGTTCATCACCAGTGAGAAGTAACTTGATGTTTTCATTGCTAATGATTCTCTTGCAAAGTGTATTGACACATCAGGCATTTGGGAGTCAAATCAACATATAATGAGTGTTCCTGTTCTGTGAGACCCACCTACACACTTCTTGCCTGCAAATTACTCTATATCTTAAGAGCCAAGATATAGATGTGTGGATAGTGAGGTCATGATGGATTGCTTATATAAATCTTAGGAATATCAGCAGAGATTTCACCTGGAAGTATGTGACTAATTACAAAACAAACTCTGAAGATAATATTTATCACAAGAGGTGAGAGGATTGAACATGTACAAAATGGACCTTGTACAGGTCTCACAATGCCTGCTTTGTTTTTCTTTCAATCTCTTTTGCATAGGGCAAACCTCCTGAAAAATTCCCCATGCATATACCTATTTCTTCTTGCCTTCTTTCCTGTGCTCATTCTTTACTGCAGATAAATATATCCATTCTTTTCTAATGGTTGGTGTACAATATTATATAAGCTACAGATGCGCATGCGTGTGTACTCAGTTGCTTCAGTCATGTCTGACTCTTTGTGACTCCATGGACTGTAGCCCACCAGGCTCCTCTGTCCATGGGATATGCCAGGCAAGAATACTGGTGTGAGCTGCCATGCCCTCTTTCAGGGAATCTTCCTGATCCACGGATTGAAGCTGAGTCTCTTTCGTCTCCTGCATCGCATTCTTTACCCACTGAGCTGCCAGGAAAGCCCAAGTTCAGGTGTACAGTATAGTAATTCACAATTCTTGCAGGTTATACACTATTATTGTTCAGTCACTCAGGAGAGTCTGACTCTCTGCAACCTTATGCACTGTAGCATGCCAGGCTTCCCTGTCCTTCATCATCTCCTAGAGCCTGCTCGAACTCATGTCAATTGTGTCGGTGATGCCATCCATCCAACCATCTCATTCTCTGTCATTCCCTTCTCCTCCTGCCTTCAATATTTCCCAGCATCAGGGTCTTTTCTAACGAGTCAGCTCTTCACATCAAGTGGCCAAAATACTGGAGCTTCCGCTTCAGCATCAGTTCTTCCAATGAATATTCAGGACTGATTTCCTTTAGGATTGACTGGTTTGATCTCCTTGCAGTCCAAGGGACTCTAAAGAGTTTTCTCCAACACCACAGTTCAAAAGCATCAATTCTTCAGTGTTCAGCCTTCTTTATGGTCCAACTCACATTCATACATGACTACTGGAAAAACCATAGCCTTGACTAGATGGACCTTTGTCAGGAAATTAATATCTCTGCTTTTTAATACATTGTCTAGGTTTGTCATAGCTTTTCTTCCAAGGAGCAAGCGTCTTTGAATTTCCTGGCTGCAGTCACCATCTGCAGTAATTTTGCAGCCCAAGAAAACGAAGTCTGTCGCTGTTTTCATTGTTTCCTCATCTATTTCCATGAAGTGATGGGACCGGATACCATGATCTTAGTTTTCTGAATATTGAATTTTAAGCCAGCTTTTTCACTCTCCTCTTCCATCTTTATCAAGAGGCTCTTTAGTTCCTCTGCACTTTCTGCCATAGGGGTGGTGTCATCTGCATATCTGAGGTTATTGATATTTCTCCCAACAATCTTGATTCCAGCTTGTGCTTCAACATTGTGTGAACCAAGAACTTCCAGATGTTCAAACTGGATTTAGAAAATTATTTAGAAGAGGATTTAGAAGAGGAACCAGAGATCAAATGGCCAACATCTGTTGGATCATGGGAAAAGCAAGAGAATTCCAGAAAAACATCTACTTCTGTTTCATTGACTATGCCAAAGCCTTTGACTGTGTGGATCACAACAAACTGTGGAAAATTCTGAAAGAGATGGGAATACCAGACCACCTTACCTGCCTCCTGTGAAACCTGTATGCAGGTAAAGAAGCAACAGTTAGAACTGGGCATGGAACAATGGAATGTTTCCAGACTGGGAAACGAGTACCTCAAGGCTGTATATTGTCACCCTGCTTATTTAACTTACACTCTATTATAGTTATTATAAAATATTGGTTATATTCCCTGTGTTACATACTATATTCTTATAGCTTTTTAATTTACTTTTTAAAAATCAAGTCTTTTTAATCATTAAATAAATCTGTCAATATTATAAGAACGTCATTTGCCTTTTTTTCAAGAAACAAATTTATAGTGACATGATACTGAGTAAGAATAAATCTGATTCAAATGTTAAGATAAAGATGGGATGTAAATGTTTGCCTTGTAGCTTATTTTATACATAATAGTTTGTACCTCTTAATCCCCTACTCCTGTATCACCCTTCCTCTCTTTCTTTTCCCCACTGGTTTGTTCTCTGTAATCTGCAAGTCTGTTTCTTTTTTGTTATATTCACTAGTTTGTTGTATTCTTTTAGATTCCACTTATAAGTGGAATCATACACAGTATTTTTTTTCTCTATCTAACCTATTTCACTTAGCATAATACCTTCCAAGTTAAACAGATTCTTTCTTAAACTCATGTCATATGTAATGTTTCTGCCTCTACACCAGGGCTCCCCTCTGATGGAATGTCTTCACTTCACCTCTTTCCCTCTTTTGCTCCCTCTACCTTGCTAACTTCTCTTAGTTAAAATAGGTAATGAAGGGTCATCCACTTTATCCTCTATTCAGACCCACAATAGATTAATTAGATGGTGCCTGCCCACATTGGGATGGACTATTTGCTTTACTCAGTCCACCAACTCAAATGCTAATCTCTTTTGGAAATACCTTTGTAGACACACCCAGAAAGAAGATTTACTCAGATATCTGAGCATCCCACAACCCAGTTAAGATCACACATAAAATTGAGCATCAGAGGCAGCATCAGTATAACTGAACTTAGGTTTGGCAGCCGGCTGCTCCAAAGCTAATACTCAAGAAGTGAGTGTTGGCAGAAAGTTGCTTTAGTCAGAAAAGTTGGCAATTTGGGGAGAGGTGGACTCATGTCCCAAAAGCAACTCAGAAGGTCAGCTCAGGGAAAAAGGGGAAAAAAGGAGGAAAGAATCTCAGTTAATCATTGAGGCAAGAGAACAACTCTGAGTCATTTTCCATTGCTTGCAGGCTGGCTTGCTCCTCATGATCTTTCTTCAGATGTTATCTCATCTACAGGATCGCTAAGCGGGCTGTTGTGGGTAAAAAGCTGATCATTCTTTAACTACTTAAATCTTCATTTCCACTTCTTTTAATCTAGGAGAAGAATCTACAGGTTAGGCAAGGTATTGTGAGAATTTAGTAGAGCTAAGAGACCCGGGTTCGATCTCTGGGTCAGGAAGTTCCCCTGGAGAAGGAAATGGCAACCCACTCCAGTACTCTTGCCTAGAAAAAATCCAATGGATGGAGAAACCCGGTAGGCTACAGTCCATGGGGTTGCAAAGAGTTGGACACGACTGAGCGACTTCACTTCACTTCAAGTTAGAGTTAGGTTGAATATTAAATAGTGATCTCATTTCTATAAGGCTTAAATAGAACAGAAATAGGCAAACAGAAAGAGGCAAAAGAGCTGCTCACAAATCCCTACTTGTTAGACATCATTCCATTTCTATGGAATTATGGACAAAAGTCCATCTTCCATAACTTCATGCTGACATAGGGTGTGAACATGAGACTGTGGCATCTCTTTGCTGACCATTTTAGTCACCTGCTTACATACAGGCAGAGCAAGTTATAATTATTTTTATGCCCACAAAGATATAGATGATTACGAGCAGTAAAATTAATCCCATTCTCTTGAGGCAAGTTCTTGGAATTGTGCTAGCCGTGGATGTAGCAGCTTGTGTCATGGCTACAGTCTGATCAACATGAGGACAGCTTTTCCCTTCTTGTAGCAGCTATAGTATCTGTAAAACGACTCAGGAATATGTATCAGACACTGATCTGTGACTCTGTCATCCTAGTCATTAGCTGTTTGAGACTCCTCTTTTGTGATTCAGGGAGGGCTGAGAGATTTCAGTTTTTCTACAAATAAAAATGCAGGGGGACATGGAGGAGCCTCTGTACTTGGAGTGGGGATGCAGGGTTCTCTTCTGTTTCATTAGCATCTTATAGATATTGTCAGAAATAAAAATTCTTGGGCCCCATCCCATACCTACTAAAGCCTCATCTCTGGAAGTGGGGCCTAGGAAACTATGTTCTAATTTGCTTTCCAGGTGATCCTCATGTACATAAATGTTTGATAAATACTGTGTTTAAACATTCTGCTCTGTCCTTTTGATGGGGTGCCTCTATCTTCAGGCTTTAAAACTCTCTGTCCTGAGTCTGTTTCTAGGGCTTGTATGGGTCTCTCCCCCAGGTCCATTGAGAGGCAATTTTGGGGGATGAACATGGACAGGTGAGGGTGTCCACACACATGTATGCCAGGCCCCTTGATGGGCAGCATGGAGCTGAGGGCAGGAAGAGGAAGGCAGTGGGACACAGGCTAGGGGCTGGTTTTTCTGTTCTTCTAGTTCTAAATTTGAGCCTACTTTCTCAGTTGTTTTGAAGGTAAATTTAGTTTCCTTTTTGAGTCTTCCACCAGACTGGAACTCCTCGGGGATAAGGACTCAGTTTTATTTGACCCTAACTCCATTGCCTCCTGCTGTGCCTGGCGTAAGTGACTTAGTGAATGTGTGCCAAATGGTGAATAAATAAATGCATGCCTTTATGAAAATTGAGGCTGTTGGGGAAAGCTTGCTGGGGAGACTCTGGGCCCACACGGTGTTTGTTCCTTGAGCAGGACCAATGAGACCACAGCAGGCAGATGGAGTGTCCTCAAACAGGCAAGACTCTGCTATTATCACATAAATTGTTAGAATTAGGGAAAATAAAGGGGATATAAGAGTGACATGATGTCACCTGATAGAACTGATTTTTCAGACCAAACAAAACTAAGTGGACCTTAAAGTCCAAGCAAGGTGTCAAAGAGAACGGAATGCCACAGATTAATTATAAGTAATGAAAACAGTTGTCAAACTAGTCTGAAATCTTGGCCTACTACAATTAAATGTTCAATATAAACTAATTAAATTAGCAGTTCCCGGATGTTGGCTTTACAGACTGTATAAATTATTCATTGAGTCAAGAAGCTCTGTCTATACTAGGGCCTTATTTTGATGATTCTTTTTGTTCTATGGCTTTTTGGTGTGGCATTTGTTTCTGATTTTTGTAATTGAAGCATAGTTGATGTACAATACAATATTATATTAGCTTCTGGTGTACTACATGATTTGACATTTTCATACCTTATGAAATGATCATCATGATAAGTCTAGTAACCATCTGTCCCTATACAAAGTTGTTATAATGTAATTGACCATATTCCTTAGATGGTATATTGCATCATTGTGGCTTGTTTATTATATATCTGGAGTTTTGTATCTCTTAGTCTCCTTCACCTATTTCCACCACTTCTGCCCTGCTCCCATCTGACAACCACATTTGTTCTCTGTATCTGTGAATCTGTTTTTCCTTCGTCTTCTTTGTTATGCTTTTAGGCTCCATGACTAAGGGAGATCATGCAGTACTGGCATTCTCTTTCTGACTTAACTTCACTTAGCAAAACACACTTTAGATACATCCATGCTGTCTGGGGAGGCCTTACAAATAGCTGTGGAAAGAAGAGAAGTGAAAAGCAAAGGAGAAAAGGAAAGATACAAGCATCTGAATGCAGAGTTCCAAAGAATAGCAAGAACAGATAAGAAAGTCTTCTTCAGCGATCAATGCAAAGAAATAGAGGAAAACAACAGAATGGGAAAGACTAGAGATCTCTTCAAGAAAATTAGAGATACCAAGGGAACATTTCATGCAAAGATGGGCTCGATAAAGGACAGAAATGGTATTGACCTAACAGAAGCAGAAGATGTTAAGAAGAGGTGGCAAGAATACACAGAAGAACTGTACAAAAAAGATCTTCACGACCCGGATAATCATGATGGTGTGATCACTCATCTAGAGCCAGACATCCTGGAATGGGAAGTCAAGTGGGCCTTAGAAAGCATCACTACGAACAAACCTAGTGGAGGTGATGGAATTCCAATTGAGCTCTTTCAAATCCTGAAAGATGATGCTGTGAAAGTGCTGCACTCAATATGTCAGCAAATTTGGAAAACTCAGCAGTGGCCACAGGACTGGAAAAGGTCAGTTTTCATTCCAATTCCAAAGAAAGGCAATGCCAAAGAATGCTCAAACTACCACATGGTTGCACTCATCTCACATGCTAGTAAAGTAATGCTCAAAATTCTCCAAGCCAGGCTTCAGTAATATGTGAACCGTGAACTCTCTGATGTTCAAGCTGGTTTTAGAAAAGACAGAGGAACCAGAGATCAAATTGCCAACATCTGCTGGATCATGGAAAAAGCAAGAGAGTTCCAGAAAAACATCTACTTCTGCTTTATTGACTATGCTAAAGTCTTTGACTGTGTGGATCACAATAAACTGTGAAAAATTCTGAAAGAGATGGGAATACCAGACCACCTGACCTGCCTCTTGAGAAACCTATATGCAGGTCAGGAAGCAACAGTTAGAACTGGACATGGGACAACAGACTGGTTCCAAATAGGAAAAGGAGTACGTCAAGGCTGTATACTGTCACCTTGCTTTTTTGACTTATATGCAGAGTACATCATGAGAAATGCTGGGCTGGAAGAAGCACAAGCTGGAATCAAGATTGCTGGGAGAAATATCAATAACCTCAGATATGCAGATGACACCAGCCTTATGGCAGAAAGTGAAGAGGAACTAAAAAGCCTCTTGATGAAAGTGAAAGTGGAGAGTGAAAAAGTTGGCTTAAAGCTCAACATTCAGAAAACGAATATCATGGCATCTGGTCCCATCACTTCATGGGAAATAGATGGGGAAACAGTAGAAACAGTGGCAGACTTTATTTTTTGGGGCTCCAAAATCACTGCAGATGGTGATTGCTGCCATGAAATTAAAGGATGCTTACTCCTCAGAAAGAAAGTTATGACCAACCTAGACAGCATATTCAAAAGCAGAGACATTACTTTGCTGACTAAGGTCCGTCTAGTCAAGGCTATGGTTTTTCCAGTGGTCATGTATGGATGTGAGAGTTGGACTGTGAAGAAAGCTGAGTGCCGAAGAATTGATGCTTTTGAACTGTGGTGTTGGAGAAGACTCTTGAGAGTCTCTTGGACTGCAAGGAGATCCAACCAATCCATTCTGAAGGAGATCAACCCTGGGATTTCTTTGGAAGGAATGATGCTAAAGCTGAAACTTCAGTACTTTGGCCACCTCATGTGAAGAGTTGACTCATTGGAAAAGACTCTGATGCTGGGAGGGATTGGGGGCAGGAGGAGAAGGGGATGATGGAGTATGAGATGGCTGGATGGCATCACTGACTCGATGGACGTGGGTTTGGGTGAACTCCGGGAGTTGGTGATGGACAGGGAGGCCTGGCTGCTGCAATTCATGGGGTTGCAAAGAGTCAAACATGACTGAATGACTGAACTGAACCAAACTCATGCTGTTGCAGTTGGTAAGGTTTTGTGTATGTGTGTATCACATCTTCTGTATCCATTCGTGTATTGATGGACAATTTCATATCTTGGGTGTTGTAAAGAATGCTGCAATGAACATTGGAATGCATATATCTGTTTAGTGTTTTTGTTTTCTATGAGTAAATACTCAGAAGTGAAATTGCTGGATCGTGTGACAGTTCTATTTTTAATTTTTTGAGAGTCTCACAGAGTCGGACACGACTGAAGCGACTTAGCAGCAGCAGCAGCCATCATACTATTTTCCATAGTGGCTGCACCAGTTTATGATTCTACTAACAGTGCATCAGTGTTCCCTTTTCCCTATATCCTTGGCAACACTTGTTATTTCTTCTTTTTTCGATAGTAGCCGTTCTGACAGATATGAGGTGACATCTCACAGTGGTTTGATTTGTGTTTCTCTGTTGATTAGTGATGTTAAACGTCTTTTCATGTGTCTGTTGGCCACCTGTCATCTTTGGGAGAATATTTATTCAGGTCCTCTGTCTATTTTTTAATCAGGTTGTCTGTTTTTTTTGGTGTTGACTTGTATTAATTCATTGTGTGTTTTGAATATCCATACTGGGTTATTGTTTGCGAGTATCTTTTTCTATTCAGTAGGAGGCCTTTTCATTTTGTTGATAGTTTCCTTCACTGTGCAAACGTTATTAGTTTGATGTAGTCTCATTTGATTATTTTTGCTTTTATTTCCCTTGTCTGAAGAGACAGATCTAAAAAATATTACTAAAGCAAATATTTTCTTCCAGAAGTTTTATGATTGAGTCTTTTGCTTATAGCTCTCCTGTTTTTTTTCACTAGCATTTATTAAACAGGCGATCTTTTCACCATTGTCTAGTCTTGTCTCCTTTGCTGTAGATTTACCATATAAGAGAGGGTTTGTTTCTGGGCTGTCTGTTCTGTTCCATTGATCCATGTGTCTGTTTTTGTGTTACTACCATACTGTTTAGGTGATTGAACTTTGTAGCATAGTTTGAAACCAGGGAGCATGATACCTATAGCTCTGTTCTTCTTTCCCCAAAATTGTTTTGGTTATTTGGAATATTTTGTGTTTCCATGAAAATTTTAGTTGGTTCTAATTTGTTCTAATTTTGTGGAAAATGCCATTGGTATTTTCCAATGGCTGGGACTTCTTCCACCATGCACTGGGGCATTGCCTTATCAGAGCAGGATTGAGACAGAGGGAAAAGGCTAGAGCTGGAGTTTGGCATGGGCTAGGCTTCTCCTGGGATACACAGGGGGCTGCACCCTGGCCAGGGGTAGACTGGAGCCAGAAGGGCTAGAACCAGAGCTCAGTGTGAGCCACAGCTTCTCCCAGGGCATAGTGGCAGTTGCTGCCTTGGCAGAGGACAGGATGGAGCTACAGGAGCTGGAGAAACAGCTGGGTTCAAGCCATGGCTTCTTCTGGGGTGTGATGATGGTTGCCTTTTTCATGGGGAGTGGGGCTGGAGACATGTGATGATGGTCACTGCTTTGTGGGGGATGGGGCAGGAGCTGGATGAGGGCTGTGAGCTGTGGTTTCTCCTGGAGTTTATTGGCAACCAGAGCCCAGTGTATGTTGGGGACAAGCTGGAGTGGTCTGGGCAGATTGGCCAGAGAACAAGCCACTCTTTAATCTGCTGCCTCTGTGTTGGGACTGGAAGTGAACAGTTCTGTATACATACCCTTTAAGAGTGGAGTCTCAGGTTCCCACAGCCCTGTAGTAAGCCCACTGGTTTTCTAAACCAGGCTGGGGGGCTCATTTTCTCAATGTTGATCTCCTGTGCTGGGATGCCCAATGTGGGGTTTGAAGCCCTTGCTCGTTAGGGAGGATTCCTAAGTTTGTGATATCCCCCTCCTCTTTGGGGTGACCCACCAGTCTTGGGACTTCTCAAGTGGTGCTAGTGGTAAAGAACCTTCCTGCCAATGCAGGAGATATAACAGAGGCGAGTTCAGTCCCTAGGTTGGGAAGATCCCCTGGAGGAGGGCATGGCAGCCCACTCCAGTATTCTTGCCTGGAGAATCCTATGGACAGAGAAACCTGGCAGTCTGCAGTCCACAGGGTCATATGGTCTTGGACACGACTGAAGCCACTTAGTGTGCATACACACACTCACACACACACCAGTCTTGTAGGTTCTGACGATCACATTTCTTTTCTTCCTACCTGTCTCAGTGTGGTGTTTTCTTTATATCCTTGGGTGTAGAACTGTTCTGATGGTCTTCAGCTCATTCTATGTATTGCTCTATATATTGTTCTATATGTTCCATATAACATGTAAGTTATAAGTTCTATATTTTCTATATTACATTCTATATGTTGCCCTATATATTGTTGTAGTTTTGGTGTGTTCATGGAAGAAGGGGAGTCCAGGGTCTTCCTACTCTGCCATCTTGATCCTGCTTTTTGTCTTTGTTGTTGCTGTTGTGCTGCTTGGGTATTTTTCACTACTCTCTCTTCCAGTTTTTGGATCTATTCCTCTGTATCATTTGATCCACTGTTGATTACTTCTAGTATATTTTTATTTTACTTATTATATTTAGCTCTGTTTGGTTCTTCTTTATATTTTCTAAATTTTTGTTAAAATTCTCAGTGTGTTCATCTATTCTTGAGTTCATTGAGTATCTTTATGATCATTATCTTGAACTCTTTATTAGACTGCTTATCTCCACCTCATTTATATTTTTTTCTGAAATTTTGTCTTGTTCCTTCATTTGGAACATATTCCTCACTTTGCCTAATTCTTTGTGTTTATTTCTGTATATTCAGTAGGCTGGTTACCTTTCCTGATCTCGGAGAAGTGGCCTTATGTTGGAGAAGTCCTAGGGGGCCCAGCAGCTTATATGTTGTAAGAGTGCCCCTTATGTGAGCTGCATGGGCTCTTTCGTTGTGGCAGAGCCACCTATTGCGAGTGTGCTGGTAGGTGGGGCTGGCCCCAGCCCAGCTGACTGCCAGGCTCTGCCTGATGTAGTGGTTGCAGGTCCAATTGTCAGGCAAGACCAGGTCCTGGGATGACTGGCTGCAGGGCCTATGGGTGCTCAGGGCTAGTGCCAGCCTGTTGGTGGGTGGGTAAGACCCCCAGGGCTAATAGGCTGGAGAGAGCACTCCAAAATGGTACTTACGAGCATCAGTGTCCTTGTGGTAGAATGAGCTCCTCCAAATGGCTGCTACCCAGATCCCTAGGGGGATCCTAGATGCATGAGTGGATCTGACCCAGGCTTTTTCAAATTACTACTTCTGTCCTGGAACTTGGAGCCTGTGAGCTTTTGTATTGTGCTGTTAAAGATCAGAATCTCTGTTTTCCACAGCCCTCTGGTTCTCCCACACATAGGGACTGTGGCCCGCCAGGCTCCTCCATCCATGGGGTTTTTCAGGCAAGAATACTTGAGTGGGTTGCCGTGCCCTTCTCCAGGAGATCTTCCTGACCCAGGGATCGAACCCCCGTCTCCTGTATTGCAGTCAGACTCTTTACCATCTGAGCCACGAGGAAAGTCCCCATACACAAGCCCTTCAGAGACTAGTCTTTTCAGGGCAGCTTCCCTGGGCTGGGAGCCTGATTGTAGCTTGGATCCCTTGCTCCTTGGGATTGTTGTTGTTGAGTCACTAAGTCGTGTCTGACTCTTTGCGACCCCATGGACTGTAGCCCGCCAAGCTCCCCTGTCCATGGGATTTCCTAGGCAAGATTACTGGAGTGGGTTGCCATTTTCTTCTCAAGAGGCTCTTTCTGACCCTGGGATCGAACCTGCATCTCCTGCATTGCAGGTGGATTCTTTTATCACTGAGCCACTGGGGAAGCCCATGCTCCTTGGGAAAACCTCTTCAGTTGTGCTGATTCTCCTGTTTGTGGGTTGGCTACCTGGGGGTGTGGGTCTTGACTGTACTCTATATCTCTGCCCCTCCTACCCATCTTGTCTGGTCCCTTCTTTATACCTTCTGTTGTGGAAAATCTTTTCCACTGGTATTCAGGTCATTCTCATAGATAGTTGCTCTCTACGTAGTTGTCATTTGGGTATGCCAGTGGGAGGAGGTAAGTTTAGGGTCTTCCTACACTGTCTTCTTGGCACATGCCCTGTTTTGGTTTTATTATAATGCTTCATGTCACATATACCCCCAAATAGCAGCATAATTGGACAATTAGGCATGGATGCTGAACATTTAATAAGTTTATACTCTTTCTTTGAAATTCTTCTTTTTCCCCTCTAAGCATTTTACCTGAGTCTCTTAATAAACGATGGTTTGTATAATTCAGCCAACCCATAGATATTCATTAAAAATCTACTTTGTGTGCGAGGCCCTGGGCCAGGCTGGCAGCAAACTGTGGAGTGAAGGCTGTTCTGCTCCATGGAGAGCTGAGGGTGCAACTGAGAAGCTAGGACACATATGCAAACAGTGAACCACGAGCCATGTGTCCCAAGGGCCAATTCTCTTGTGCAAAGTAGGCAATCTTTTCAGGGTGAAATCCCTTCCAGCTGAGGAGATAAGGGTTGTCCATGAGGAGTGTCCAGCGTCACTCCAACATCCGTTTGAGCAGGGTTTTTCCAACTGTATTGACCTTGAGTTGGAAGTGAAGTGACCTTGACAGTAAGTGAAGTCTTTGATCTCAGAACCAAACAAATTTATGGGTGTGAATCACTGAGTTGAAGTTTCACTGAAAATGCTTAACCCTTTCTATGTGTTGTATGCTTTCACCTTTTAATACTCTGTTCTATAAAAAATATTCTCCCTTATGGAAAATAATGCAAGTTGTCCTCTCAATAAGCTGTTAGATGCCCCACTAATGAGCTATCATCCACAACCTGAAAGACACTGCTTTAGAGACCTGACTTAAAACCTTTCTGCTTCTGTGTGGTCAGGCCATTCACGATGGCTCTTCTCTTGCTCTCTGTGTGTCCTTTTCCACCAGTGCCTACCTGCACCTCACTGACCTTCCTACATACTGGCTTGACCAACATGCTTGTTTGGGTTTTTCCCTAACAGCTTATGGAAAAATCCAAACAAACATTTTGGCCAACCCAATACTTGCTGTAGGCAGGCCCCAGCTGGTGACTGCTCTTCAAAAAGGCAGTGAGGGGCGTGACCCTGTGCTGGTTTCCCTGGTAACTAACGAGCCCACCTGACATCAATTCCCCTATGCTAACCTCCTGGTCTGGTGGAGTGCAGAGTGGAAGTGAAAACTGCTACCTGGAAGTGCCCACTGTCTGCTCCACACAGTGAGGTGTTGCTCCAGGACCACGCTTCAGACAGGTCAGCTCCACCGTCCATTATACCACTGGGTCTGTGTTGCTGACTTTGGTTCTAAACCTGGGCAAGGGCAGGTCTCAGTTTGGAGGCCTGTGGGCAGAAGCCCAACTGCTTCCTGCTGTGCCATTTGCCCTCCTCTCTTCTTGATGCCCTTCTGTGATATGAAGCTTATGAACTCACCAGTGTCTCTGCAGTGGACTAGCTGGCAGTAATTCTTGGTGTCTGCCTAGGATAGGAGGTCCCTCTACAGCAGCGTGAGGACTTAACTTCTCCTTTCCTCCCCACCCCACCACGTCAGGTTGGGGCCGCTTGTGTGGAGTACACAATAAAGAAGAACTGTGGAACCCCTTTGCCAAGCTGACCCACATCCAGTTATTTGTTTCATGGGTTTTTGATCAGTTTCCAGATGGTTTTCAGAGAGGAGTAGTAGGATGTGTGAAGAAATAAGTTTGGGATGTGGGAGGAGGGTTTTAACAATATTTTCTTGCCCTTGAGGGATTCCTTCTCATTGGAGATTAAGGTGATTATTCCTAGAGTCAGCTGAATATTAATCTGTCTTTAGGAAACCTTTTTTTTCTGGACAAATTTATATAATGATAGTTGCTTTTAGGATATCACCAGGTATTTGAAAGGAAGGATGCTTCATTAAATGTTATCATCTATTTATACCCTTAAACATTCCTAGCCCTCTGTTTATTCTGGGTTACCACTGTGCCAGGTTATCTTGGCACATGAAAGCTCAATCCCATGAAAGCTCTATGTAGAAGTTTATGCAGGAGACCATGGGCCACAGGAGATGCAACCCTCAACTTCCCATGAAAATCAAGGCTGTGTTTTGGAGGAAGTAACATTATGAGGGAGGAGGTGGAGTTTGCCAGGAAAGACGCTGAACTTTCCAGGGGGAGGGAAGAGCATATGTGAGGAGGCATCAAATACATGAAAGAGCCCAGAGCTATAAGAAGCTTGGGGAGGGTGGTGGAGAGGAGAGAGAGGAGGGGGAGAGATGTGCAGAGGTGAGATGAGGAAGGAGCTTTCATGCCATGCCGACATGTGTGGAGTTTAGCCAATGAGATCAGGGGAGAGATGCATTTAAGGGTTATTAGTAGAGGAGTGATGTAAGTAGAATTTACATTTTGGGAAGATTACTCTGGTAAACAGCATATTTCTAAGGAATTAAATTGTTGCCAAAGGCCTCCTATAAAGACCATGCAATCTGAGTATAGACTAGTTTCTCAACCTTGAAAATGCGTCACCTGGAAGGCTTATTAAGCCAGGTCACTGGAACCCACTCACAGAGCTTTTTCTTCAGTAGGTCCAGGGTGGGCCCTCAGAATTCGCTTTTCTAACAAGTTCCTAGGTGATGCTGATGCTGCTGGTCCAGGGATCACATTTTGTTCATTGAATGATGTTTTAGGAAAAACAGTGACCCCCAAAGATGTCTCTCCTGATCCTTAGAGCCATCACTATATTATGCTGGCTAGAAAAAGGGAGTTAGGGTTTTAGATAAATTAATTTATAATTAAGCTATTAATTAGTAAAGTAAGATTGCAAGAGAGCTGACCTGAAAATAGAGAGACTAGCCTGGGTTATTCATCTGGGTCCAATTAATCACAAGGGTGCTTAAAATTGTAAGAGATACAGAAGAGGAGAATCAGAGGGAGGTGTGACATTGCTGGCTTTGAAGATGGAGGAAGGTGGCTGTGAGTCAAGAAACGGGAGCAGCCTCTAGAAGTTGGAAAAGGTTAAAAGATAAATTCCCACTTAGAGTCTCCAGAAGGAACACGGCCTGCTGACACTTGATTGCAGCCGTCAGACTCTTAATCTACAGAACCGTTGCATAGTATAGTTGCACTGTTTTTAAGCCAGCTTCCCTGGTTTTTGCCCTCATGTCCAACTCAGGGCCAACAGAAAAAGCCAAATACGCTTCCAAAACAATCACATGAGGTACCCTGCCTCCAGCTTCCTCACGCCAACAACCGCCCACCAGCACACTGCTGAAACCTTCCTTTTTTTTTTTCTCCTCTTGTTTTCTCTATAAAGCCTTTCCACTACTCTGCCTGCCTCTGAGTCTCTGCCAATTACAGAGGATGGTGGCTGACTCCCTTGCTGTAGCAAGCTCTGAATAAATAGCCTCTGTTTGTTCTGATTTGGGTGATCTGCACTGATTTCCATGAGAGATAGTGCTCTATTCTGCCCCCCCTCCTATTTTTTTTTTTTTTTTTACACTCACTGATTATTCTAATGCAGGAATTTTCAGTGGAGGGGAGTTTTGTCCCTCACCCACCTCCCGAACAAGGGACGTTTGGCTATGTCTGCAGACGATTTGGGTTGTCACAGTTGGGGAATGCTAGCAGCATCTAGAGGGTAGACGCCGTTATAGGAAGTCTGCTAAACATTGCCTGTGTACAGGGATGTCTCCAACAAAGAGTTGTCTGGACCAAAATGCAAATAGTTCTGATCTAATGACAGAAATGTCTAGTCCTTGTGCAGTAGAGAGGTGTTGTGTGGAGGTATCTTTCTTTTTATGTGAGTGAGACAGTGATACTAAAATAAGACAGAGGTGACCAGCAATTTGTGTATTTATTGTGAATAGGCTTGGTCTTGTAACATAGATAGTCCTCATTTTTGCTTCCAAAAAAGAATATGACCTCCTTAACCCTGAAGGAGCGGGAAAGTCTAGCATTTAATTTTGCTCCTCTCCTTAGTAACTCCTAGAGATTTATAGTATATGTAAAATATGGCAATATATTTGCATCTATTTATCTTTATAGATACACATGAAATATGACTATAACACGATTCCACGTATGATTCTCTTTACTTCATTGCTATATCATACACACAGACACATACATAAATTTGTTTCTAGTGGGTTCTATTTGCAAAGCTACTTTCCTATTTCTCTCTGTGCACTGGTGCCCCAGTCCAGTGGTGTGGTGCTTCATTCAACCTTTATGTATCTGAGACTCTGTCATCTATGGATCGTCAGAGCTGATTTGGAATGCATGCTATCGAAGCCTTCACATTCTTCATGCATTTAAAACAGAGCTGTAGTTGGAGATTTCTTCCACAGATCAACCTCTAGTGTTTCCAACTGACATGCTCAGGAAGGAAGAGGTGAGGTAAGCTGTTAGCTTGGAGTGAGGCATTTTCAATCCTTTTGCTCTGACCTTTTTCAAGCTCACAGGCTAATTAATCAATTTCATTAAAAAAAGAGAGCATGTTGCCATGGTATCATGAGGCATGTTTATACTGCCACATTAAGATTTCAGAGTATTTTTAATCTTTAATTACCTACTTCCGTTTTTTTTTTTTTTTTTGAACTGGTTAAGTCCTTAAAAATTTTTTCCCTTTTGATTATGTGATTTTCTGGCAGTGTTTTCTGATATTGAGATACTAATTGAAACAGAACTGCTTCTCCAAGAAGAAATAAGATCACCTCTGGAGCCCTGGTTGTGTGCAAGATTTGATTAAAAAGTTCCACAGAGGGCATTGTACCAGCTGGCCTTCAGTACCTGTGCTTATACACAAGAAACCACTCATTTATCGCCAGAGACATGACCCAGAAGGAGTTTTATCTATAATGGATGTAACATATGCTTGCAAGGATTCAAAATATTTCTAGAAACATATTCAATTCTAGCTTTTTCTTTCCCTATAGGATCACAGAAATGTTTAGTGTTCATGATAAAACAGGTAAATTTTTGCCTTGAAAAATAATTTTCTGGGAGTATCAAGAGACTATGCCGAGATTCATTTTAAAAAGCTTTTAACTACTTGAAGTAACAAGTAACCCTGATTTAAAGAGCCCTTTTCTAACTCCTAGTCATTAAAGAGACGAGTGAAGTTATGGAGAGGATGCCATGGAGATTTTGAATTAGATCAGACTGAAACTTTCTTATTAAAGTAGACTAGGAATAACATAGCAAAAACAAGTCAGACAAAAACACTCTCCTGTATCTTATGAAGGATGTGAAAATGTATGCAGTAATTCTTTTATTTTTGATATACCATAAAGTGTCTGTGCTTAGGAGGGGTTTGGAATCTTACTAAAAAATGAATACATGGAAAATATAAATGTGCATCTGTCTCTTATTAGGGACAGTCTAACTAGCCTGTCCTCCTCTGGGCCTTTTTTATGCATTGCTGTTAATGTTTAATCTGTGGCTTGAGTTGTAACGTTCCTTTATAAAATGTGCCCATTTATAAGATCTACATTCCTGAACTGACACCTTAGAATTTGCATGAAGCTCAACACCGTTAGTGGTGCTTTTGCAAGAAGCCACTTCTTCAAGGACAAGGTAGTATCCCAGCAAAGTGGTCTATAAAGTCCATTTCAGAAACAGTGAGTTTTAGTGTGGAGAGGCTTCCCTGGTGGCTTAGATGTAAAGAATCAATTTCTGGGTCAGGAAGATCCCCTGGAGAAGGGAATAGAAACCCACTCCAGTGTTCTTGCCTGGAGAATTCCATAGACAAAGGAGCCTGGTGAGCTATAGTTCATGGGGTCCCAAAGAGCCGGATATGATTGAGCGACTAAAACTTTCAGTATGGAAGCCTCAGACACCACCACCAGGAATTCTTTTTTCTATTTGCAGACTGGCTTATGAGCTTCTGTGTGACCTGGGCTGGCCACTCTCAAGCTTGTGATGACTCTGTCCTTTTAGATTCCATATGAGAACAACTGGAATTGCCTGAGAGGATTACTGGACAGCCAGTCTAGTTGGTTGAGCTCTGTAGTATAAAAAGTGCTTTATTTTCAGCTATGTCCTATATTAAAAAAAAATCACACACTGAAAAAAGTACTAAAAAGCTGTCAAAACATTTCTTCATGGAACATTTTAAGTATGATTGCTGCTTCTAGTAGCTTTTGAGATAGGATAAACGTATTATTACAAATTGGACTTTCAGTTAGAATCATCCATCTAGGTAAAATGGACGTTGTCTAATATTGCATTTTGGTCATATAGCAGTGACCTTCAGCTGTGACTCCAAAGACAATACAGATTCCGAACCCTCTGCAGTCTAACAATATTAATTAAACTAGTATTGAGTGTCTCTTAAACGTCAGGGCGTGTGTTAGGGCTGGAGCTGCTACTAAAAGGTAAGATACTATTCCTGCTTTCAAGATATTAGACTCCTTGATAGGATGGACAAAAGGACACAGATAAGAGAAGTAATTTGGGTACAGTGTTCATATAGCTAGCGTTTTTGACTTTGGTTTGCAGTTTTAGTGTTTATTGCACATCTATTCCAGTTTTCAGTTTGCAATAAGAAGTTCTCCTAGGAAGTATTTAGCTCCTCTCCCAGTTGTTTTAGGAACATGTTGGAGGGTTGATCTAGTTCAGCCCCTTGCCCTGTGACATCCTGAAGGGCAGGTTGATGTTAATGATGAAGAGTTGGGTTTGAGGGAGAAGAGGTATTGAGATGAAGGCTGGGACAGGCTGGCTTGGGGGGCGCTCTGCTCAGGTTGTGCGTTTGTCAAATGGGAGTGTTACATGGGGTTAAGAATCCTGTCTATTGATTTACACAGGCAGAGGCTCTCCCCAGATGGCTCAGCTGCACACAATATGCATGAACTCTGGACTGGGATCAGTGAGCTGAATGATGGCAGACCAGCACACTTGGCTGAATGAGTCCCTGCGGATTATGGACAGGGAGGAACCGTGAGCACTCTTCGTTCAAGAAGGTAGGAGACACAGTGGGTGTCTGAGGCTGGCTGGTTGGCTCTGAAGCCAGATTTTGCTGTTGCTAAATGACCTTCCATGGAAGTCATGCACAGTCATTTTTTTTTGTCTCCCAATTTAAGATTTATGTGTTAAACATAATCACATAATCCCAGTTCTATTGCTCGCTTTCAAAGCAATTAGAAGTCTTCAGCTGATGTTGTTCTAGGTGAGCCATAAATACACCTGAAGGTCAGCTTTCATCCCACTCTGGAGGAAGATACATATGAGAAAGTGTGACGAGGACTCAGGAAGCTAGGGAAACTGACAAAACAGTTTACCCTTCACTTGTGTAGTTGGTAGGGTTACTATTCAGAGAAAGCAGTGATTTTTTTTTTCCCTTGGCAATTACATTTTATCTTCCTATAAAGAAAAATGATGCCAAGCCTGGGTGTGGTGCTGTCTGCACTCTGGTGTTTTGTGTAGGCATTTATCCCAGGCCTTTGGCAGTGTGCCAGGAGTTAGCATGCTGGCCTGTGGCTGGGGGCCAGTGTGTTCTGATACAGAGCCCTGTGACAGGAGTGCCAATGGCTACAGAGGACCCAGTGTTTCCACAAGGACAGGTGCCTTCTCCCTGTGAGAGGCAGCAGTGCTGAGTGAGACAGCACTGGCTGGCGAGGAGCCAGACTCTGGAGTTGGCATCTCAGCCCAGGTGCAGTTATCTGATGGGTTGTCATTTAATCTCCTTGCCTCAGTTCGCTTCTTCTCTCATTGTGAATATTGAGCCAGTAATAGCTGCCCCTCCCTCATTACAGGACTATTTTAAGTTCCAATAGGATGATGATTTAAGGTACTCAAAAAATGTAAAGTGAATTAGCATACATAAATATGTATAGTCATATTGTGGCATCAGGGCTCTATCAATTATTTTTACAGATAATTGAATATTATAAATAATTCAAGCAATTAAAATTTACCATCCTTTAATAAAAGAAAAACCTTTCAAAATACATGGCACATGTTATGGCCATTAAAACTCAGACGGCACTGAACATGAGAGTAAACAAGGAGTTGGTAAGTATTTTTCTGTAAAGGGCCAGACAGTAAATAATTTATGCTTTGTGGGCCATACAGTCTCTGTCAAAACTACTCACCTCTGTTGTTGTAGCACCAAAGTAGCCATAGAAGCTTTGCTACCCAGGGAGTGAGGCTGTGCTTCAAAAAACTTTATTTACACAAACAGGCATTGAGCTGAATTTGGCTCAGATGGGCTGTAGTTAGCTACTTGTTTGCCTAGTCTAACTTTAAGTGGATGCAGAAATGGTTTGGAAGAAGCACTGAAATATTTGTGAATAAGATGTTTAGCTGATTGGGAGCAAGCCTGGGAGAGGCAGCAGGTACAGGATAGCCAGTCTGGAGTTTTTGGAGGTGGTGATCATTAATGGGGTAATACGGATAAGGATCAGGGAAATACCGTGTTTTTAGAGGAGTGATTATTTAAATGCTAAGCTGGGTTACCTAGAGAATGAGGAGGTAAGGGGGTAAGAGTGGTGAACATTGTTGAGATCAGTGGGTTGGTGTTTTTAATGAAGTCACGCAGTCTTGCAGTGGGAATAATACGAGTACACTGGAAGGATAGATGATGGTGGGTTCCACTAAGATCGGTGGGAGAGGTAGAGGTGAGGTGAGATAGGGGAAAAAAAGCAAACTTGCTAGAGGTGAGGAGGTCAAGAAACAGAGAGGCTGTGATGGTGAACGGCTCATCCTTGGAGATATTGACGATGTCAAGATTGATGGAGAAGTAGAGAGACAATAAACTAGGTGCCAAATCCACTGGTAAATGAAGGGGAGTTCCTGAGAGGCTTATAGGGGCGTGAGAAAGTCTGCAGCTAATGACTCGAAGTGCTTTGGACTGAAGGAAGAAAGATGACAAATGATCTGGAAGCAATTACTGTGACAAACACTACCCAGATACGCACTGATCCTGGTAGTGCTTCTTCCTGGGCATACAAACAATATTTCCTAGCCTTCTCTGTCATTAAGAGTGGTCAAGTGATGTCGTTCTGCTCCACAGAGTTAGGATGGAACCATGCTCAGCACTTCCAATCCTGTCCCATAGAAGCCTTCTACGTGCAATGCTCCATTCTCTCTCTTCTGTCTGCTTGATGGAGACAGAGGATCCTGGAGGAACCCTGGGGGATGCCCAGTCACTGAATAGAAGGATCCTGGGGTCCTGAATATTTGCTGCTTTTGGTCACTAGTTTGGACTTTATAGGAGCAAGAAAAAAACTTATATTGTGTTAAGTCCCTGGCATTACTCTCACACACATACCCTAACTTTTGCTTCTGAAGTACATGGAGTGTGTTAAAAAAAATTAAAAAAATCATAACAACCTAAACCTTAAGAGAGTTTTAAGGAATGTGGTATCTTCTGGAGACAATCAGATGCATAATTATAATATTACTGACTCTAACAATAACCGCAGCAGTGACAATTCCACCATCATCTATTTAACCTCAAAGGCTGTAGGATGTGAGAACTCTGTCCTAGGTACTGGGAATACAGTTGGAGGTAGTGATGGCTTTTGGTTTTGAATCTATTGGCTCATTTCCTGTGAAGACCCAGACATTTTTCACTGGGACTTCTATTTTTCCTTGTCTCTTTCATTTTCTGCTTGCTTAGTTGTGATGTTTCAGATTCCAAATGCAAACCCATTTGGTATTCTACTTGCTACCTCAGTTTCCCCAGAGATCACCGTGGGACTTGGCTTCTCTTCTGCTATTCTCTTCATAATCTCCTTAAACTTTGGCTTCCTTACTTGTGAAAAAGAAATAATGAATGACCAATACCTCAAAGAGCTAGTATCAGGAATAAATAACATGATTTCTGTGAGTAAATCACTTAGCACTTTCTGTCTAGCACATAGTAAATCCTTGATAAATGTCAGATATTATTGCCACTGATGGGTCAATAATTAAATTTATCCAAGCCAAGAAAAGAAAATTATTTCAAGCAGTTCTCAAAGTGTGGTCCCCAGACTAGCAGCATCAGCACCCAAATTCTTGGGCTCCACCCCAGTCCTTCTGAAAGAAACTCTGGAGCTGGGGCCCAGCAATCTGTGATTTAACAAGCCCTGCAGGTAGTTTTGATGCTCACTGGAATTTGAGAACCATTTTTTGTACAGGTTTTGGCACTGTTTGTTATTTTCATTTGAGAACAGTTCTTCTGAGGAGAGTCCATTTAATTCCTTAAGCTATTAAGAATAGGAGCAGAGAAAATCCTCCAGACCATTAAACATTACTGCCTTCATCTGAGAGCAGGGAGTGGTGGAGTGTATGAGACCCTGGGATCTGACCCTGGTCTTGGACCACACATTGACCTCTGTAGTTTGTCTTGTTTTCACCAACACTACAGAATGTATTTCACAGGCCAGTGACCTTGCAGTGTAAATGCCAGCAATGCCAGGGTGCTGGCAGGTTTATAGCTATAACCCCTCACTACAGAGGGAATGGTCAGATGGAATTATTTTGCCATTTGAAGTGGAGACGCTGGTTTAAAAGCAGCTGGACTCTTGGAGACATCCTCTTAAATTTCTTGGTGGATGGCTGAGTCTGGGGCTGAGATCCAGAAGGGCTTGTCTGTGACCTTTTTGGATCGATGTCCCATTTGTGCCTTCTGTCTGGCTGTCTTCTGCCTTTCAGCTAGACTAGGTCTTGAGATGTAATTATTTTTTTTAAAGCCACAAATACACACTGGTCAGTCTGAATCTTACTGGTCCTGTCGTCCTATTTCCTCCCCTTGTGCCTTGCTGAGTACCGGGGCTTGGAAAGGAGGTGGGGCCTTCTCGCCTGAGCTTCTTACTCCACAAAAGGGGAAACGTGTCCTGAAATGTGAAATGACTCCCCCCAAGGCCCCACAGGAGTTCTCATTTCCAGGATTATAAGCTGTCCTTTCATATCTCCTCTCTCCATCCTTTCTTATTTTATTTCTTCACGCACCTTATTTTGGCATGGATATTCCCCTTGGGAATGTGATTGTGTTGTTGAGTAATGACTTTTTTTCTACAGGAGTCAAATGACTGTATTCAGTCTACTGGTTTTGCTAGCAGCAAGAATTTGTGTCTGCAGAATTGGGTCAGGTACTTGTTGTGACTCAAATGTTCAGGTTTCAAGAAACACTTTTTTCTTTAGAGTTGGGTTACTTTCCTTCTGTGAAGTTATGATTGGTCCCAGAGAGGCAACTTCACTGCTCGGGCAGAGCTGGTTGCTCCTGTGGATTTTCTGACATTCAGAGACTTTCAGTGTGGCCCATGGGTTGCAAGCCTTGTCTTCCAGGCTGTCCAGCTGGGCAGTGTTCCCACTGAGCAGGTCTGAACACTAGCACTGGAGTTTCAAAGATGGCTGCTAGAGCTGCTCTGGAATCAGGGTAGGTGGTAGATCTCTAACTTCCTTTAACAGAATCTCTACCTTTCACTTGTGCACTTTTCCCATTTATTTTCATCATTACTTCATCCCAGTTTAACTGATCAACTCCAAAGTTCAAGAAAGAGTTCTTACAGACTCTGTGTCTTCCTAACATTCGTATGTTGAAACCTAATTGCTAATGTGATGATAATAGAAGGTGGGGTATTGGGAGGTGATGAGGTCATAGGGTAGAACCCTTATGAATGAGCTTCATGCCCTTACAAAAGAGACACGAGAGAGACCTAGTCATCTGAGGATACAGTGAGAAGACAGCCACCCATAAACTAGGAAGTGGGCACTCACCAGATGGCAGATTTGCCAGTACCTTTGATCTCCAGACTTCCCAGCTTCCAAAACTGTGAGAAATACATTTCTGTTGTTTACAAGCCATGCTGTCTGTGGTATTCTGTTAAAGCAGCCCAAATACAGTAAGGCAGAGTGATTTCAAAATCTATGTGCATTCTTAATGAGTGGGCTCTTGAAGGTGCCAAGGATTGAAGCTGTAGAGGTAAAATGACAGACACCATGTTTAAATTTTTTCCAAGATGAACTCAAGAGTGTGTGCTAAATAGGTGATCTCCAGCATCTAAAGTATATCTCCTGTTATTATCCTCTGTGATAATATACTCTGCCTTTGGGACCAGGGACCACTGTGATTCCTGTGAGGAGGAGAGTTTCAAATAGTCTGGGATGGGTAACACATTTGTATTTGCCTCATCAGGACATCAACCCAATTATAATCCATGGTCTGTGTGAAGTTCTGGTTTGTGTGAATGGATTATAAATACTTTTGTATTGGCTGCCAAGCATTAGAATTAAAAACTGATAAAGTTAAAGAAAATGAAGAGAAAGATGGAGTGAGATGGGCAAAAGAGTGTGTGAGAAAGCCCTACAACTCAATGGCAAAAAATCCCTGACAACCAAATTAAAAATTGACCTAAGAACTTCAACAGATTTTTCTCTAAAGAAGACATACAAATGGTCAATATGTATATGAAACAATGCTCAAGGTAACTAGTCATCAGGAACCTACAAATCAAAACCACAAGGAGATACCAACTTCTACCTGTCAGCTATTATCAAAGAAATAAAACACAAAGTGTTGACAAGCACGTGGAGAAATTAGAACCCTTGGCCACTTTGATGGGAATGCACAATGGTGCAGCTGTTATGGGGGATAGAGGTGCATCAAAAAATAAAAAATAGAACTAACATATATATCAATCGCACTTCTGAGTGTTTATCCAAAAAAGACAGAAATCAGAATCTCAAAGAGATGATTGGCCCTCCCAAATTTATTAAAGTAATATTCACAAGGGCCAAGATGTGAAAACAACCTAAACGTCCATTCTCAGGTGAATGGATAAAGAAAACAATAGAAAAATATTTGGCCTTAAAAAAGGAGATTTTGCAGTATGTAACAACATGGATGAATCTTGAGGAGGTATGCTAACTGTAACAAGCTAGTCACAGAAAGACAAGGACTATATGATTCCATTTATATGTGGTCTCTGAAATAGTCAAATTCATAGAAATAAATAGTGGAATGTTGATTGCCAAGGGTGGAGCGGGGAAGGGGAAATGGGGAGTTACTAATATCAGGCAATGAGCATGAAGTCTCAGTTAAGCAAGATGAATACTTTCTAGAAATCTGCTCTACAACATTGCACTTAGAGTCAACAATACTGTATTGTACATTAAACATGAGATCTACCCTCTTAATGAATTTTAAAATTTATTAAAGTATAGTTGATTCACAATGTTTTAATTTCTGCTGTAGAGCAGAGTGACTCAGTTATATATATATCAGTAAAATATACATATATCAGTTAAATATATATATGTATTAGCATCTGCTAATCCCAATCTCCCTCCCCCACCCCCACTTGGCAACCACAAATCTGTTCTCTATGTCTGTGAGTCTATTTTGTAGACATGTTCATTTGTTTCATATTTTAGATTCCACCTGCAAGTGATATCATATGGTATGTGTCTTTCTTTTTCTGACTTCCTTTGCTTAGTATGATAATCTTTAGGTCCATCTAGGTTGTTGCAAATTGCATTATTTCATTTTAAAATGGCTGCTTAATATTTCAGTGTGTATGTGTATAAATATGTTTGTGTATACATATGTTTGTGTATACACACACACACACACACACATATACACACCACATCTTCTTTACCCATTCATCTGTCCATGGATGTTTAGGTTGTTTTCGTGTCTTGGCTTTTGTCAATAGTGCTGCTGTGAACATAGAAGTACATGTATCATTTCCAGTTAAAATTTTGTCTGGGTATGTGCCCAGGAATGGGATTGCAGGATCATATGCCAACTCTGTTTTTAGTTTTTTGAGGAACCTCTATACCGTCTTTAGTAGTGGCTTGACCAATTTATATTCCCACCAACAGTGTAAGAGAGTTTCTTTTTCTCTACACCCTCTTCAGCGTTTATTATTTGTAGATTTTTTAATGATAGCCATTCTGACCTGTGTAAAGTGGTACTCACTGTAGTTTTGATTTGTATTTCTTTAATAATTAGTGATGATAAACATCTTTTCATGTACCCATTGACCATCTCTGTCTTTTTGGGAGAAATGCCTATTTATATCTTCTGTTCATTTTTCAGTTGTTGGTTTTTTTTTTTAATTTTTACTTTTACTTTATTTTGCTTTACAATACTGTATTGGTTTTGCCACACATTGACATGAATCAGCCACAGGTGTACATGAGTTCCCAATCTTGAATCCCTCTCCCACCCCATATCATCTCTCTGGATCATCCTCGTGCACCAGCCCCAAGCATCCTGTATCCTGTATCAAATATAGACTGGCGACTCGTATCTTACCTGATAGTATACATGTTTCAATGCCATTCTCCAAAATCATCCCACCCTCTCCCACAGAGTCTAAAAGTCCGTTCTATTGATATGTGTCTCTTTTACTGTCTCGCATAGAGGGTTATCATTACCATTTTCTAAATTCCATATATATGTGTTAGTATACTGTATTGGTGTTTTTCTTTCTGGCTTACTTCACTCTGTATAATCGGCTCCAGTTTCATCCACCTCATTAGAACTGATTCAAATGTATTCTTTTTAATGGCTGAGTAATACTCCATTGTATATATGTACCACATCTTTCTTATCCATTCATCTGCTGATGGACATCTAGGTTGCTTCCATGTCCTGGCTATTATAAACAATGCTGTGATGAACATTGGGGTACACGTGCCTCTTTCAATTCTGGTTTCCTTGGTGTGTATGTCCAGCAGTGGGATTGCTGGGTCATAAGGCAGTTCTATTTGCAATTTTTTAAGGAATCTCCACACTGTTCTCCATAGTGGCTGTACTAGTTTGCATTCCCACCAACAGTGCAAGAGGGTTC
The DNA here is from genome assembly GCF_014754425.2 of Oryx dammah. Lineage (NCBI taxonomy): Eukaryota > Metazoa > Chordata > Mammalia > Artiodactyla > Bovidae > Oryx > Oryx dammah. The sequence goes on along the minus strand of NW_024070209.1, from coordinate 35,489,668 downwards.
CCTTTTCTCCACACCCTCTCCAGCATTTATTGCTTGTAGACTTTTGGATTGCAGCCATTCTGACTGGCATGAAATGGTACCTCATTGTGGTTTTGATTTGCATTTCTCTGATGATGAGTGATGTTGAGCATCTTTTCATGTGTTTGTTAGCCATCTGTATGTCTTCTTTGGAGAAATGTCTATTTAGTTCTTTGGCCCATTTTGTGACTGGGTCATTTATTTTTCTGGACTTGAGCCGCATAAATTGCTTGTATATTTTTGAGATTAGTTGTTTGTCAGTTGCTTCATTTGCTATTATTTTCTCCCATTCAGAAGGCTGTCTTTTCACCTTACTTATAGTTTCCTTTGTTGTGCAGAAGCTTTTAATTTTAATTAGGTCCCATTTGTTTATTTTTGCTTTTATTTCCAATATTCTGGGAGGTGGGTCATAGAGGATCCTGCTGTGATTTATGTTGGAGAGTGTTTTGCCTATGTTCTCCTCTAGGAGTTTTATAGTTTCTGGTCTTACGTTTAGATCTTTAATAATCCATTTTGAGTTTATTTTTGTGTATGGTGTTAGAAAGTGATCTAGTTTCATTCTTTTACAAGTGGTTGACCAGTTTTCCCAGCACCACTTGTTAAAGAGATTGTCTTTAATCCATTGAATATTTTTGCCTCCTTTGTCGAAGATAAGGTGCCCATAGGCAGTTGGTTTTTTTAAAAAAATATTGTATGAGCTGTTTGTATATTTTGGAAATTAGGACTTTGTGGGTCACTTGCAAATATTTTCTTTCAGATTGTCTGTTCATTTTGTTGATGCTTTCCTTTGCTATACAAATTTAGATTAGGTCCCATTTGTTTATTTTTGCTTTTATTTCTACTACATTGGGAGATTGACCTAAAACATTGGTATGATATATGTCAGAGAATGTTTTGCCTATATATTCTTCTAGGAGTTTTGTCATTTCTTACCTTACATTTAGGCCTTTAAGCCATTTTAAGTTTTTTTTTGTGTGTGTGTGCGAAGGTGTGTTCTGGCTTCATTGATTAACATGCAACTGCCCAACTTTCCCCATCACCACTTGCTGGAGAGACTGTCTTTTGCCCATTGTATATTCTTGCCTCCTTTTTCAAAGGTTAATTGTCCATAAGTGTGTGGATTTCTGAACTCTCTACTTTGTTCTACTGATCCATATATTTGTTTTAGTGCCAGTTCCATGCTGTTTAGATTACTGTAGTATCTAAACAGTATCATTTGAAGCCTAGGAGGGTTATGCCTCCTGCTTTGTGCTTTTTCTCAGTTGCCTTGGTAATTCTAGATTTTAGTTCCATATAAATTTTACAATTATTTGTTCTAGTTCTGTGAAAATGTCACGGGTAATTTGATAGGGACCTTCCTTTGTTGGTTTTTCAGTGTTGTTACCACAGTGGAATTTTAAAAAATTGAATAAAATGAAAATGCAAAAAAAAGCATATGCTTCCCTCAAAGCCAGACAAAAAAGAGTCCATGCAATTCTACTTATATAAAAAAGCCTAGAAAATGCATATTAGTCTCTAGTGACTGAAAGCAGATAATGTTTGCCTGAAAGTGGGCAGAGAGGGAAGGAGGGAGCAGAAGACCCGAGGACACTTTTGGCAGTGATGGATATGTTCATTATCTTGATTGTGGTGATGGTTTCATGATTTGTACATATTTCAGAACATCAAGTTGTGCATCTCACAGAATCTCAGTTATATTTTAATAAAGCTGTGATAAGTATTTGCTATTTTCACTCTGTGACTAAATCTAGTAAAGCACATTTGTTCAAATGACAACCACATCCCCACCCCAGGCCATTCCTTTATTCTCTAGGTACCACTTGTGTGATAGAGATAGATGAAAAGTGAGACAGAAATCTAGTAGGTATTGTATCTTTGCTCCCCATCCCTCTATTCCTTCTCTCTTTTTTCAATCCCTTCTCCTCCCTCTACTTTTTTCTTCCCAACCCTCCCCAAAGTCACCAGAATGTGAAAGGCTACATCTGTTTCTGCAAAAGCTGTTTTGCAGTGCAATTAAGCATTCCTCACCTTAGCTCCCCAGGAAGCTAGAGACTTGTGTGATCACTGGCATAATGGATGGTACCCAAAGCCCTGGCCCAGGTGTGTGGAGGCAGCACACACATCCATGTGGGTGAGAGGATGCAGCTTTCTGGTGCATGACGTAAGGCTGCTGCTCCCCTCCTCGGGTCTCTTCAGAACTCAAAGCAGCTGCTACCCTCTAGGTGACTGACAAGTCCTGCCATCATTCACCCACCCAGGCCAGCTGACAAACGGAGCTGGTGCATTGCAGCCTAAATAAATAGTCCTGTAGCCATCTCTGGTTTCAGGCTGAGGGAAGAGATGAACAAGATCTATGACCTGATAAAGTTCTTTCAGTCTGGAGAGAAAAACTGTTTAGAATTTATATCCATGCTCTTTTCCTTTCAGAAAACTTGAATGGCTCCTAGATATTTTTCTGATATATGGTACCCATTTCCCCATTTGGATATAACAATGGCTAGAGTATCCAAATCCTTTGCAGATAATTATTTAGTTTCTGTTATTTTAGTTACTAAAAATAATGCATATGTGTCTATAATCTAAAGGCATATTAAGCATAAATCAGCAATAAGTAGCTATTAGGTAGTGCATTAATTAATTCTGTTGCTTTTCAAAATGAATTAATGATAAAATAGGGATACAGTTAGAATTTTGGGTATTGATTCCACATTGAACATCCTGAAACAACTGTGTTCTCCTCTGACTGGCTTGCCTGAACATTATACTATCTGAGACCTCAATTTGTTCTCTAATGAATACTTCTATAAGAGGAGAAATTATATAGACTAACTTTCTTTATATGCTTCCAGCTTAATTGTACAACTGTATTGTTACAAATTGACTGAAACAGCCTATTTCAATTTTTTTCCCCTCCATAACCAGCTCTGAATAGATGAACAGAAATAGCTCTCTTCATGTCAGAAACTTTAATTAAACCATTCTGAAAATAAGCATGTGGAAGTACTGGCAGGACCTTAATTTAATCACATTTCCTGCTCAAATGTTCCTGTTGCTTTCTTGAAGGGTTGAAGTTTAGGCTTAGTTCTGCCCTCATTGTTGGGGAAATGGACAAGCAAAGTCTGTGGGATTCAGGAGGTTGTGACCTTTGGTCTTTTGGTCTCTCACACTAAATTAAAATCAGGGTCAGAGGAAGGCATATGGCTGATGGAATATTCTGAGAAATATTCATATGACTGGGTCACATGAAATTAATTGATCCCTATTTACATATTCATGTCATAAATCTTTTAATTTCTTTGATTTCATTTTATTGTTTAATAAAAGTTTATGTCATCATATATTTGCAAGGACTGCTTTAGGCACTTAAATAGTTACTCCTTTAAATCTTATAACAGTCTATGAGGTAGAGCCTTTTGCTAGTCTCATTTTATGTGTGGGGACTTAAATAATTTTCTTGATCACTTCAGCTGTATTTGAACCTAAAAAACCAGTCTCCAGAATCTGGGTTGGTAGGCACTATTTCTTTCATCAAGAAGGAGTGCCTGCTTGGCAGGAACCAGCTGCTGCTTCATGTCTTTGCTTACGCACTGCTGTTACCCCAGCATCCTGCCTTCAAAATAAATTTCTCCAGTGTTGCTTCCCCAACTCAACCCACTGGCTGCCCATGTGCTGATTTCTAGATTGTGTGCAGCATTCAGTTTTCCTGTGTATTTCTTCCAGAATTGTCTCTCTATCTTGGCTTTAAAAAAAAATTTTTTTTCCCTGCTTCTTAAGTATTAACTCTTGCGCTTCTCTGCCCTTTCTTCCCCACTCTCCAGCAGTCACTTCTTCTGGAATGGTATAACTGTGCCCTTTCACAAGTCATTCAGGTAGAAGAATGAAAGCAAAAGTGAAATACAAAAAAAAAAAAAAAGCATAATAATACCATATTAGAGGATTATTTTTTTAAATCCCCACACACATACATAGCTTTCTAGCAAGAGATACTTTATTCATGAGGAGAAGAGGATGACAGAGGATGAGATGGTTGGATGACATCACCAATGCTATGTAAATGAATTTGAGCATGCTCTGGGAGTTGGTGATGGACAGGGAAGCCTGGCGTGCTGCAGTCCATGGGTTTGCAAAGAGTTAGACATGACTGAGCAACTTAACTGAATCATATTCTTGTCCACATATATATTAAGTGTTAGGTGGTAGGTAGCTTTGAGATTTTACATTTTTTTCAATTGAAAAATAATGACACTTTCATGGTGGGATCAATACTTCCATTAGAAAAACAATCAATATTAAAGAATTTGTAATACAATGCTAAAATCAAATGCAGTGAAAAGCCAGGGAGAAAAGTTTTCAATATAACTGAATTTAATTAGCTTATAAACTGTCCTACTGGCACATGAAGACTTGTTCACAGAGTGATACTAAAATAAAATAATTTGAGGTGTTAGATATACATTGACAAAGATCAGACTGCTCACAAGATTTATTGAATTACAGTAATTCCTCTGTGCTGTTATTCTCTTCTGTTCCCACTGAAAGCAAAGTTAGTTTAAATCAAAGTGAAGGTCATTAAACCATAGAATCTATTCTTTTTTAAGATTGTTGAGTTTTTCTGAAAAACACCTTCTGTAGGGAGCGATTCATTTATATGACTCTGCAAGTCTAGGCCATTCATCTTTTTTCTTAACCATCTGTGGTTATTTCACAGGAGTTCAAGTTGAGCCACTTCCTTAGACATCTTTAAAACAGTGTGAGGAGTTGCCTATAAAGAACCTAAATTTCTGTAAGAGATTTTGGCTATTAAAAGCCCTACCTTTAAATAACTGTTGATCAATATGTCTTTTAAAAAAAGGTTGGAGAAGGTTTGGCAGCATTGAATTAATTTACTCACTTATCTTTACTTAATATAATGGGAGAAAACCCAAACAAGGAATGGCATCAGTCTGTATACTGTGGTTGAATTTTTTCAGCAAAACCTTGCACAAAGTGTTGTGCTATGAGGGGTGTATGGGTCAGCTAGGTGGCTTCTCTCTGCTCCCCAGGTCTACCTTAGGACCCTCCCACCTTCCCTGTTTCCCTCAGCTTTGCAGTCTTTTGGGCCAGAGTTTCTCCTGCCTCCCAGAGCTTAACAGTGTCCACTGGCTGCGTCTTCAACTGTAGGTACTACTGTGATAATAGGTGCAAGTGTTTGGAGGAGTTTCTCTATCAGGTAATTTGTATTTAAATAGAGATTTCAGCACTCTACCCTTATAGCTGTCTTAAAGCTTTTTTTTAAAAAATTTTATATTATAGTTAATTTACAATGTTGCATTAGTTTCAGGTATACAGCAAAGATTTTTAGTTATACATTTGCCTATATCTATTTTTTTTCATTCTTTTCCCATATAGGTTATTATGAAATATTGTAGAGTTCCCTGTGTTATACAATAGATCCTTGACTATTTTATATATGCTGCTGCTAGGTCACTTCAGTTGTGTCCGACTCTGTGTGACCCCATAGATGGCAGCCCACCAGGCTCCCTGGTCCCTGGGATTCTCCAGGCAAGAACACTGCAGTGGGTTGCCACTTCCTTCTCCAATGCATGAAAGTGAAAAATGAAAGTGAAGTCGCTCAGTCATGTCTGGCTATTCGCGACTCTATGGACTGCAGCCTACAAGGCTCCTCCGTCCATGGGATTCTCCAGGCGAGAGTACTGGAGTAGGGTGCCATCGCCTTCTCTGATTTTGTATATAGTAGTACATATATGTTATTCCCAACTTTCCTCTTTGGTAACCATAGTTTGTTTTTGAAGTCTCTGAGTCTATTTGGTAAATAAGTTCATTTGTATCCATTTTTAAGATTTCACGTATAAATGATGTAATATGATATTTGTCTTTTTCTGTTGGACTCACTTCACTAGTATGACAGTCTCTAAGTCCATCGATGTTGCTGCAAATGGCGTTGTTTCATTCTTTTTATGGCTGAGTATTGGAAGGAATGATGCTAAAGCTGAAACTCCAGTACTTTGGCCACCTCATGAGAAGAGTTGACTCATTGGAAAAGACTCTGATGCTGGGAGGGATTGGGGGCAGGCGGAGAAGGGGACGACCAAGGATAAGATGGCTGGATGGCATCACGGACTCGATGGACGTGAGTCTGAGTGAACTCCGAGAGTTGGTGATGGGCAGGGAGGCCTGGCGTGCTGCGATTCATGGGATCACAAAGAGTCGGACACGACTGAGCGACTGAACTGAACTGAATATCCCCTCATACATGTACCGTATCTTCTTTATCCATTCTTCTGTCCACAGACATTTAGGTTGTTCCCATGTCTTGTAGTCTTATCCATAGTCTCTGGATATGTGCTCGGGAATGGGATTGTTGGATCATATGGTAGTTCTAATTTTAGTTTTTTTTAAGGGACCTACATACTCTTCTCCATAATGATTGTACCAACTTATATTCCCACCCACAGTGTAGAAGGGGAACCCTTTTCTCCACACCCTCTCAATCACTTGTTGTTTGTAGACTTTTTGATGATGGCCATTCTGACTGGTGTGAGGTGCTACCTCATTATAGTTTTGATTTACAATCTGTAATAATTAGTGATGCTGAGCATCTTTTCATGTACTTTTTGGCCATCTGTATGTCTTAAAACTATCTTTTCATCTTGGGAACTGTAGCTTCTTACATACTGGGTTCTTCATTTCTGTAATTTTTCATCAGGACAGCTATTGTCTTGAGCTTCCTGAGTGATTCCCATCTTCTAGCGATCATCCTGACCTTCTACCCGACCACCTCTTCAGAAGTAAAGAGCTGAAGACTGATCAGGGTGGTCCCCAGTACCCAGCTGGGGTCGTTTGGTCAACATCCCCTCTGACTAGCTGCTGAGCTATGTTGTTTTGTTTAGTTGTATAGTCATGTCTGACTCTTTGAGACCCAATGGACTGTAGCCCACCAGGCTCCTCTCTGGGATTTCCCAGGCAAGAATACTGAAGTGGGTTGCCATTTCCTTCTCCAAGGTTATCTTCCCAATCCAGGGATTAAACCCATTTATCCTGCAATGGCAGGTAGATTCTTCCTCTGAGCCACCAGGGAACCAACACTGGGTGTTAACTCTTCTGAATTTTGACCCTGCCAATAGGACGCTAACTTAAGGTGGAACTAGCTTTGGGGGAGGCAATCAGTGATCAGTGCAGATAGACACAAATTTGAAGACCAAACCCCAGTGAAAGTTATATGACTTATAAATATTCTAAGAAGCATTGTGAGAGTAACAACAAACTTCATAGAAGTCTTCTTTCTGGAGAGAGGAGGTAATCATGAGACATTTATTTGAAAGAGAATAGGCTGCTCCAAAGAAAAAGAGAATGGGCTTCCTTGGTAGCTCAGTTGGTAAAGAATCTGCCTGCAGCGCAGGAGACCCAGGTTCAATCCCTGAGTCAGCAAGATCTCCTGGAGAAAGAAATGGTAAACCACTCCAGTATTTTTGACTGGAAAATCCCATGGACAGCGGAGCCTGGTGGGCTACAGTCCCTGGGATCACAAGAATTGAACATGGCTTAGTTACTAAATCAGGCTGCCCAAAACACACTCTTCTCAATTGTCAGCGGTTTTTTATTCTCTCATACTGTATGGAAGTGTGGAAAGTTCTGTCCTGAATATACACCAGGATGAAGCATTAGCAGTTTATGTCTTAATAAAGTGATTCTTACTGATGTGTAGGTAGCTGATGATTCAGAATGAGGCCTTGTCTTAGCTACAAAAAATAGTAGGTCAAATTTATGGCAGGTTGGAAGTTTTCAAAGAGAATTGTCATATTTCAGGTATAGAGATTACCTAAGATGATAGTATATATCTATCTATGGGAGCTTGACTATAGGGTAAAACACTCATATTTATACCTCTAATATATGACACAGATTTTGATTTAGACACAAATTTGAGGAAAGGGGTCTTTATAAGCTTGCCAGTCATGTGGAGGAAGCTGGAGGTTCAAGTCAATGATTTAAATAATGTATCACATACAGCCCAGCTACTGTTGCAGACATTTTCACATTCTCTCATTGATATTTCTAATGATACTGTGAAGTCAATATTGTTAATTTATTAATTTGAGAGATGAAGCTCAGAGACGTTATGTGATTAGATGTTCAAAGTCCTTTACACAGCAAATGTCTCGAAGCATCTCCTGTGTGTGTGTCTATGTGCATCAATGTTGTAAAGATGAGTAAGTTACATCCTTTGCTCTTAGGAAACTTCTCTATTAACTCCTATTACCCATTTGGTCTTTCTTTGATATTAAATGGATGTCTCAGCTCCATGTAAAGCAGAAATATTTGCTAAAGTGATCTGCCATGGTGTATATTGTGTGAGATTAGGAAGATTAGGAGTGGATTCAAGATGTGAAGGATACTGAGTTCAGGAGGCTGAACTCTCTAGGTCAAAGGAAATTCCTTGGGTTCTATTTGTCCTTACAGGTTGAAAGCTTAGAGCAGAAGGATTTAGATTAAAAAATCTCTATTGAAAAGTCTGTTCTCTATGCATCTGCATAGCTTCCCTGCAAAGAAGATAATCAGTACCATCTTTCTGGATTCCAAGAATGAATGAAAGTTGCTCAGTTGTATCTGATTCTTTGTGACCCCATGGTCACAGTCCATGGAACTGACCTACACAGTCCATGGAATTCTCTAGGCCAGAATACCAGAATGGGTAACTGTTTCCTTCTCTAGGGGATCTTCCCAACCCAGGAATTGAACCAGGGTCTTCTGCATTGCAGGCAGATTCTTTACTAACTGAACTATCAGGGCAGCCCATACACAGGCTTCCATATATGTGGATTCTATACACAGGTGTTAACATACAGTATTTGTCTTCCTCTTTCTAACTTACTTCACTTTGTGCAATAGGCTCTAGATTCATCTGTGGCTGATTCATGTTGATGGATGGCAGAAACCAGCACACCATTGTAAAGCAACTATCCTCCAACTAAAACAAAATAAAAATTTTGTTGAATGAATGTTCATTATTGATAGGTTCCTTTACATGTAATTTCCTATCTAATGCTTGAAATAACTCTATGAGAAAATTAACCTTGTTTTCCTGATGAGGTGCCTGGAGCTGTGTGATGCTGTATAAATTATATGGGTAGTATTTGAAGAGATATGGGTTCAGTTTCAAAACTGCATTCTACCAAGCAGTTATATGGAATATTTCACATTTGCCGATATGAAAAACTGAGGGGAAAGTTTTGTCTGGAAATCTGTTATTTCCAGTTTCCAATTAAATTTAGCACTGAGAGAAGAGTATTGGATTTGTAAATATTAATAGTTCATTTCATTGACGTCAATAAGCAACTATGGTGCCAAGGTGTTTATCATATCATATTTTAAAGGTCTCTTATAATATGAATGGAGAAGGCAATGGTGCCCCCCTCTAGTACTCTTGCCTGGAAAATCCCATGGATGGAGGAGCCTGGTGAGCTGCAGTCCATGGGGTTGCCAAGAGCTGGACACCACTGAGTGACTTCATTTTCACTTTTCACTTGCAGGCATTGGAGAAGGAAATGGCAACCCACTCCAGTGTTCTTACCTGGAGAATCCCAGGGACGGTATAATATGAATACACTGTCAAAATTTCTAATGCTGGAGAGAAGTATGTTAAGATAAAGCAATTGAAAAATAATTGAAGCTGTTATTAAGCATAGAGCCCTATATCTGTGAAACAATATGCTGAGAACAAATACTCTACAAATTAAAAAATTTTCATTTATAAATAAATTACAAGTGTGTAAGTTTCATAGCTAGACAGTAAGTTTTTTAACTCATTCTAGCCCAAGCTTCTAGTGAACATAGTTGATTGCATTGACCGCCTATAAGCAGCTGATTTTTGCAAAGCACTAACTCTGACAGGAACTTTCAAGCAGTTCTAATTCAGAGGTCACCACTGCAAGGTGATTCATTAGCTCTCTAATCATACATATATGGCCAAAGCTACACTCTCCTGATGCGCATAATGGATATGGCAGACACGTTCTGCATGCGCCACCTTGGCTGACCTTTGAAAGAACTCTACTACCGTTATAGGGTGAAGCTCCTTTTTTTTTTTTTAAAGTTTTCTGTATTCTAATAACCTTTACCCGCCAGTGTGATACCTCCACTGAATACTGCTTTTATTCTAGTTGCTTAGGGTTGAGTAGCAGGCATTAGAGACAACTGGATGCATCTTGCAAATTGTTTAAATAAGATGTAAAAATGTGATGGAGCCTGCAGAATTTACATGGGCTTTGTCCACACTTCTACTAAATTTCTCAGCTTTCACTGAATCCTCTCAATGGCTAGAGAAACAGGAGATTCACAGAGTCCCTATTTCAAAAAGAGTTATAGGCCCATGATGAGTAGGGTCCACAAGCCTACTGTATCCTCTTGCATGTGGCCATGGAGATACATCCATGCCTGCACACAGCTACAATGAATAAGTAAGTTGGGGCCTGTTTCCTATTCTATCTTGTCGGAGGGACACACCTCTTTGTTACTTAAATCACTTGAAATTCAGGAACTGATGATAATTTTACAGAGTATTCTCTAAATGGTTTTCCATACTAATAGCATCTGTCCATTTTCATCTCCTTTTCTGTTCTCTGAATTTTCTTTAACTGCTGTCTCTTCCTTTGTTAGATATAGAATTAGTGAGAAGAGTTGGAAGAAAGTTCTTAGAGTTTCAGGGGTAGGAGGAGTAACAGAACAGTGGAAGGCCTGTCCCTCCTCCAAATAAGTGTTTGCTGTCTTAGCACGTCTGCTTTGTGACTGGGGTTACACGTAGAGTTGCAGTCAGAACACAGTGTGACATGAGTACTGTAGAGGTGGCATTAGCCTCATTACAGCAAGCCATGGAGGCAACATAAGAGGCCTGCCATAGAGAACAGGATTCTTCTTCCCACAAAAGCATCCAGAGTTATAATCCGAACTCTGCATAAAATAACATAGGAGGGGCTGCTAGTTTTCCACTTCTCTGAGGTCTGCTCCTAGGGTTTAACAGCTCTGTACACTGAGGGTTACTGTCTTTCTGGGAAACAGGAGCACAGAACTGTAGTCAGTGTCTGTCCAAAAGAAGCTACACATTCTTCACTATCTAAGTAAAAGGCAAAGTCAGGAGCATTCACTATTGCAGCAGGCAAGCAAACATTTCTGTTTTCATGCAACAACCAAGGGAGTAAACATAGAAGTGTGTTTTGCTTAGGATTATCTTTGATGGTTTAATGAGTCTTTATAAAATTTCAGGTGTATTCCCAGTTCTCAGATTGGCCCATCAACTGCATGTTTTAATTACTTTGGAGCATAGAGGGAGATTTTGTTAATCCTTAGCTGTAAGATGCTTGAGTGATTTGAATAGTTCAGCCCCTTGGTCAGTAGCATGCATATTCTATATGGAGGCCACATTAACTATGCAAGAAGCCAAATGAGGACCTGTGAGAATGGTGTTCAAAACATGGTCTCAGCAAAAGGGATCTATTGTTGATAAAACTCCACCACAAACTCTCAGTGAAACCCACAGCCTCCTATACTCTCAGACCAAATATTCATGGCTAAGTCTCTCAGGATGGAAGTGTCATTACTAATAAGTTTTGAGGCATATTTTTTATTAAGTTTATTTTATTAAAAGTTTCAGAAAGAGACTGACATAAATTTACTATAGAAGTGTCATTCACTGGGGTCTTTATCTGTGAAAGATCAAAATTTGCATCTTGAATCCAATTAAAGACATTATCTTAGAATTCAAATCTCCTGAAATGTTTTGGTGACCCTTTTTCTATCCCCACCATCATTTTTGCTTGGATTGGAAAGATTATTCATATCAGTAGGCGATAGGGGTGTGAATGTGGCTTCCCAGTTTATGCTAGTGGTAAAGAGACTGTCTCATTGCCAGTGCATGAGACATAAGAGATGCAGGTTCAATCCCTGGGTGGGGAATATCCCTTGGTGGGGGGCATGGCAACCTACTCCAGTATTCTTGCCTGGAGAATTCCATGGACAGAGAGACCTGGCAGGCTTCAGTACATAGGGTCGCAAAGAGTTAGACATGACTGAGCGATTTAGTGGGCATGTGTTCACGTACACACAGACACTCACGCACATAGAGATGAGAATGCTTAAAAAGGGAGTTTAGAAATTAACACCTTAAGCTATAGATGGGGAAATAGTGGAAACAGTAGCTGACTTTATTTTGGGGGGCTCCAAAATCGCTACAGATGGTGATTGCAGCCATGAAATTAAAAGATGCTTACTCCTGGCAAGGAAAGTTATGACCAACCTAGACAGCATATTAAAAAGCAGATACACAATAGAGTATTATTCAGCCATTAAAAAGAATACATTTAAATCAGTTCTAATGAGGTGGATGAAACTGGAGCCGATTATACAGAGTGAAGTAAGCCAGAAAGAAAAACACCAATACAGTATACTAACACATATATATGGAATTTAGAAAGATGGTAACGATAACCCTGTATGCGAGACAGCAAAAGAGACACAGATGTATAGAACAGTCTTTTGGACTCTGTGGGAGAGGGAGAGGGTGAGGTGATTTAGGAGAATGGCATTGAAATATGTATAATATCATGTAAGAAATGAATTGCCAGTCTAGGTTCGGTGCAGGATACAGGATGCTTGGGGCTGGTGCACTTGGATGACCCAGAGAGATGGTATGGGGAGGGAGGTGGGAGGAGGGCTCAGGATTGGGAACACATGTACACCCATGGCAGATTCATGTTGATGTATGGCAAAACCAATACAATATTGTAAAGTAAAATAGAGTAAAATTAAAAAAAAAAAACAGAGACATTACTTTGCCAACAAAGGTCCATCTAGTCAAAGCTATAGTTTTTCCAGTGGTTATGTATGGATGTGAGAGTTGGATTGTGAAGAAGGTTGAGCGCCGAAGAACTGATACTTTTGAACTGTGGTGTTGGAGAAGACTCTTGAGAGTCCCTTGGACTATAAGGAGATCCAACCAGTTCATCCTAAAGGAAATCAGTCCTGGGTGTTCATTGGAAGGATTGATGCTAAAGCTGAAACTCCAGTACTTTGGCCACCTCATGCGAAGAGCTGATTCACAGGAAAAGACTGTGATGCTGGGAGGGATTGGGGGCAGGAGGAGCAGGGGATGACAGAAGACGAGATGGCTGGATGGCATCACCCACTTGATGGATATGAGTTTGAGTGAATTCCAGCAGCTGCTGATGGACAAGGGGGCCTGCGATTCATGGGGTCGCAAAGAGTCGGACACGACTGAGCGACCGTACTGAACTGAGAATGTTGATAACAGAAACTGGGAGTAGGGCATCTGAAAATTCTCTAAAGTAACTTTGTCATTGTTCTGTAAGTGTGAAACTATTCCAAAATAAAAAAAATTTTTAAAAGGACAGCTCTAATACCTGAGAAATATTGCCTTTTCCTGATATTGACTTTCCTCATTGAGAAGAGAAAATGAAGAATAATAAGAGTAAAGAAACTGACCTTTTCTGAGTATCTCTTATGTTCCAGAATCTTATGTATATGTTCTCATTTACTTCTTATGATAATCCAGTGACAACAGTTATTATTACAATCTTATATGAAAAGAAGGAGGATGCTTAGAAAGGTTAAACGATTTGGCTGAGGACAAACAGCTATAATATGTGGTAAACTTGAGAATTCAAACCCATTTTACCTAAGTCTTACTTCTCTCCATCACATAACAATATTTCTTCTTTAAAACATGTGTCATAGGCTTTGAAATTAATTTCCGAGAGCAGTTTCTAAAACAATGTCAAGTACAAATTCCCCACAACTAATCACCTTGAACAGGGTAACAGTAGATAAAAATTTTCTGGTATGTATATTCTTTAAAACTAGTCATTGTTTTATAGTTCACGTTGTTACTTTTCTGATGGTGTCAATGCGGGCAGCAGATCTTTCTCATTTGAGGGAATTGAGCTTTCACTTCAGGGACAGTGGCTCTCTTAGACCAAGCCCTTCTCTGAACTTGTCATCAGGCCAGTGCATCCATTTGGTAGAAAAGCCCAATGTGTGAAAAGATGAGGTTGGCTGTAGGAAATGTAGGCCAAATAAATACTTCTCTGTTAATGGAAGATTTGGGGCTTTTGCCAACATTATGGCTTATTCCGATTACCATGGAGAAACAGAGGGCTCTGCTGATGAGGCCAAAGAATGACCTGCTGGCAGTAGGTTTTCACATCTGTGGGGCACTGCCCAGGCACTCCACTCTTCCAGCTGCCAACTCACAGGTGGGTGCCTCCCCACGAACTGCCCTCAGATGAAGGGAGCTGCCTTACCCAAAATTTGTACCTCTTTTGGGCTACCTGCTTCTAATACAGATAGATATTGGGTTACAAAGACCCGATCCCCTTGCCCCAGTAAGAAGCATCTTTGAAGGGCCTCCCCAGCCTCAGAACTCCCTTTGGGATTGGCTGAGGCCTCTCTTTCAGCTCCCTCACACTTCTAACGTCACCCTTTGCTCAGCAGTACTTCTTTTGCTTGTGTACAGGTATTGATCCAAGAGAGCCTTGAGATCCATATGCAAATCTCAGAGCCACTTTCCTGGGGAGAACAATCTATGCCACTATCTCAATGTGTTGCTGTCCTCTCTCCTTGTGGGAAGAATCCATTACTTCAAAATGCTCTCTTAAAGATATAGACATCACTCTTTCCAGGAGACCTCCTCTCACTAGGTGAGTGCCCTCTTAGTAGGTCCTTCAATCTTAGTTAAGTACCTGCCCCAGTAGAACATTTTTCTCACCAAATTGTAATTGAATTGTACTTAATTATGCCAAACTAGTCAAGCCCCTTCAAAGAATTTATATTGGTTTTGCTCCAAAGATAATTTGTGACATAACCACAAGCACTGATGGGGTAAATCCTGGAAACTTTATTTCTTGCTTTAGAATGCCAGTTAATTCTTTAAAAAATGGGCAAAGAATTGAAATGATTGACATCCTGAAGAAAGAAATCCAGAAAGAAAGCCTGGAAACAGATTTGCCTAGAGATAACATTTTTTCCTGTTTTATATGTGATTCTGAAACAGAGATGTGTATACCACAGAATATTGACTCAGAATTCATGATGTTTCCTTCCAACCAAGAAATGTCTACTTTAAACTGGAGAAAATCAAACTGTGTTCCACATAACGTAACTATTTTTACAGATGATGGAATTAGCACCTGTGAGTTAATGCTCCTAATGGCATCTTTTCAGATCACTCCAGCTCATGGTACCAATCCTTTTTGCTGACTCTCCATTGTTTGCTTGTTTGTGCCACCTATTAAGAGTTAAACACAGATGGGCACTGAATGCATTTGCAGAGGTACTTGTATTCAGAGACTCTGGCCTTGAATAAAAGGACTAACTCAAACTAGACTGTAAATACTCCCCAACAGAAAATGTCCCTGTGGTTTCCCACATAGAAGTAAAGCTTAAGTGAAGATATGGATTTCATAGGCTCACTGTTTTTCTGTCTCTCAGTTGTGTCCGACTCTTTGTGACCCCATGAACTGCAGTACACCAGGCATCCCTGTCCTTCACTATCTTCTGGAGTTTAATCAAACTCACGTCCATTGAGTTGATGATGCCATCCAATTATTGGCTCAGAGGGCCTTAATTTATGAGCTTTCCAGGAGCTTCCTACCATGGTCAGTGGTCCCTTAATATCTGTATTGTTTTTCTCTCATGGAAGGTGTTTTATCTTGCCTCCTGCCTGTGAGAACACTCTTATTCCTCATTTACTTACAGTCCCAATTTTGCTTACTGCTTTACTTACTAATCTAGATTGTTGCGGTTTTCCTCATTACAGTGACCCTATAACCCAAGCACAAGAGAAGAACTGACTAATGATGGACTGCAGCCAGCCACACAGTCAATTCCTCTTGAAGATTTCACTTATTTTCAGAGCTGGGTAGATCTTGTTGAAGTTGCTAGTCTGCTTTAACCCTGGAAAGTCTTAAATCCCCATTCATCCCTTTATGCTAGTGATGCTCTCTTCATTACTGGAATTGTTTGAGCTAATAAAGAGAAGCAAGTAGTTTGTGTTTTAACACAAAGCCAATTTTCTTACTGCTAATCATTCTCATGAAACTTTATACTCAGTCCCATAACCACTTGTCTGTTGCACTGAATACCAATGACTCTCTTTTATTGATGTTTAACTCCTCGCATATGTCTCTTGTCTCCTTAGTTAGAATAAGTGCTCACTGAGGGAAAGGTTCTTGCCTTGTATATTTTTTAATCTTTCAAGAAGCTTAGAATTTTGCTTTGTGTATAACTTGCTGGGCTAAATATACTTTATTATACTTAGCATTCACTTCCACTTCCTTTTTATCCCTCCAACCGATTCATGTAAAAGGGGCTATGAGACTAAAAATGACATTTCTTAGACTCCTTTTTTTAGCCTTTGGATGGATGTAATTTACATTCATGCAATGAGATGTTAGTGCACGGCATTGTAAGGGAGGTGGAGGATGTCTTTCTTCAGAGGTGCCGGCTGACGTGCAGACTCCTAAGGACGGAGACGTTTTCAGCATCCAGATCCCACGTTCTACTCTCTGGTCATCATCTTGCAAGTGTGGAGCACATGGATGGGCACAGCAGTAGTTCAGTAACCTCTGGGTCACAGCTGAGGGGGCATGGTTTTGAAACAAAAAAAAAAAAAAAGAAAATCCAGCCTGTGACAGCATCCTGACTTTTCTGCTTTTCCAGTCCTTCCAACAATTTTGAAAATACAAAATTCCCTCTTAAGTTCTCTTCTTATTGAAACACTTAGAGTGTTCTCTATTTCTTGCATTGAATCCCGACCTACACAATTGCTCCACATCATTTTTTGGTGTGATAAAAATATCCCATATCTGTCCAGATTACACACACAGAGCTTCTGCATTATAATTCTATTTCCTTTTATGTTTCTGATTTCTGATGGACTCTGAGGGCTTTCAAAATGCTAGGGACTCACCTATATTCCTTTATTCACTTTAAGGGTGGCAGAATCAGCCCCTGAATTCTTCAAAACAAGTGCAAACACATTTAGTCGGTCAGTAACAGAATTATAGCAAATGGGATAATAAAGATAGAAGTTTTGCATTTAAAAACCCAATTAATTATTGGCAGGTGAATCCTTTTAGAATCTGAGGTTATTTACTCAATGCCCCAGTTTAACAGTGAACAATTTATTTCATTGGCCGCTAGTTTTATTTAAGTCTTGACTAAATCTCACATGAGTGCTTTTGATTGTGTGGTACAAATCCACATTCTAAATTGAATATTGTGGACAATTCAATTTTCTGAATGTAATATTGCATATAACAGGCTTATCACGGAAAGAGCTCAAAACACATTGAAAGACGAGGATTAATGAGGCATGAATCCTAAATCATTTGGCTTGGCCCAAATTGCACTTCTGGTTGTGGAGTTAGGACCACATCCCAGTTGTCTTGATTCTAGTCCGCTGCGTTCTCCTCTGGTCTTCCTTTTGTCAGAGGTCTTTTGGGTCTGTGATTAACTGAATCCTTTAATTTGAGCTTTCAGTCATTTTTTTCTCATGCTTGTCTTCCCTTTGGGTCTGTAAATGAGAACTCCATCCACTGGCTTGGCAGCCTTAGCTCTTGTGAGTACAATAATGATGACTGCTTATATATATATAAACTTATATATATATGTTTTTTATTTTATTTTAATAATGATGACTGCTTATATATATATATATAAACATATATAAAATAAAATAAAAGAAAAAGATAAGTCAGAATCCCCCAAAATATATATATATATGTTTTTTATTTTAATAATGATGACTGCTTAAAATAATAAGCAGTCATCATTATTAAAATAAAAAGATAAGTCAGAACCCCCCAAAATATGTATTTTGGGGGGTTCTGACTTTTGATATTATCTTTTTATTTTATATTGGGGTATAGCTGATTAACAATGTTGTGATAATTTCAGGTAGACAGAAAAGGGACTCAGTCATGCATATACATGTATCCACTCTCCTATAAACTCCCCTCCCGTTTAGGCTGCCACATAACATTGAGCAAAGTTTGATGGGTGCTAATATTAACATGGCATTTTATAAATACCTTTCACAAATTTTAGTTATTTGAGCCTCTCAAAATCTTATAAGTAAGTAAGGCAGGCAGGTATTATATTAACCTTGTTTTATAGATAAGGAGAGAATTTTTCTGAAAATCTCTCTCTGAGAAAGATACAAATATTTTAAAATGAAGGATGGAATCAGTTTGGATTAAAAAACTACTTAGGTAGTACTTCTGTAGTTTAAAAATGCTTATAGACATTTGAACCATGTGCCCCAGAATTTTAAGTCAATAATATTAAAATGCCTAAGCCTCAAGCTAGTCTGTGGTAACAAGTGACAGGGTCTTTCATTAACTGACTTCTGCAAGTTAGCATAGTTTACAAGCCAGAGAAGAGGTAAGAAAGATACTCTGCAGGTGAGTTTGTGAGCTTTTGGCAATTTTAGCAATCTAGATTTTGATTCCAAGGCAAAGGGATTCATCCAGCCTCTAGTTTCCTTTCCTTCCAGTTTCTAGTTTCCTGGTCCACTAGCTATGAATGACTCAAGGGCAAAAAGATCATGCTTTATTCATTTGTAAACCAAATTTCTTGAACACTGCAGAGAACACAGTCAAATGTCCACAGCTATGCTAGCGGCTCTTATTCCAAAGTTCCTCTGAATTAATTCATTATCTTTTGAAGTATTGTGTTGAATGCATAGCCTCAAATGCTAATATGAATCTCCAGTCCTTCATTTGCTATTCTTTCCTAGTATGAAGCAATCAATTTTCTTGTCATGATGGCTCTTTATAAATGCTTGCTATTTATTGCATCTGCTTCTATTCTCTCTCCTTCCACATTTAATTCACTCTTCTACTTTATTTCCCTTTTGTTAGATGCCATTGGTAAATCACAAAGTACAGATAGAATATGAGTGGAACATTACCCCCCTCTGTTCTAGACAAATGCTCTTTAACCAGAACATTGTAAAAATTAGATTGAGGTGAGTAGATGGAACACTGAGTTATTCTCCAGGGCTTTGAGAAGACCCAGTGCTGTGGCAAGGGCTCCACTTTCCCCTCCACACCTGTCACAGTTGTGTTCACACTGAGGCATGACAGAGTCCTGACTGCCTTGGCTCTTCCAATGAGCTGAAATGCTTGACAACTGGTTGACGATTCTTCTATGAGGACTTCCAAGGAACAAGAGTAGCTGAGGCTGGCTCTGTCATCATCCTGTTGGTGTTCCATTTTCATGCACTGCCTTTTTTTCTAAGAGAAAAAAAAAAAAAAAAAGATGTTTTTTCAAGAGTTTTACCCAGAATAGAATTCCTTTATGATACTTAAGTTTTCGGGCTTCCCAGGTGGCTCAGGTGGGTAAAGAAGCTGCCTGTAATGCAGAAGACACAGGAGACATAGGTTTGATCCCTGGTTTGGGAAGATGCCCTGGAGGAAGGGCATGGTAATCCACTCCAGTATTCTTGCCTGGAGGATCTCATGGACTGAGGAGCCTGGTGGGCTACAGTCCCCCATGTTATAGTCCACAACTGAAGTGACTGAGCTTGCACTTAAGTTATGACTATTCAAAAAAAAAAAAAAAAAATTCCTCCTGCCACATCCTCCCAAAGTCTAAGAGGAACTGACTTGGCAGTAAGTATAGCATTTATTTGCTTCTCCATTTACTAAGAAATTCCCAGAGGACTCTTTCCTCAGAAATACAAGCTTGAATTGTGCCCAGTCCTTGTTACTAATGCTAAGAGAGATGGCAGTACTAAAGCAAGCAGCTATTAGCAGTGGCATTTGGACTGTAAGTGGTTTGCAGATGCTGAGGGTGAAACATTTCAAAATGGAACTGAAAGGAAAAGCCGAACTCGAATTGATAAGGAGGCTGTACATGTGCTTCATTTAACTTCAGACAGACTTTTGAGTACTTGTGTCATATGCAAATATGTACAACAATGCTTGAAATTGGATTTCCATTTTACTTAATTAGATTAGTGCAAGACCTGCATAATAATCAAGAGTAGTAACAGGGCTACTGCTGGGGTTCACAATCTCAAAATGATTGCTAGTTTTGAAATTTGATCTGTCTTCTTGGAACAAGGTTAGTTGGTTGATTTTTGGTATAGCTAAGGTTGGTTTTAGGCTTCCCTGTGGCTCAGTGGAAAAGAATCTGCCTGCTGAGCAGGAGACATAGGTTTAATTCCTGGGTCAGGAAGATCCTCTGAATAAGGAAATGTCAACCTACTCCAGTAATCTTGCTGGGAAATCCCATGGACAGAGAATCCTACAGTCCATGGGGTCACAAAAGATTCAGACACGACTTAGCGACCAAACAACAGCAAAGGCTGGTTTTACTTGTATTTGTGTGGTCCAACTAAAAGACCTCAATTTTCTTTAACTTGAGTAGGTAGATAAAAATAGAATGTTTTAAAAATTCTGAAGAAGTAATCAAGGATTTTTTTTTTTTTAAATTAAAGACTGCCTGCTCTAACAAAAATAAGTTCAAGTACTATTTTTTTCCAAGTTTTAAATGAAATGGGTAATGAAACCTCACTGCATGTTTTCTCTCCAACATGAATAATAGGAATTTGAAATCCATTATAATTACAATTAGGGTGTTTTCTCTCCAGGTTTTAGATATCTACAGTGTGTGGCCTGCAAAGAGAACAGCTTTACATAATTACAAAAGACAAGGAAGATTGGTTTCAGAAAAGCCAATAGTGGAACAGACGATTACACATAAAATTCTGGGCAAGAAGACAACGACAATACCGAGAGAGAGAGCGCTCAAGAGAGCGATACTAAGAAACCATTCAGAAATCAAGAAAACCCAAATAGCATTTATCCAAGCAGAGAGCAGCTCTGCAGTGTTCTATTAAGCAAAAGGAAGGCAGATGTTCCATCTTGTCCCTGTTGGGAAGATTTTCATTTGTAGCTGGGTGATGTTTTTAAATAAGGCTTTCCTAAGTACTGCTTTGTAGAAGGAAATCGAATTTCATGACAGACAAGAGGAATTTTGGGCCACTCTGGTAGCTCTCAGATGTGCAGTTCAAACTTTGACTTAAAAAGCACATGTAGGAATGGAAAAAAGTTTAAGCCTTAGAGTTAAGGACCTTATGCCTGCCTTGGCCATTAAGTCAGGCTATCTGCCTTTTCATGCTCCAGTTTCTTCATTGGCTGAGCAGATTATAATAACACACTGTGACTGTGTGAAATTGGTTGGTACACCTCTTAACTTTCCTGAATCTCAGTGGTTTTATCTATAAAGTGAGATCATTTATGACTTTAGAGAATTTCAAGTTAAGGGGCCTTCATTTTTCTTGGAAGCTAATTTTCAATTAACTCTGTATTTCTCATATTCTATGGCTCTGCTATTTGCCTTTTATGTTTCATGGAGTGTTTATGAAGATGAAATAAGACCATGTGCAGGTCAGTGCTTTAAAGAATATAAAGGGCTACTTAAAAATCAAAGTGGGACTTATTGTTAATATAAAAGCAGATTTTGGAACAAGTTCCAATTTTTGGTCAAAAGTGTTTATAAATCATATACCCAGTCTGGGGAAGAACACTTGGGGGAAATTTCTTACCCTAATATTAGTAAGCATAGAGGATAGAATTTGGACCCTGGTCAGATTGACCTAAGTCTATGTGCCTGATGACTCTCCATATTGATAGGTAGATGACTGTTGTTGAAAGCTAAACTGAAGCATATTAAAAATATTAAGAGTTTATTTGAGCAAAAATCTATTTGAATCAGGCAATGTTCAATCTAGCAGATAGAAAGGAGCTCTGAAGAGCTTTATAAAATGAAAGACTTTTATAGCAAGAAAGGAATGGGAATGAGGAAGTTATATACTAAGCAAAATAGTGGGATGGTTATTACAAGGTTATTTTCCTTTTAGGGAATGATGGGTGTATCAGGCACACTGCCTAACTGTTAATCAGATAGGTTGACTGGCTTAAGATTCCATTTATGAGAGCTATAAGTGTAATTTACTCTTGGTTTGGTGACTCAGCTGGTAAAGAATCTGCCTGCAATGTGGGAGACCTGGGTTCGATCCCTAGGTTGGGAAGAACCCTAGAGAAGGGAAAGACTGCCTACTCCAGTATTCTGGCCTGGAGAATTCCATGGACTGTATAGTCCATGGGGTCACAAAGAGTTGGATACAACTGAGTGACTTTCACTTTCTTTTCTTTCTTTTGGTGACATGGGGCTTAGCCTGATGGAACTCTATTTTGGGGCCTGTTGTCTTTTTTTTTTAAAGTAAACAAACGTTATTTATAATGGTGAGAATATACACTGCTAAAACTGGTTTAGGGGAAGTGCTGAAAAAGGGGTTTGAAACTTCTTCATCCATTTTCTTTGGGTTCTTAAAGTGTTTAAAAAGTCCCCAAAGCACTTTATTCCTTCTTTCAATGGCCTCTACAACATCAACAGAGGCTTCCCTGGTGGCTCAGATGGTAAAGAATCCACCTGCAATGCAGGAGACCTGGGTTTGATCCCTGGGTCAGGAAGATCCCCTGGAGAAGGGAATGGCAACCCACTCCAGTATCCTTGCCTGGGAAATCTCATGGATAGAGGAGCTTGGTGTGCTGCTATCCATGGAGGGTGGGGGTGAGGTCACAAAAGACATGACTCAGTAACTAAACAACAACAACATATCCCAATATGCCATACTATAATGGAATGGTTTGTTTAATTTTGGTCTCTACCCACTAAAATTACCAGCTTTAGGAGAGCAGGGACTCTTGTTTACTTTGCACCTCTGGAATCACTGAGATGGCCTGGCACATAGTAGGAGCTCCAAAAATACTTCTTGAAAGAAAAAGTAGGATCATAGAGACTGAAAGTCACAGCTGTCATGTGGAAATGCAGGAGGACCCAGTTTTGGTTGGAAAATGAAAGAAAGATTATACACTAAGACTTTGTAACAGGAAACTTGAGGCTGCATTTTGTGATTAGAAAATGTTTAAAGAAGACAAATAGCAAGCCAATTTGTCTTCCAGAAAGGATAATTTAGAATATTAATGGGGCTGCTGATAAGTTAGTCAAGAAAATTAAGGATGCACTCACAGTGTTTGTGCAGGTAGAGATTGATGGCGAGAGAGCTGGTTTGGAGGGACACCGGCATGTCTGAAAATCAGCCAGGCTGTGACTTGGTTTCTGTGGGCGTAGTGATCTCTCTTGTGTACTCAAGGCGGTTATAAGTGGTAGATCAGGCTTGGTTTCTTAAAGTGCTTTTCCAAGAAATGTCTCTATAATTCAGAAAAATTAAGGATTAGAATAGATAACTTATCTGAACTGATAAAATGAAGAGAATGAAGATACTGAATTCACTAGAACTTCGAATTAAGTCATTTTAGAGAAGATGAAATTTTCAGAATGATATAACTAAAATTAGAAGAAATGATTTAAAGATACATGGATATATATGAAAAACCCAGTTTAACATAACATTTCTTATTGCAGAGTTTTTAAAAGATGCAACCCAGTTGTGCATTAATACAAGTTTTTCTCTTGGAGTCTCAAAAGATCCAGTTGGCTCATGGACTTCCTAGAAGTGCAACTTTGCACGCTGGAAAGTTGCGTGGATGTATAGCACCCCATCTGAGGTGGCCATTGCAGGGTGCTAGGCAAATATCTGTGATGTGGTTTGAAGTCCAGGAGGAAAATGCTGGGTTTCTCTCCAAGTGATGAGCTTGCCAACATAATCTGTTTTTAAAAGCTTTTTTCCATGAAACACCAATGACTGCATACTGTTTGCATATATTCATTGACATTGTTTTCTGGAAGGAGAGTTTGGATAATTGTACCTGTCTTACCTTTCAGCGGGCTGATCATTTTCCATGACGCTTTCATATTTGGGTCTCATCAATAAACACAGATTGGTCAGTGAAACTGAGATGGGCCTGGTTCTTTCTTAGCTGGAGACGGTCTACCACTCCTCTCCCTTTCCTATTTTCTCCTCTAACAGCCCTCAGGGCTCTTTGTTTGCAAGTAACACATACCAATTCTGACCAATTTACAACAAAATGGAATTTCTTGAAGGGTGAGAGTGAACACACAGGTTTGGAGAGAGGGTCCAATCATCAGATGTGGAGCAGACAAGAACCAGGCAGGTCCAGGTAGTCTTGGTAGCAGAAATGTCTGTACAGGTTGAGCTCTCAAATTAATTTTCTCTACGTGTTTTCAGCATTTGCATCATGATTCAATTCTTAAAAAGGTTTGTCTGATTTGTCTAGCTTGGTTAAGGGAGGATAAGACCACTGATCCAGTGGTGGGAAGTTTATTATCCTCAAAGAAATCAAGAATGTGAAATAGATAGTGAGCAATGAGAAAGTAACAAATATCCCCAAACCCTGTGGGTTAAGAGAGAACTAAAAGGTAAGTAAACTGCTATGCCCTGTATGCACCATAGCAGGTCAATTTCTGTTCCTGACATTTAATTTTGAACACTTCTAGTTTCTTGATATTATTTCCTTCCCTAGTTTATCATAGTGCTGGTAGACCACTAGCTGACTGTTTTTTTGGTGTTTCATATGACGAGATTATAGGCTCTGTAAAGTTCCAATCTCCTAATCTGTGTCCTGTAGGTGAATGAGAACAGAATTTGAAGTAAAACAATTTAGGTAAGAAGTTACTAAACAGTGTTCTAGAATTACTGCTTCCAGTGGTTTTAATGTTGCAGCTTTATTGGCATATTTTCATCATGATACTTCATAGTGGTATATCTGCTTTCAGCTAGGTCCATATTTAGGAAGAGACTTCCTATCATAAGAGTTTTTGTTGTTGTTAGTTTTTCTGTAAGAGTGCTGTGTGTGTGTGTGTTAGTCACTCAGTCAAGTCTGACTCTTTGCAACTCCATGGACTGCAGCCCACCAGTCTCCTTGGTGCATGGAATTCTCCAGGCAAGAGTACTGGAGTGGGTAGCCATTCCCTTCTCCAGAATAATGCTGCGAAACTCCCCAAATTGCAGTGGCTAGCAACAAAATCTATTTCTCACTCCTTGGTTTGAAGGTCCAGGGACTCTGATGGACTCTGCTAGACTTGGTTGGGCTTAGCAGAAACAGGCTGAGTTTGGCTCCAGGCTGCACTTTGGGTTTAAATCTGGTCCCAAAATTGTCCTTCTTTGAAACCAGTGGTTACACAGAGTATCCTCTTCTCATAGTGGATATAAGAATGGAAGGGGCTGGTGAAACTTGCTAGGACTCTTAAGCTCTCAGGTTGGAAGTAACATGTATCAGTTCTGCCCATGTTCCATTGGCCAAAGCAAGTCAGGTGACCAAGCTGAGTGTCAGGAAAACAATAGTAGGGGTAGAGAACAAAGAACAAATTGTAAACAAATCATACAGTCCTGCACAGGATTTAAAAATGCCCTGTTGTCTTCATGCAGCTGCACAGGGATCGCTGCAGAAGACAGCTGGCTGAATGTCCTGATTATAAAGAGACTAGAAAGCTGTGGTACCACACAGGCAGCATTAGCTGTGGTATGGGAAGGAAGAAAAGCTTTATATAGGAATCAGTCATTCAAAAATTTTGTATTTAAGAACACTAAACAAGTGTCTAGGCAGGGATCATGTACTCAGCAGTCAGGAACAGACATTTGTAGATGGCAGAGCACCTGAGCGGCATAAAGTGAAGAAAAGACGGGTCCAGATCACACTCAAAGAAAACAGAGGCTATTCTTTTGGCTAAGCCGGTCAGATTATAATCACACCCTGTGAAAAGGGTTAAAGATTTGTTTCAGGACCAATCATTTACCTTGTATCAGTCAGTTCAGTTCAGTCGCTCAGTCGTGTCCGACTCTTTGCGATCCCATGAATCGCAGCACGCCAGGCCTCCCTGTCCATCACCAACACCCAGAGTTCACTCAGATTCACGTCCATCAAGTCAGTGATGCCATCCAGCCATCTCATCCTCCGTCATCCCCTTCTCCTCCTGCCCCCAATCCCTCCCAGCATCAGAGTCTTTTCCAATGAATCAACTCTTCGCATGAGGTGGCGAAGTATTGGAGTTTCAGCTTTAGCATCATTCCTTCCAAAGAAATCCCAGGGCTGAACTCCTTCAGAATGGACTGGTTGGATCTCCTTGCAGTCCAAGGGACTCTCAAGAGTCTTCTCCAACACCACAGTTCAAAAGCATCAATTCTTCAGCGTTCAGCTTTCTTCACAGTCCAACTCTCACATCAATACATGACTACTAGAAAAACCATAGCCTTGACTAGATGGACCTTAGTCGGCAAAGTAATGTCTCTGCTTTTGAATATGCTATCTAGGTTGGTCATAACTTTTCTTCCAAGGAGTGTCTTTTAATTTCATGGCTGCAATCACCATCTGCAGTGATTTTGGAGCCCAGAAAAATAAAGTCTGACACTATTGGCACTGTTTCCCCATCTATTTCCCATGAAGTGATGGGACCAGATGCCATGATCTTCATTTTCTGAATGTTGAGCTTTAAGCCAACTTTTTCACTCTCCACTTTCACTTTCATCAAGAGGCTTTTTAGTTCCTCTTCACTTTCTGCCATAAGGGTGGTGTCATCTGCATATCTGAAGTTATTGATATTTCTCCCGGCAATCTTGATTCCAGCTTGTGTTTCTTCCAGTCCAGCGTTTCTCATGATGTACTCTGCATAGAAGTTAAATAAGCAGAGTGATTATACAGTAGAAGTGAGAAATAGATTTAAGGGCCTAGATCTGATAGATAGAGTGCCTGATAAACTAAGGAATGAGGTTTGTGACATTGATCAAGACCATCCCTATGGAAAAGAAATGCAAAAAAGCAAAATGGCTATCTGGGGAGGCCTTACAAATAGCTGTGAAAAGAAGAGAAGTGAAAAGCAAAGGAGAAAAGGAAAGATATAAGCATCTGAATGCAGAGTTCCAAAGAATAGCAAGAAGAGATAAGAAAGCCTTCTTCAGTGATCAATGCAAAGAAATAGAGGAAAACAGCAGAATGGGAAAGACTAGAGATCTCTTCAAGAAAATTAGAGATACCAAGGGAACATTTCATGCAAAGATGGGCTCGATAAAGGACAGAAATTGTCTGGACCTAACAGAAGCAGAAGATATTAAGAAGAGGTGGCAAGAATACACAGAAGAATTGTATAAAAAAAATCTTCATGACCCAGATAATCATGATGGTGTGATCACTTATCTAGAGCCAGACATCTTGGAATGGGAAGTCAAGTGGGCCTTAGAAAGCATCACTACGAACAAAGCTAGTGGAGGTGTGGAATTCCAGTTGAGCTATTTCAAATCCTGAAACATGATGTTGTGAAAGTGCTGCACTCAATATGCCAGCAAACTTGGAAAACTCAGCAGTGGCCACAGGACTGGAAAAGGTCAGTTTTCATTCCAATCCCAAAGAAAGGCAATGTCAAAGAATGCTCAAACTACCACACAATTGCACTCATCTCACATGCTAGTAAAGTAACGCTCAAAATTCTCCAAGCCAGGCTTCAGCAATACGTGAACCGTGAACTCCCTGATGTTCAAGCTTGTTTTAGAAAAGGCAGAGGAACCAGAGATCAAATTGCCATCATCAGCTGGATCATGGAAAAAGCAAGAGAGTTCCAGAAATACATCTATTTCTGCTTTATTGACTATGCCAAAGCCTTTGACTGTATGTATCACAATAAACTGTGGAAAATTCTGAGAAGATGGGCATACCAGACCACCTAACCTGCCTCTTGAGAAATCTGTATGCAGGTCAGGAAACACCAGTCAGAACTGGACATAGAACAACAGACTGGTTCCAAATAGGAAAAGGAGTATGTCAAGGGTGTATATTGTCACCCTGTTTAACTTATTTACCTGGTATGGTTTATATATAAACATATTGTAAATTATTTGATTTAGAGAAGGTTGCAAAAATCTTTGACACAAAACAGTGTCCACATGACAGCATATTCTCCAGTATCTTTCAAATTCAGTATTTGTTTTCAGGGTAGCTCATTCAGTCATTTGCAATGAAAGTTTTGATTACCTTTATGAAGCCCTTGATTGTAGTTACCATATGGCTGAATAGGCACTGTTCAATATTTTCTTTTAACTTCTCATTTTGTATTTGGGTATAGCCAATTAACAATGTTGTGGTAGTTTCAGGTGAACAGCAAAGGGACTAAGCTATACATATATATGTATCCATTCTCTCCCAAACACCTGTCCCATCCAGGCTGCCATGTAACACTGAGCATATGTTATGAAGTAGGTCCTTGTTGGCTATCCATTTTAAATATATCAGTGTGTATGTATCCATCCCAAACTCCCTAACTATCCCTTCCTTCCCCCAGCAGCCCATAGTTTGTTCTCTAAGTCTGAGGCACTGCTTAATTTTTTTATAGAATAACATATGTATGTTTTTATGAATAACATTTTATTCTTTTATATCTCAAAGAATTGAAGTACAGATACTCGAAATAAAATCAATTTATTTTAAATACAAAGTTAATAAGCAATATATATATATAGATATCAACCTATTTGATATCTATCAAATATTTGAGCACAAATGACATGAAATTAATTCCTAAATAATGTCCAAATAATACTCTAATCCAGTCAATCCTCATTTTAACTTGATCACATTTGGAAGAACTTCTGTTCAAATAAGCTCATATTCATAGAGATTAGAATTTAAACATATCTTTTTGGAAGATATAATTCAGCCAACTACAGATATATATCAGGGTGAAGTGATAAGATGACAATCTCCTCAGTTGACAAGATGTTACCAACAGATCAGCAATACCCTGAAGCTGATCGCTGCTCACTCTTTATAAATGGTGTAGTGGAAGTGTTACATTTCTAAATATTTTTAAAAATAGTGAAAAATGCTGCTAATCAGGTTTGGAAGAATAAGGCAAACTGATCTTGAATAGTCATAGTCTCTTTATTGTTTTCAGATAATAATTGAAAATTCAACTTACAAATAAATGCAGAACAGTAAGTCTAGGGTCAATAAACCTATTGAGAGAAAACAAATCAAGTGATCATACAGCATACTAATTAGCAGTGGGATTACTATATAAAAACCTTTGAATTATCAGGCTGCAGTATCCCTCCTTTTAAAAGAAGAAATCGATTAGGACAGAGATGGTCCAGAAAGAGAGAATACTATAAATAAAAAATAATATTACCATGTAAGCTATCTGAATTGACAGGTTTGCGTTTAGACCTAAAGCTATAAGGAAATCGATTCATTTCAGATGGTAGCCACAATAGAATGATATTCTGTCATTGTTTGACTTAATGTGGTGAAAAATGCAGAAACCTTTTTATAATGTTCATAAGATTTTTAGCTAGTTTAGTAGGCAGTTTCATCTTCCATCCTAATTAACAATAAAATATTTCCAGTAAATGCAAGGGAGGTTATTTCAGAGCTTCGGTTTCAACCATAGAGTTGTTGTAATTTTACCACTTACAGTGTTGGTCTAGCTGAAGATGATGTTTTCAAAAATTATATATGCATGATGGCAGGGTTTTTATAAAGCATCATCTACATACACTCTGTATTCAGAGAGTAATGGATTCTGCAATGAAGTTAAAAATGTGTTAGTACAGTGAGTTGTTAGAAATTTAAGGATTCCATGGGTTAGTTTAGCTTGACAGCTCCACCCTCTTGGTGTGATGGTTGAATTTTATGTGTCAACCTGACTAATCTATGTGCCTATTTGTGTGGTCAATCATTAGTCTAGAGGTTGTGACATACTTTGTAGATGTGATTGACATCTATATCTGACTACACATAGAAGTAGTTGTGTTGTGCTCAGTCACAAGTAAAGGAGGTTACACTCCAAAATGAGGGTGGGCCTCGTTTAATCAGTTGAAAATCTTAAGAGCAAAACTGGAGGTTTCCCAGAGGAGAAAGGATTGTGTCTCAAGACTGTAGCATAGGAATTCTGCCTGTGTTTCTCGCCTATTGGCCTGGCCTACAAATTTTAGACTTGCCAAATGTTTCCTATTGTTGTGTTTCTCTCAAGAATCCTGACCAATGTAGTTGCTTCAGATGGCTACTGAACATCTACTTGTGGTAATGGCTGCAAATGTGGCAACAGGTACTCTGATCCCCACATCCACTCTAGGATAGTATACAGATTGCTCAGTCCCAGGTAGGAACAAGTTTATTTGAACACCCTTTTGTAAGCAGCACCAGAATCTTGAAGACCATTTCAGTTCTGTCCTTTCAGCTCAGCTGTCTTCTCTTCAGCAGTATTGAAGAGTTTATTGATATTTAAGTTTTTTCTTTTTTTAAAAAATTAGAGCTTTATAATGATAACAAAAGAATACATTGAGAGTGATACTCCACACTCCAGTATATGGTTACATATAAATATATTATTCACATGTAAAATAAGCATGATCACATATATAATTTCTATTTTGTGGTTCTAATATCTATCTTCCCACTTTGTAATGCAATGAATTAATAAAGCCCCACTAGGTGGGAATTCTTTCACTGCTGGTCCTGTCCACACCATCACTTTCATTGCCTTGGTTCTGTATGTAGACTGATTAGCTCTTGATTCTTAATGACATTCTATAGTGTTCAGTTTCTGTATTGGCAGGGTTACCTCCTTATACATTAAGGTTCTTATACTAAATGTAGATAATTCTCAATATAAGGCTATAGTTTCTTAAGGAATTAAAGAGTTTATATCAGCTGTATTCTTTCTCTTACTCTCTTGCTATCCTTGAATGGTAATTTACCAAGACATATTTCTCAAATGCCTATGCTGGGTAGTGTGCAAGAGAGTGGATGAATAAAACACATGTGGTTTCTTGCACTTGTCACTTTCACAACTCCTCCATAAATAAAGGCCCTGCTGAAACAGAAGTCATGTCAATCTTCTTCAGTATGTCACCTTACACATCCCTGGGAATCCCTTGAGAAAGGATCTCTCTGTGCATTGGCATCTCTTCTCTGCTTTGGGGGAGCTTGGGATGGGGAAAAATCCTTCTTTCTTAAGATAGTTTGGGACATTAATGAGATTCTTTTGGTTGGTTTGGGATAGGTGATTGTT
Organism: Oryx dammah; assembly: GCF_014754425.2. Taxonomy (NCBI): domain Eukaryota; kingdom Metazoa; phylum Chordata; class Mammalia; order Artiodactyla; family Bovidae; genus Oryx; species Oryx dammah. The sequence goes on along the minus strand of NW_024070209.1, from coordinate 35,458,588 downwards.
TATAGTTTAAATACTTGTTATGTGCCTGTGTAGAGTAGAATTCCTGTTTCATCTCTGAACTAAAACACAGTTAATAAGTGGACTCTTAAGAAACCTTATAAACCCTCATATTGAAAGGAAGATGACTTTTTGAGAAGCAGTTGACCCTTGATAAATGTGGGTGTTAGGAGTGCCCACCCTCCATGCAGCTTGAAATCCACAGATAATTTATAGTCACTTTCTGTATATACTGTGTGGTTCTTTCTGTATATACTATGGTTCTGCATCTGCTGAATCAACCAACTGGCTATTGTGAAATATTTACTGTTAAAAAAAAATCTGTGAAGTGAGCCTATGCATTTCAAACTTGTGTTGCTCAAGAGTTAGTGTATTATATCTTAGGTTGTCAACTATATTTTGACTTTCTCCTCTGTGCTTGAGTCCAGATTACCAGGTGGAAGAACGATAGGGTAGTTAATTGAAATTCTTTTAAAGGAAAATAAAGCCCATGTGCAACCACTAGACTATTAAAATGTGTTCCTGTTAAGGAAGGAGTATTTGAATAAAAATTCAACTTAGTTTTTAAAAAAGCCAAATTAGAAAAGTTGAACGTAAAATGAAAGGGTATCTTAAAAAATATTCTGGAAGTTTCTATTTACAATATTCCAAATTGATGATGTTAATATTCTAAAAAAATAATATCTGCATGGTTTATTCTTCTCCAGGGATACCTAGTCATTGGAGTTGTGCAATTTATTGGTTAGATAGTGTTGGGAAAGTGAAAAAGAGGCACTGACAGAGAAATTCATGAGTTGCTGAATTTTCCCTGAGGTTTCCAAGTGTGTGTATACATAATGATTTTAGTTGCTTATTCTTTTTTCTTCCCACATTACTGCCAATGTCTCCTTTGTTTTTGTACAAATTTTTGTATCTCAAGAAAAATTTCCAAATGATATCATTATTTCTCCAAAGTTCTCTTAAAACCTTTTATCTTAGTTTCCATTATGCATAATTTCATTTTTGTTTTTTCACTACCAAGTGTCTTAATTGAAATTTTAATAATCCCTTTGCTTTTCACTGTTCACCAGTTTATTGTCCTAGAAAATGTGGATTTGATCCTGGTGCTTTACAGAAACTACAATTGATTATTCTATTGCCTCAGAAAATAAACTTAGCCTTTTCTTTCAGTGGAATTCTATTAATTATCTATTATTGCCTAACAAGTTATCACAAACTTAGTGGCTTAAACTATATACAATTTATTACACCAACATTTCTGTGGGCCAGGAATTTTGAGCACTGCCTAGCTATGGTCTTTGCTTTAGGATGTCTCAGAAGGCTGCAATGAAATCATTAGCCAAGGTTTGGATCTCATCTGAAGGTTCAGCTGTGGAAAGAGCTACTTCTGAGTTTGCATAGTTATTGGTAGGATTCAGTTTCTTGACGCTGTTGATCCAGAGGCACCAGTTCTTTGCCGGGCTCTTGACTGTTTCCAGTTCTTTGCCATGTGTACCTGTCCATAGGGCCACTCACAGCACAGCATCTTGATTCATCAGAGCAACCGAGAGGGAGGTTCTGTTGGCTAGTAAGGTAGAAGTTACAGTCTAACTTCCTGTAATATAATTATGGAAGTGCTCCTCCATCATCTCTGTGGTATTCAATTGATCAGAAGCTAGTTGCTAGGCCAGGTGACTCTCAAGGGAAGGAGATTACACAAGGGTATAAATAGCAGGAGATGGAGGTCACTAGGGCCCATCTTAGAGCCTGTCTGCCACAGGGATTGTTTTTTTTTGGGGGGGAAGGGGTGGTATTTTTTATCTGACACTGATTTCATTATTTTCAAAGTTGTTCTGGCCTAAAACTTGAGAGTTCTTTATGATTTTGGTTTCTCTCTCTCTTTGTCTTAAATTTTTCATCTGTTTCTGGACTTGTGCCATAGTGGAAATAATAGAAAATCAAGTTACAGTCCTAAAAATTATAGGAATCTTTGGGAAGTCTCTTCAATTGTCCTGGCTACAGTTTCAGTACAGTCGCTCAGTCGTGTCTGACTCTTTGCGACCCCATGAATTGCAGCACGCCAGGCCTCCCTGTCTATCACCAACTCCTGGAGTTCACTCAGACTCATGTCCATTGAGTCAGTGACGCCATCCAGCCATCTCATCCTCTGTCATCCCCTTCTCCTCCTGCCCCCAATCCCTCCCAACATCAGAGTCTTTTCCAGTGAATCAACTCTTCGCATGAGGTGGCCAAAGTACTGGAGCTTCAGCTTTAGCATCATTCCTTCCAAAGAAACCCCAGGGTTGATCTCCTTCAGAATGGATTGGTTGGATCTCCTTGCAGTCCAAGGGACTCTCAAGAGTCTTCTCCAACACCACAGTTTAAAAGCATCAATTTTTTGGCATTCAGCCTTCTTCACAGTCCAACACTCACATCCATACATGACCACAGGAAAAACCATAGCCTTGACTAGACGGACCTTAGTCGGCAAAGTAATGTCTCTGCTTTTGAATATGCTATCTAGGTTGGTCATAACTTTTCTTCCAAGGAGTAAGTGTCTTTTAATTTCATGACTGCAGTCACCATCTGCAGTAATTTTGGAGCCCAAAAAAATAAAATCTGACACTGTTTCCACTGTTTCCCCATCTATTTCCCATGAAGTGATGGGACTGGATGCCATGATCTTTATTTTCTGAATGTTGAGCTTTAAGCCAACTTTTTCACTCTCCACTTTCACTTTTATCAAGAGGCTTTTTAGTTCCTCTTCACTTTCTGCCATAAGGGTCGTGTCATCTGCATATCTGAGGAAATTGATGTTTACTCATCTGTAAAATGAGGTCAAGTACTAAGTTACAATTCTTATCAGTTATAACATTTTTTGACCTCAGGTATTTTGGGTTTTCCTATGTGAATCTGTTTCTTTCTTTTCTTTTTCCATTTCCCTCCAACAGACCATCATTCCATTTTCATTTTGCCATTTGCCAACCCAGGACTTTATAGTAACTTTCAGTTGCTTATAGGATAAAAGCCTACTTGGTCTACTGTTAAAAGCTGTCTTCATTCTAACTGGAATTATATCCTCAACTTTACCTTGTATCCTACTCCTTCGTGGGCTTTCTACCTATGGCTTGACTAAGCCATCCACTCATCACACCTTAATTTTCTTCTCTTTTTTTTTTTCACTTTATACTCTTTGCCTGATTGTCCTTCATACATTCCCTCTCCTTGTGTATTTCCTACCTATTCTTTGGAGTCCAGCTGAACTCTCATCTTTATAACAGAGATATTAGTATATTGATTTTGAATTTAGAAAGACTAGGGTTCAAATTCTGGCATTTTATATATAAACTTTGTTACTTAGGCATGTTTAAATGCTTTGAGTCTCATCTTTAAAATAAGACTATTAATACCTTGCTCATTAGTTATTGTAAGATTAGGTAAGATAACACATCAGGTGCTTAATGCAGTCCCTAGTACATAACAAGGGACATGGAAATTATTATTGTCCCTGATTTCTTCTCATCTGTTTTAATTTTTCTTAATGTAATTTATGACATGTTGTTGGTTGCTCTTACTCATTTAACACATTTTTTTAATGCCTCTCATGGTTAGTTGACTATTTTTCTTTGGTACAAGTTTTATTATACCCTAAATTGTGCATTTCTAAATGGCAATGACCATGCTTTATACCCCCTTTATATTCTCTTATCATCTGGAACAGTGATTTGCAGCACATTGACTACCTTCTCCTAAATATGTCATCCATGTTTATGCTGCTGTGACTATGTACTTTTTCATCAGCTCTTCTTTTCATTCTCACGCTATCAATTTTTTTCATTCTTTTTGGCTCAGCCTTGAGCATCTCAATTATTCATTCAACAGATATTTATTGAGATCTCATTACATGCTAGCCACAGAGCATTATTGAGATCTCATTACATGCTAGCCACAGTGCTCTGCTCTGAGGGGATGTACTGAGGAGCTAAAACCAGCATCTTGTCTGACTTATGGAACATACAATCTAGTTGGGAGAAAACTGACATTTATCAAGCATTCACAAACACAGATATACATGGTTCCATGAGAAAACTGACCTATTATCAAATAATCATACAAAGTTGCATGGCTTGATGAGTTACTCTAATAGGGACATTTGATAGGGATATTTGATACCTGAAGAATGAATAAATTCATCTGGATGAAGAGCCAATGGAAGAGCATCATGTATTAGGGAACATGGTGACAAAGATCAAGGGCAGTAGGTGAGGTGACATGGAAGAACCATGTTTTGATCACCTCCATTACACATATCTGGAGAAGGCAATGGCAACCCACTCCAGTACTCTTGCCTGGAAAATTCCATGGATGGAGGAGCCTGGAAGGCTACAGTCCATGGGATTGCTAACAGTCAGACACAACTGAGTGACTTCACTTTGATTTTTCACTTTCATGCGTTGGAGAAGGAAATGGCAACCCACTCCAGTATTCTTGCCTGGAGAGTCCCAGGGACAGAGGAGCCTGGTGAGCTTCTGTCTATGGGGTTTCACAGAGTCGGACACGACTGAAGTGACATAGCAGCAGCATTACACATATTATGATCCTGGTTTATTATGCTTTCTCTCATTGTAATCTTAATAGTTGTTTATTCTAAAATATCAAAACAGTTGAGAAGCTACTACCTATTTTGGAGAATGTATTCTGCAATCACATGATCTGCTGCCTCCAAGTCCAGTTTTGAGCAACAGGAACTGAAAAACAAGTGTAGGGAGATGTCAGAGGGTAGGTGGGACCTTGGGAATAAATGGGCTTGGAGGGATAGCAGAGACCAGATCACATAGGAAATTATATGCCAGGATAAGGAGATGTGTCCAAAGGGAAATCATAGGAGTTTTTTCTCAAGCCTTTTTTTTTTTTTTTTTTTTTCATTTTGGCTGCAACATGTGGAATCTTAGTTCCCAAACCAGGAATCCAACTTGCACCCCCTGCATTAGGAGCACAGAGGCTTAACCACTGCACTGCCAGGGAAGTCCCCATAGGATAGTTTTAAGATGGGCAGTTATGGGATCAGGTTTGCATTTTGAAAGAGAAACTTTGGCTACTATGTGGGAGCAGAGGACTTCCCCAAATCACATTTTGTCACTTGATTTTGTGCGAAAGGATGTCACTGTATAATTATACAATCAATGTTTATTTTAGTTTTCATTCTATTATAGAATTATCCCCCACTCAACTATATGTTACAGTAAGTAGGATTTGATTTGCTGTTAGTAACAGAAGCTTAAACAAATAGCAGCTTAAATACACAGAGTTTTTGTCTCATATAAAGAAACCTGGAAGTAGGCATTCCAGGATGGGTATGAAAGCTTAAGAATCATCAAGGAACACTGACACCTTTTACTGCTCAACCATCTCAGTGTATACTTCCTTATGGCCCAAGAGGGCCATTTGAATTCCAGACATCACAGTGGTTTAGCAAAAAGGAGAAAGAATTGATGAAAGGCAAGTCTTCTCCCTTTAAGGACATTTATTCAAAATTATACACAATGTTTCTGTCTCCTAGAACTTAATTACATGCCAGCACCCAGTTCTAAGGAATGCTGGGGTACACAGCAAATTTTCTATGGTGCCATGGGCTAATTGAAAGTGAATTATTATATACCTATGGAAGAAGGTGAACATGAGTGTTTGGGACAAATTTGGATTCCATATTTTTGGCCATACTTTCTTCTTAGGGAAGTAGGCACAAATCATATTAAGCTTCTAAGGCCAGGATCTGTGGAACAAAGCAAACCTATCCATCAGGTCTGGATATGAATCCTTATATTCTGGCAACCCAAAAACTAAAACTCAGATTGTCTTCCATAAGCACATCCAATATTCAATAATGGAGAAGAAGCAGGCTAATTTCAATAAAATCTCCCATTCAGAGACGAGGAGAATTGGAAACACCCATCAGTCACCAGTCCTTAGAAATTCCAAATTCCCTATGGGCTGGAACAGTATGGGATAAGTTCCTTTAGTACTTGGATCCCTAGTTCTTTTGGAGGAACTCCCTTGTCCATTATGCTCTGTGGTTCTGGCTTTGTTCCTGGGAAGTTTTTAATTTCCCTTTACCTTCAAGGACACCTCTGAGGACAATCATGGGTAGTAAGCCCTTATTGAGGGCCTTGAAACTTTTTCAAATCATGTTCTGTTTTTGCTATCTTTTGGGATGAGGAGCTCAGGAATTGTAGTTTGGAGGCTGAAAGTGAAGTCGCTCAGTCGTGTCCGACTCTTTGCGACCCCATGGACTGTAGCCCACCAGGCTCCTCCGCCCATGGGATTCTCCAGGCAAGAATATTAGAGTGGGTTGCCAGGCTAGACCACTATAGACTTGTATTTTCCAAAGATACGCCAATTCTTCTTAAAACCTTCCTATTAATTTCCCATCAAGAAGTAGAGTCTGTGTCCTCTTCTCCATGAAACTTGCAACTTTTGGACTGCCTCAAACAGCAGTGTAGGGAAGAATGGTACCGTGTGACTTCCAAAGCTGGGTCATAGAGGATGCAACTTCTACCTGATTCACTGATAAACTTGCTCCCTGGAAACCAGCCACCATGTTCAAAGGAAGGCCAGGTCACATGGAGAGGTCACATATAGTATTTGGGCTTGGGGACTTAGCTGACATTTATTAGGCAACTGCTGCTGCTGCTGCTAAGTCGCTTCAGTCATGTCCGACTCTGTGCGACCCCGGAGATGGCAGCCCACCAGGCTCCCCCATCCCTGGGATTCTCCAGGCAAGAACACTGGAGTGGGTTGCCATTTCCTTCTCCAATGCATGAAAGTGAAAAGTGAAAGTCACGTTGCTCAGTTGTGTCCGACTCTTAGCGACCTCGTGGACTGCAGCCCACCAGGCTCCTCCGTCCATGGGATTTTCCAGGCAAGAGTACTGGAGTGGGGTGCCATTGCCTTCTCCGTTATTAGGCAACAGCCAGCATCAAACACCACCAGACACATGAATGAGGAAATTGTTATGATAACTCCAGCACCAGCCTCTATCAGATTGCAACTGCATGAACAACTCTAAGTGTAAACCACCTAACTGAGCAGAGCAGTCTCCCAAAACTGTGAGGGGTGACTGTAATCACAATTAAGTATTGTAGTTTCATACCACCAAGTTGGGTTCAGTTCAGTTGCTCAGTTGTGAAAATCTATTTGCAACCCCATGCCTTGTAGCATGCTAGGCTTCCCTGTCCATCACCAACTCCCAGAGCTTTCTCAAACTCATGTCCATTGAGTTGGTGATGCCATCCAACCATCTCATCCTCTGTCATATCCTCTCCTCCTGCCTTCAGTCTTTCCCAGAATCAGGGTCTTTTACAGTGAGTCAGTTTTTCGCATCAGGTAGCCAAAGTATTGGAGCTTCAGCTTCAGCATCAGTCCTTCCAGTAAATATTCAGGACTGATTTCTTTTAGGATGGACTGGTTGGATCTCCTTGCTGCCCAAGAGACTCTCAAAAGTCTTTTCCAACACCACAGTTCAACAGCATCAATTTTTCAGTGCTCAGCTTTCGTTATAGGCCAACTCTCAACCACTAAGTTAGGGGTTGTTTATTAGACAGATGATTAATACAAGGCATATGCAGACTAGACATGAACATTTTGCCAATACAATTCTCTGATACAAAATAAAACAGAAAAACAGTCTTTCAGTGCATTCAGTTTTGGTCGATTTCATGTATAAATGACCACAGTCAAAATTCTTGAATAAACCTAGTTTTTAAGACTGTGATTTTTAAGACTTTTAAAACTTTTAAGACTCCCCTCCACCACGCCTCATGTTATTGGTGACTCTCTGCATCAGGAGTGAAGGAAACACCTATAATACCATCTTTGCCAGTATGTTCCATCTTTGTAGGGTGGGCTTAAATGTAATTTGCTGAAGTCTTCAACCTCTCAGTTACCCTACCTCCCAATCTCCCCCTACTGCTTCAAAATAGTCAAACTGTAAAATTCAAGATACTGAAGCTGTAAAAATTTTCAACCTAGCAATGTTCTGAATCATTGAACTCTCCATAAACCTACATTTCAGGAGGTAGGAAGAGGGTGCCTCCCTTAGCAAAGTGATGAATTACCTTCTATCTCTGCTTGCATGCTGGCTGGCTGTAGCCTGAGTTTAACTTTTTCTTGTAGGTCTTTGTTAAAAGTGGAAAGCAGTAGTCAACAATCACCAACCAGCATTCTGAATCTTTCCTTATTTCCGCTAGAGCTGCAGCCTTGTTGGGCATGTTATCTGCCTTGCAAGGTGAACAAGTTTCAGTTTGACTAAGAATTTAGACTGCCCTTAAAGCTGTCCTGTCATAAAACAGGGGCCACTCAGTTTTTACTCTGCACTAACTATATCCTTATTGCACTAGATGTCTACCACATCCATGAAATCAATGACTTTTTTTTTTTTTTAGTTCAGCTTACTTCCAAGAACCTACCTTCTCAATCATTTTGGATTAGATACAGTTATGAGTAATTGATAAATCAAAATAAAAGTGCCCTACACAAAACAAAATTCTTTTTCTGTGTAACAGGCAATGCAGGATTTGTATGGTAGCTCCCTGAATATCAAGTCACCTCCTTCTACCCTGATACTCTGACATTCTTAACCTGCTGCCTCATGATCCCTGGAGAAGGAAATGGCAACCCACTCCAGTATTCTTGCCTGGAGAATCCCATGGACGGAGGAGCCTGGTGGGCTACAGTCCACGGGGTCACAAAGAGTTGGATACGACTGAGCGACTTCACTTTCACTTTCATGATCCAGAATAGCTACTGCAGCTCTAGTCATCACACCCACTTTCCAGCCCATAGTAAGGAAAAATGGAGCAAAGAAGGGTATGCCTTTTCCTTTGATGTTTGTTACTAGAAGCTGCACACATAGCAACCACTTTATCCCATTTGTTAGCAATCAGTCACCTGACAATAGTTAACTGGGAAGGAAGATGAGAAATGTCTTTATTGTGGGACTTCCCTGTAGTTTAGATGGTAAAGAATCTGCCTGCAATGCAGGAGACCCAGGTTCAATCCCTGGGTCAGGAAGATCCTCTGGAGAAGGGAATGGCAATCCACTCAGTATTCTTGCCTGGAGAATCCCATGGATAGAGGATCCTGATGGGCTACAGTCCATGGGGTCGTAAAGAGACACAACTGAGTGACTAACACTACTCCTAGTAATACTTTGTACCCAGAGTAGCTCTTACTTACATTCTTTTTAAAATCACTTAACTCTGTTTTGTACTTCCTTTACTAGTTTTCTCATGCATTTAAACTTTTCAATGAACTGTGCTATGAAAGGAAAGCATTACTGGGAATTTTTCATCCCCAAATGATTCCCTTCTGATTAGGCTAAGAAAATCAAGCCTTGCCTGTGTCCTTGGGATCCAGACTCCCAGGACTTCCCTCACCCCTGTTAACTAAATCCCCTAAACTGACCCTCATTAGCCATTCTCGCAGAAAGCACTGGTCCTCCCAGAAGGATTTATTATTTAAGTTTTGTGAAGGCAATTAGAATTTTATAGTAAGATTTAAATTTGATAGGAACCCCAGTGGCCTTTTCTACATATCAGCTAAATAACCTGACCCAGGTTGCTCCCCCTGCACCCCCAAAGTTTAACAAACTTTGTCGAATCTGATACTAGAAGAACAAATTCTGTTTGCTCCAGTGAAAGCTTCTTTTTGTTTATCAACAATAAGTTGACAGGAGATAATGACTTTTCTCTCATTATATCTAAGAGGAAGATTAATGAGGTATTTAGGTGAAAAAAACTCACCAACTTCATTTGAAAATGTAAACTGATAACTTACTATGTAACAGTGCTAGCTGTTGGGGCTAGAGTGACAAACAGAGCAGACCCTGTCTTGACTATGGTAGGCTGAATAGTGGCCCACAGAGGGGATTCAAGTCCTAATTCAAGGAGCCTGTGAATATGTTACTGTACATGGCAGAAGAGATTTTGCAAATGTGATGAAGTTAAGGATCTTGAGATAGGAGATTATTCTGGATTATTTGAGTGGTCTCTAAATGCAATTACAAGGGTTTTCTTTATAAGAGGAAGGTAGAGGGAGGTATGAGAGAAGAAGGAGGTAATGTGCCAATGGAAGCTGGGATAGAAAAGGCAACCTGATGCAGAGCACTGAACCTAGGAGGGAGCAGCTTCCAGAGGTGTGGAAAAGCAATGAGAAGCATTTTCCCCTAGAGCCTCCAGCCTTCTGTTGTTGTCAACCACTATGCTTGTGGTCATTTATTATGGCCACAGGAAACAAGCACACTGCCTTTAACAGAGCTGACTATTTAGTTGGTTAAAAGGCAATTAAAGTGAGCTATGAAATAATACTTAATAATAACCTTATGAAAGCAATATGAGTTAGCCTGGGAAAGACAGTGGTGGTAGTTTCGTCACTCGGTCATGTCTGACTCTTGTGACCGCATGGACTGTAGTCCACTGGCTTCCTCTCTCCATGGGATTTCGCAGGCAAGAATACTGGAGTGGGTAGCCATTCCCTTCTCCAGGGGATCTTCCCAATCCAGGGATGGAACCTGGGTCTCCTGAATTGCAGGTGGATTCTTCACTGTCTGAGCAGGGAAGAGGCAAAATCAGAAAGAGACGGAAGCTCTGTGTTTCTAAAAATCATTCAGTCTCTTTGAAGTGAAGAATACTTTGTGAAAGTGATGGATAGTGGCAAGAAATGAGGCTGAATGAACCATTAAGCAGATGCTACATGATGAATACACAAGTCATACTAAGGCGTTTCTGCTTCCTTCTTAGACTTGGGGAGACATTAAAGAGTTCTGAGCACAGTTATGGCATAATTAGGCCTGCATTAAAAAAAAAGTGCAAAACAACAACAATAAAAACTCAAAAGAAACCAAAAATCCAAACTTCTTAGCTATAGGGTTGAAGTATAGGTCTGAAATGTATAGCTATATACTTGAGAGTTCTTAATTCCATATTATTATTTGCAGAACTCATTCTTGGATCATTGAGGTTCATATACATCAGACAATTTATATTTTTATTTGTCTCTTTTCCTAGCAATTAAAATTCAATTGCAAATCTCTTGGTTTTACATATCTACCCTTTTACAGATCTCTTGCTTACTTTCTCTTCTCCTGAACTCAAGACATATATCTATATGTTTACTCAACATTGCTACTTGGATAGTAATATTGTTGTTGTTGTCAGTCACTAAATGATGTACAATTCTTTGTGACCTCAAGAACTGCAAGGCCCCTCTGTCCTCCGCCATCTCAGAGTTTGCTCAGATTCATGTCCATTGAGTTGGTGATGCTATATAACCATCTCATCCTCTGCTGTCCCCTTTCCCTCCTTCCTCAGAATTTCCCAGCATCAGGGTCTTTTCCAATGAGTCAGCTGTTCACATCAGGTGGCCAAAGTGTTGGAGCTTCAGCAACAGTCCTTCCAATGAATATTCAGGGTTGATTTCCCTTAGGATTGACTAGTTTGATCTCCTTGCTTTCCCAGGAACTCTCAAGAGTCGTCTCCAGCACAATTTGAAAGCCACAATTCTTTGGTGCTCAGCTTTCTTTATAGTCCAACTCTTACATCCATACATGACTACTGGAAAAACCATACCTTTGACTAGATGTTTGTCAGCAAAGTGATGTCTCTGCTTTTTAATATGCTGTCTGGGTTTGTCATAGCTTTCCTTCAAAGGAGCAAGCATCTTTGAATTTCATGGCTGCAGTCACCCACTATCCACAGTGATTTTGGAGCCCAAGAAAGTAAAATCTGTTACTGCTTCCACTTTTCCCCTTTATTTTGTCATGAAGTGATGAGACTAAATAATGTGATCTTAGTTTTTTGAATGCTGAGTTTCAAGCTTGCTTTTTCACTCTCTTCTTTCACCCTCAGCAAGAGGCTCTTTAGTTCCTCTTCATTTTCTGCCATTAGGGTGATGTCATCTGCATATCTGAGGTGTTGATATTTCTCCTGGCAGTCTTGATTCCAGCTTGTGCTTCATCTAGCCCAGCATTTCACATGATGTGCTATACATATAAGTTAAATAAGCAGAGTGACAATATATAGCTGTGTTGTACTCCTTTCCCAATTTTGAACCAGTCTGTTGTTCTGTGTCAGGTTCTAACTGTTGCTTCTTGGCCCACATACAGCCTTCTCAGGAGGCAGGTAAGGTGGTCTGGTATTCTCATCTCAATAATTCTCCAGTTTTGTTGGGATCCACACAGTCAATGAAGCAGACATAGATTTTTTTTTTCTAGAATTCCCTTGCTTTCTCCACCATCCAGTGAATGCTGACAATTTGACCTCTTGTTCCTCTTTGAAACCCAGCTTGTATCATCTGGATGTTCTTGGTTCATATACTGTAGAAGTCTAGTTTGAAGGATTTCGAGCATAACCTTGCCAACATGTGAAATGAATGCGGTTGTACAGTAGTTTGAACATTCTTTGGCATTGCCCTTTTTTGGTATTGGAATGAAAACTGACCTTTTCCAGTCCTGTGGCCACTGCTGACTTATCAGTTGTTGACATGTTGAGTGCAACACTTAACAGCATCATCTTTGAAGAATTTTAATAGCTCAGCTGTAATTCTGTCACTTCCACTAGCTTTGTTGGTAGTAATGCTTCCTATAGTCCACTGGACTTCACACTCCAGTATGTCCAGCTCTAGGTGAGTGGTCATACCATCATGGTTATCCAGGTCATTAAGATCTTTTTATACAGTTCTTCTGTGTTTTCTTGCCACCTCTGCTTAATCGTTTCTGCTCCTGTTAGGTCCTTACCATTTCTGTCCTTTATTGTGTCTATCCTTGCATGAAATATTCCCTTGATATCTCCAGTTTTCTTGAAGAAATCTCTAGTCTTTCCCATTCTATTGTTTTCTTCTATTTCTTTGCATTGTTCATTTAAGAAGGCTTTCTTATCTCTCCTTGCTCTTCTCTGGAACTCTGCATTCAGTTGGGCATATCTTTTTATTTCTCTCTTGCTTTTCACTTCTCTTCTTTCCTCAACTATTTGTAAAGCCTCCTTAGAAAACCACTTTGCCTTCTTGAATTTCTTTTCCTTTTGGGATGGTTTTGATGACTGCCTCTTGTACAGCATGACAAATCTCCATCCATAGTTACTCAGGCACTCTGTCTACCAGATCTAATCCCTTGAATCTATTTTTCACCTCCACTGTATAATCATAAGAGATTTGATTTAGGTCATACCTGAATGGCCTACTGGTTTTTCTCTACTTTCTTCAATTTACGCTTGAATTTTGCAATAAACAACTCATGATCAGAGCCACAGTCAGCTGCAAGTCTTATTTTTACTGACTGTATAGAGCTTCTCCATCTTTGGCTGCAAAGAACATAATCAGTCTGGTTTTGGATATTGACTCTCTGGTGATGTTTATATGTACAGTTGTCTCTTGTGTTTTTAGTAATGAGTGATTGTTATGACCAGTGTGTTATCTTGACAAAACTCGGTTAACCTTTGCCTGGCTTTATTTTATACTCCAAGGTCAAACTTGCAGCCCTGCCATGGCAAAGGGGCTTGGGTAACTCAATGAAGCTGTGAGCCATGCCCTGCAGGGCTACCCAAGATGGACGAGTCATAGTGAAGAGTTCTGACAAAATGTGTTCCATTGGAGGAGGAAATGGCAACCCACTCCACTGGAGAGCCTCCCATGGAAAGTATGAAAAGGCAAAAAGGAATGATGCCAGAAAATGACTGCCCCCCGCCAGGTTGGAAGGTGTCCAATATATCCCTGGGAAAGAGCAGAGGGCAATTACTAATAGCTCTAAAAAGAATGAAGCAACTGGCTAATGTGGAAACAATGCTCAGTTGTGGATGTATCTGGTGGTGAAAGTAAAGTCCAATAATGTAAACAATATTGCATAAAAACCTGGAATGTTAGGTCCATGAATCAAAGTAAATTGGATGTGATCAAGTAGGAGATGGCAAGAACATCGAAATCTTAGGAATCAGTGAACTAAAAGGGACAGGAATGGGTGAATTTAATTCAGATGACCCTTATACCTACTACTGTGTACAAGAATCCCTTAGAAGAAAATGCAGTAGCTCTCATACTCAACGAAAGAGCCCAAAATGCAGTACTTGGGTGCAACCTTAAAAACGACAGAATGATCTTGGTTTGTTTCCAAGGCAAACCCTTCAACATCACAGTAATCCAAGTAAGCTGAAGTTGAAAAGTTCTATGAAGACCTAGAACACATTCTAGATTAATACCAAAAAAGATGTCCTTTTCATCATAGGGGATTGGAATTGATAGTTATCCATTTCTCAAATTTACCGCTCCAAAACTCTTCACATCCCTGCCCACTCTCCAGGAATCTCTGATCTTTTTACTGTCTCTATAGTTTTGCCTTTCTCAGAGTGTGGTATATTTGGAATCATACAGTAAGCAGACTTTTCATACTGGCTTCTTTCACTTAGTAATATGCATTTAAGTTTTCTCCATGTCTTTTCACAGTTTGGCTCATTTCTTTTTAGGACAAAATAATATTCCATTGCCACAGTGTATCCATTCAACTATTGCAGGACAACTTTGTTTCCAGTCCTGTCATGGCAAAGGGGCTTGGGTAACTCAATGAAGCTATGAGCCATGCTGACCAAGCTATGTTAAATTGCCGAATAAAGCTGATATAAATATTCATGTGCAGGTTTTTATGTGAACATGAGTTTTTAACTCATTTGGATAAATACCAAAGTGTGCATTTGCTGGATTATATGGTGAAAGTATGTTTAGTTTTGTATGAAACCTTTGAACGGCCTTCCAAAGTGGCTGTACCATTTTGCATTCCCACCCGCAATGTATGAGAATTCTGTTGCTCCACATCCTCACCAGCATCTAATGTTGTCAGTGTTCCAGCTTTAGCCCTTGTAATAGGTATGAGTAATATCTTATTCATTGCTTTAATTTGAAATTCCTTGATGACATGATATTGAATATCTTTTCATGAGTTTATTTGTTCTCTGTATATAGTCTTTAATGAGGTATCAGTTAAAGTGTTTGACTCATTTTTTAGATCAGGTTGTTTGAATTTTATTATTATTGGGTTTTAAGAATTCTTTGTTATTTTGAATAACAGTTCTTTATCATATGTCTTTGAAAATATTTCCCCCCACTCTGTGGCTTGTCTTCTAATTCTCTTGATTTTGACTTTTATAGAACATAATTTTTTAAATTTAATGAAGTATAGTTCATGAATTATTTCTTTTTTTAAGTTTTAAATTTTATATTGGAGTATAGTTGATTAACCATGTTGTGATAGCTTCAGGTACACAGCAGAATGACTTAGCCACTCGTAAATACATGTATCCATTCACTCCAAACTCCCCACCCATCCAAACTGCCATATAACGTTGAGCAGGGTTCCCTGTGCTACACAGTAGGTCCTTGTTGGTAATCGTTAGTTCATTCTCTAAGTCTGTGAGTCTATTTCCATTTTGTAAATAAGTTCATTTGTATCATTTCTTTTTAGATTCTGCATGTAAGGGATATCATGTGATATTTCTCTGTCTGACTACTTCACTCAGTATGACACTCTCTAGGTCCATTAATGTTGCTGCAAATGGCATTATTCATTATTTTCAATGGCTGAGAAATATTTCATTGTATATATGTACCCACATCTTCCTTATCCTTTCTTCTGTCAATGGACATTTAGATTGCTCCCATTTCTTGGCTATTGTAAACAGTGCTTCACTGAATATTGGGGTACATATATCCTTTTGGACATGTTTTTCTCCAGAAATATGCACAGAAGTGGGATTGCAGGGTCATATGATAACTCTATTTTTAGGTTTTTAAGGAACCTTCATACCGTTCTTTTTAATGGCTGTCCCAATTTACATTCCCACCACCATTGTAGGAGGGTTCCCTTCTCTCCACATCCTCTCCAGCGTTTACTGTTTGTGGATTTTGGTGACAGCTATTTTTACTAGTGTGAGGTGATACCTAATTGTATATTTGAATTATTTCTTTCATAGATCATGTCTTTAGTGCTGTGTGTAAGAAGTCATCACCATATTGCAGGTCATCTAGATTTTCTTGTTATCTTCTAGGTCTTTATTGTTTTGTGTTTTACATTTGATCTATGATACATTCTGAGTTAAGTTTTGTGAAAATGTCTTTTTATAGATTTTTGTGTTTTTTTTTTTTTTTTTTTTGTATTTGTTGTCCAGTTGTTCCAGCACCATTTGTTGAAGAGATAGTACTTACTGTCCCATCATATTGCCTTTGTGCCTTTGTCAAAGATCAGTTGACTGTATCTTGGGGTTCTCTATTCTGTTCCATTGGTCTGGTTGTCTATTCTTTCATGGATATTACACTGGCATGATTATTGTAGCTTTATAGTTAATCTTGAAGTTGTTCGTCAGTCTTCCAGTTTTGTTCAGTTGGCAACTACTTTTGCAATTGGTCAAGTCAAACACTTTGAAGTTGCCTTTGTCTCCTCTACTTTTTCATATATATGCAGTCTGATAGGAGAGTTTAGATAGAAAAGAGACCCAGAATATGATCAATTCTTGCCATCTACACTATTACTTTCATGGTCCAAGCCATTGTTACTTCTCAGCTATGTTACTGCAGCTGCCTCTGAATTAAATAGTCTCTTCAATCCTACCCTGCCCAAATAAACCTAAATTATGGTTTATTCTTAATGCATCGAGTAGAATGATTCTGTCAAAACTTATCTCTCTCCTTAATGTCCTCCAGTGGATCTCTAGCTCATGTAGAGTAGAGATCAGTGGTCTATTGGGTTTTACATGATCTACTTTCCATACTCTACTTGTGGATGTAACTTCTATTGCTTCAGTCTAGACACATTAACTTCCCTGGTGATTGTCAAAAATGCCAGGCATACTCTCATCACAGGGCCTTTATGGTTCCTCTGTCTGTAATGATGTCCCCCAGCCTTGATACTCATGTGTCTGGCTTCCTCATGCCCATCAAGTCTTTGCTCAAACATCATCTTCTCAGTGGGGCCTTCTCTGACCACTGTGTTTAAAATTGCAAACTCCCCCAAAGTTCCTTCACTCTAGCACTCTATACACTCTTTGTTTTGTTTGCTCCATAGCACACTTATAATCTAATACTATGTAACTTCTTTCTTTATTATTATTTTAAAGATATATCTCTCCTCCACTCCCTTGGAAAGTAACTTCTAGGAGGGAAGACATTTTGCCTGTTTTGTTCATTACTTTGTTTCTAGTTCCTGAAACATTTTCTGGCACATAGTAGGTGCTTAATAAGTGAACGAGTGAGTGAATGCTCTGTCAATGACAGCTTTATTTGGAGATATTTCTGTGTCTCTCATTCAGGTGTGGAAGCTCATTTGACATTCACAATATACAACTAAGAACCAATTAGGTCTGCTGCCCTGTTCCATTTTAGACAAAAGAAAGATGTGACACTGGAAGGCTGGTGTGTAAGTAGTGAGCATCAGTATATCTAAATATACACTGACAAAATAAACTTATATGACACACCTACTTAAAATAATTGTGTTTACTCCCTTATCCTGGAGCTTCTTACCAGGTTTGCCACACATGCAGATACTGATCCCTTCATCCCGTAAGAAGGCTGAGTGACTAGAATACCCAAGCAGCTCTCTCTAAAGGGAGCAATCTTGTCTGAGGCTTCTCAGAGTGGGGGCCAAGAGCAGAGAGTCTGGAGCATAGTCCTCAAATGTGCTGGGGATGGTAAAGGACCTCAGATACTCATCTGGCCTGGCTTCTGTACTGGGGCAGCCTATTGCTTCAACATCTCCTCCATCAGATTGCTGCAGAACGTTCTGCTACCTCTCATATGAAGACATCCATGCACTACTGGGTGGTCTTATGCCCTAGGTATACTGGCCAAGGGTGCAGTTTAAGGTGATGCCAGTTGGGGGTGGGGAGGCTCACTGGGGTTCCTCATGACTGCACTTTTAGACAGAAATCCAAAAACTCCTTGTCAAATATTAGATATTTCTGTCCATTCTCCATAGATAGGTCCTATTAGTGTGTCCAAACTAGCTGCAGGGTTCTGTTTCACTAATATATGTGTTCTGCAAATCAGGGCTTCATCATTATTTTGAAATACTTGATATGAAAAGTTCAGTTGGATTTAAAATCTCTTCATGTTATTATAAGAAATGGTACAGTTACATTTGTCAAGGGAAGAGCTCTTAAATTCTTTAAATATAATTTCAGCTGTTGTAAAATTTTGAGTGGTTGCATAGGAAGATTTATATTTTAAAAAATCATCTGCTAGGAAGAATAAAGTTGCTCTCTGTGCTGCCCATCAAAAATTTATAGAGATCATCATTAAAATGTCTCGAACAGGAATTGAATAAAAGAATTTGAACTATAGCCATGCACATAGCTTGTTAATTCAGGTCCCCGCCCCCAACCCCACTGCCCCACAATGGTTAAAAGAGCTTCATTAGAAATGTTGAAAGATTTTAATTGGAAGTTCCATAAAAATTCTATGCTTAATACCTTCTCTACCTTTTTGCATTTTATTTTTCTTACCCAATAATGAAGAAACTGCAATGACTTTTTAACCAGGACTTATGTAGAGGCCTGTCAGTCTCCTGCAATTTACTTTGGTGTGTTGAACGAATATTACCTTTTTCTTGATGGTCTTTGGCATAAGAAAAGTTGGGGGGGTGGGGTTACTACTGAGAGGGTAATAGGCAGGAAGGCCAGGGGTCTCCAAAGAGAGGAAATAGGCTGCAAGTGTCAGACAATTTTTATCTCTCTCTTAAGCGGCTTGAGCTGCTGCTAAGTTGCTTCAGTCATGTCCGACTGTGTGTGACCCCATAGATGGCAGCCCGCCAGGCTCCCCTGTCCCTGGGATTCTCCAGGCAAGAACACTGGAGTGGGTTTCCGTTTCCTTCTCCAATGCATGAAAGTGAAAAGTGAAAGTGAAGTCACTCAGTCGTGTCCATCTCTTCGTGACCCCATGGACTGCAGCCCACCAGGCTCCTTCATCCATGGGATTTTCCAGGCAAGAGTACCTGAGTGGGGTGCCATTGCCTTCTTCGCTTTTAAGTGGCAGGAGGAAACACACTAGTGTTATATTTTTTTTCCTTTTCTATACAAATTTAAAAAGAGGTTTCTCTTAAAATTCTGTGTTGCCATAATGACAACCTGGTTCCACCTGAACTTAACTTTCCTCAAACCTTGAGCTAACCAATGCATTTTTTTTAAAAATGGAAATGCTTGTCTTAAGCTATGTAAATGTACTATGCATTTACCCCAGACTCTGTCTTCAAGTCAGTTCCACCTAAAGGCGCAGACCCACTTGACAAACCAGTATGTTATACTCAAACATTGTTCTAATCTATGTTAAAGAAACTATACATTTGTATGGGAATATGCCTTTTTTCAAGATTCATGTCAATCATTTTATGGCCTGGGATGACTCACCTGGTGCCAAGATTATCTCAAAATGCATCTTGTGGATGAGGGGCCTGGTTTCATTCTCTGAGTTTTGAGACATTTCCTTTCTTTAATTAGCAGAGAGCTAAAACAAGACCAGCAGCTGACTGTGGCTCAGATCATGAACTCCTTATTACCAAATTCAGACTTCAATTGAAGAAAGTAGGGAAAACCACTAGACCATTCAGGCATGACCTAAATCAAATCCCTTATGATTATACAGTGGAAGTGACAAATAGACTTAAGGGCCTATATCTGATAGATAGAGTGCCTGATGAACTATGGAATGATGTTCATGACATTATACAGGAGACAGGGAACAAGATGATTCCCATGGAAAAGAAACGCAAAAAAGCAAAATGGCTGTCTGGGGAGGGCTTACAAATAGCTGTGAAAAGAAGAGAGGCAAAAAACAAAGGAGAAAAGGAAAGATATAAGCATCTGAATGCAGAGTTCCAAAGAATAGCAAGAAGAGATAAGAAAGCCTTCTTCAGCGATCAATACAAAGAAATAGAAGAAGAAAACAGAATGGGAAAGACTAGAGATCTTTGCAAGAAAATTAGAGATACCAAGGGAACATTTCATGCAAAGATGGGCTCAATAAAGGACAGATGGTATTGACCTAACAGAAGCAGAAGGTATTAAGAAGAGATGGCAAGAATACACAGAAGAACTGTACAAAAAAGATCACGGCCCAGATAATCATGATGGTGTGATCACTCATCTAGAGCCAGACATCTTGGAATGGGAAGTCAAGTGGGCCTTGGAAAGCATCACTACGAACAAAGCTAGTGGAGGTGATGGAATTCCAGTTGAGCTCTTTCAAATCCTGAAAGATGATGTTGTGAAAGTGCTGCACTCAATATGCCAGCAAATTTGGAAAACTCAGCAGTGGCCACAGGACTGGAAAAGGTCAGTTTTCATTCCAATCCCAAAGAAAGGCAATGCCAAAGAATGCTCAAACTACCGTACAATTGCACTCATCTCACATGCTAGTAAAGTAATGCTCAAAATTCTCCAAGCCAGGCTTCAGCAATACGTGAACCGTGAACTTCCTGATGTTCAAGCTGGTTTTAGAAAAGGCAGAGGAACCAGAGATCAAATTGCCAACATCTGCTGGATCACTGAAAAAGCAAGAGAGTTCCAGAAACACATCTATCTCTGCTTCATTGACTATGCCAAAGCCTTTGACTGTGTGGATCACAATGAACTGTGGAAAATTCTTCAAGAGATGGGAATACCAGACCACCTGACTTGCCTCTTGAGAAATCTGTATGCAGGTGAGGAACCAACAGTTAGAACTGGACATGGAACAACAGACTGATTCCAAATAGGAAAAGGAGTACATCAAGACTGTATATTGTCACCCTGCTTATTTAACTTCTATGCAGAGTACATCATGAGAAACGCTGGACTGGACGAAACACAAGCTGGAATCAAGATTGCCAGGAGAAATCTCAGTAACCTCAGATATGCAGATGACACCACCCTTATGGCAGAAAATGAAGAGGATCTAAGAAGCCTCTTGATGAAAGTGAAAGAGGAGAGTGAAAAAGTTGACTTAAAGCTCAACATTCAGAAAACAAAGATCATGGCATCTGGTCCCATCACTTCATGGGAAATAGACGGGGAAACAGTGGAAACAGTGGCAGACTTAATTTTTGGGGGCTCCAAAATCACTACAGATGGTGATTTCAGCCATGAAATTAAAAGACGCTTACTCCTTGGAAGAAAAGTTATGACCAACCTAGATAGTATATTCAAAAGCAGAGACATTACTTTGCTGACTAAGGTCCGTCTAATCAAGGCTATGGTTTTTCCAGTAGTCATGTATGGATGTGAGAGTTGGACTGTGAAGATGGCTGAGTGCCAAAGAATTGATGCTTTTGAACTGTGGTGTTGGAGAATACTCTTGAGTGCAAGGAGATCCAACCAGTCCATTCTGAAGGAGTTCAGCCCTGGGATTTCTTTGGAAGGAATGATGCTGAAGCTGAAGCTCCAGTACTTTGGCCACCTCATGCAAAGAGTTGACTCATTGGAAAAGACTGTGATGCTGGGAGGGATTGGGGGCAGGAGGAGAAGGGGATGACAGAGGATGAGATGGCTGGATGGCATCACTGACTCAATGGGCGAGAGTCTGAGTGAACTCCGGGAGTTGGTGATGGACAGGGAGGCCTGGTGTGCTGTGATTCATGGGGTCGCAAACAGTCAGACATGACTGAGTGAATGAACTGAACTGAGTAGCTATATAACATCCAGCTAAAGACTAGCAGTGGGGTATTTCTGCCCCCTTCTGACGTCTGTGTTAGAAGCTTTCTCTATCTCTTTTATACTTTAATTAAACTTTATTACACAAAAACTCTAAGCAATTAAGCCTCGTCTCTGGCCCCAGATTGAATCTTCTCCTCCAGTGGCCAAGAATCCTGGCGTCTTTTGTGGTTCAGCAAGAAACTTTCACTACCCTATGCTGTCCCTTCTTTTCTTGATCAGGTAGACTTCTGACTTCAATAAGGAGCAATACAACTTAGCCTGTGAAAACCACCAGGAGAGTTAGTTCAGTTCAGTTCAGTTCAGTTCAGTTGCTCAGCCGTGTCCGACTCTTTGTGACCCCATGAATTGCAGCACGCCAGGCCTCCCTGTCCATCACCATCTCCCAGAGTTCACTCAGACTCACGTCCATCGAGTCTGTGATGCCATCCAGCCATCTCATCTTGGGTCATCCCCTTCTCCTGCCCCCAATCTCTCCCAGCAACAGAGTCTTTTCCAATGAGTTAACTCTTCGCATGAGGTGGCCAAAGTACTGGAGCTTCAGCTTTAGCATCATTCCCTCCCAAGAACACCCAGGACTGATCTCCTTTAGAATGGACTGGTTGGATCTCCTTTCAGTCCAAGGGGCTCTCAAGAGTCTTCTCCAACACCACAGTTCAAATGCATCAATTCTTCAGCACTCAGCCTTCTTCACAGTCCAACTCTCACATCCATACATGACCACAGGAAAAACCATAGCCTTGACTAGGCGGACCTTAGTCAGCAAAGTAATGTCTCTGCTTTTGAATATACTATCTAGGTTGGTCATAACTTTTCTTCCAAGGAGTAAGCGTCTTTTAATTTCATGGCTGCAGTCACCATCTGCAGTGATGTTGGAGCCCAGAAAGATAAAGTCTGACACTGTTTCTACTGTTTCCCCATCTATTTCCCATGAAGTGATGGGACTGGATGCCATGATCTTCGTTTTCTGAATGTTGAGCTTTAAGCCAACTTTTTTGCTCTCCTCTTTCACTTTCATCAAGAGGCTTTTTAGCTCCTCTTCACTCTCTGCCATAAGAGTGCTGTCATCTGCTTATCTGAGGTTATTGATATTTCTCCCGGCAATCTTGATTCCAGCTTGTGCTTCTTCCAGTCCAGCGTTTCTCATGATGTACTCTGCATAGAAGTTAAATAAGCAGGGTGACAATATACAGTCTTGACAGACTCCTTTTCCTATTTGGAACCAGTCTGTTGTTCCATGTCCAGTTCTAACTGTTGCTTCTGACCTGCATACAGATTTCTCAAGAGGCAGGTTAGGTGGTCTGGTATTCCCTTCTCTTTCAGAATTTTCCACAGTTTATTGTGATCCACACAGTCAAAGGCTTTGGCATAGTCAATAAAGCAGAAATAGATGTTTTTCTGGAACTCTCTTGCGTTTTCCATGATCCAGCGGATGTTGGCAATTTGATCTCTGGTTCCTCTGCCTTTTCTAAAACCAGCTTTAACATTAGGAAGTTCATGGTTCACGTATTGCTGAAGTCTGGCTTGGAGAATTTTGAGCATTACTTTACTAGCATGTGAGATGCCTGTCATTTTTGGGTTAGAGATGCAGCTAGGCAGGACAGACAAAGCCATTTAAACTCAAAAACTCTTGGATTATTCATACTATTAACAGGCTGTAATGGGAGGCATGCATCCTGCCCCAAAGTTTCAAAATTCATTGGTACAACCCATCCTTTTAAGTCTTCTGATTGACAGTGAAACTCTGTCCTTAATATGATCCTAGTAGTTGTCCTCTGTATTAGCGTATCCTCCATACTTATTTTTTCACTTGTGATTACAGGGATGTCAGAACTGAACGCTTGCTTCCTTTTTTCATGTCTAATTCCCCTTAAGGATTTATTGACCAGGACACTTGTTCTTTTGTAGGGTTGAGTCTTGCTTATCTGATTCTACAAATAGAAAATATCAAAGTTTTGTAAGAGAAACATGCACACTATTCTTAAATGTGCATTGTCTTATAACTATGCCTTTTATTTTAAAAATAATTTTATTTATTTATTTTTTGGCTGTGCTTCGTCTTCATTGCTGTGTGGTCTTTCTCTAGTTGTGGAAGAGAGGGGACTACTCATTGTGGTGGTTTCTCTTGTTGTGGACCACAAGCTCTAGGGTGACCAGGCTTCAGTAGTTGCAGTGCCTGGGGTCAGTAGTTGCAGCTCCCAGGCTCTAGAGCACAGGTTCAAAAGTTGTGGCACATGGGTTAGTCACTCTGAGGCATATGGGATCTTCCCATATCAGGGATCGAACCCATGTCTGCTGCATTGGCAGATGGATTGTTTACCACTGTGCTGCCATGGAAGCCCTGCCTTTTCTTTTAAAGACTCTTTAATCAAATACATTTTGTACATTCATTATTTAATCCAATACATTTCTGCTTTCCTTGATCAGTACATTTCCCTTTGGCTATTGCCAATCAGACTATCATTAGGCCTGGAGAGGGAGAAATCTGGTTCCTGGTAATGTTCAGAGTCTGGTGTATCATTTCTGATTTAAAATTGTGTTATGAACTTGATAATTCCAATCAAAGAGAAACCAAGGCAGTAGATCTGCAAACAATTTAGGCAATGTGTAGCTAGTAAATGTTTTCAAATTCAAAAATAATCTCAATTATTCTCCTTTGAATCTTTTTTTGGTTTGTTTTCTAGCTACTGTATTGCTTTATATAGACCTCATTCTTTTTTACTAGACTGATATTCCTTTTCATAAAGTAGCCTATCTCTAATTATACCTAAATGGTTGACAAGATTAGAATACATTCTCCTCATTACCCATCTAAAAGAGAAACTCACTTTGTGAAGATGTAATTTTATTTTTCCTTTAGAGGAGTAAGTGAAGATTCACTGAAATGTGAGAAGTGGCAGCATCACTTTCTGTTTTGTTATCTGCACAGCATTTGCAGCAAATTATTTTTTGGATAACTTTTATTCATAAAGGAGACTGTAGCTCACTTTTCACATTTTTAGGATATGATATGCCATGACTGTTCCCCAATGCACTGTTAAAGGAATGCCTGCAAGATCCAATTCTTTTAGTCAGATCCTCACACTAAGAACTGTTCTCTGTGGAGGAGGCCCTTTGCCATGTAGTTTGGATGTCAGAAACCAGCTGATTGGTGACAGAATAGAGCTTGGATGTGGCAATTCTGCTCCTAGAGGTTTGGCTTTCTTCCAAATATTATTATACTAGTCTGAGAAAAACTGATTTTTAGGAAGCAATTCAATTGGAGGCATATTGTATCAAACTTGAGTATTCATCTTACTGCAGTCTATGGACCATGCTATTAGAATCACCAGGCGTGATTAAACATGCAGATTTCCAAACCCCATTCCAGACTGTGTGAATGAGTGTCTTTGGAAGTGGGATAGAGAATCTGAACTTGCCATTTGTATCCTTTCCCACTTTTCCAATGGTAAGTAACATCTTGCAAGACTTTAGTGTATTATGATAACCAGGATATTGATACTGATACAGTCAAGACAGAAGTTGAAAATCCTTCAAACTGACCTTTTTATAGCCACACCCACGTCACTTCCATCTCCAACCTTCCTTTACCTCTTGGATCCACTAATCTGCCTTCCATTCTATATCATTTCAAGGATTTTCTGTAAAAGGAGTCTTACACTATGTATCCTTTTGAGATTGGCTTTTTAATTCAGGGTAATTCTCTGTAGATTCAACCTGCTTACTGCATGCAGCAGTTGCTTCCTTTTTGTTACTGAGAAGTAGTCTGTGGTATGGAGATTATCAGTCTTAATCATTAGTTTTAATGATTAAGTTAGTTTTAATCATTGACCTACTTAAGCACATTTCCAGTTTTTAGCTATAATGAATAAAGCTGCTGTAACATTTGTGTAAGGTTTGCAACTTTAGTTTTTGTTTAAACTTGCCAGTCTTTTCTGTAGCAGTTGTACTAATTTTAGATTGCCACCAGCAGTGTATGAGTGATCCACTTTCTTTGCATCCTCGCCAGCATGAGAGATTGTCGCTATGTTTTATTTTAGCCATTTTGATAGGCGTATAATGGTCTTTCACTGTGGTTTTAACTTGCATTCCCTAATAGCTCCATGTTGAACCTCCTTTTTATGTGTTTGTCATCTGCACATTCTCTTTGGTGAAATATCCATTAATGTCTTTTGCCTATTTCCTAACTGGAGCTCTTAAGACTTTTTTAGAAAAATGAAATGTAATGTTAATAGCAAAATTGTAGGGAAAGTACAGAAACTCCCCTTGTACTCTCCATACAAGTAGAGTCTCCCCTATTATTAGCATCCTCCCCCACCACAAGGGTGTTACATTTGTTACAGTTGATGATCCTACGTTGATACATAATCATTACCCAAAGTCCATTCTTTGCATTATGGTTCACTGTTGGTATGATATATTCTGTAGGTTTGGACAAATGTACAGTGATGTGTACCCACCATTATATCACACAGTATTTTAAACACCCTAAAACCTTCTGTACTTCACCTGTTTATCCTTCTTCTCAACCCTAACCTCTAGCTGCTGCTGCTGCTAAGTCGCTTCAGTCACTTCTGACTCTGTGCGACCCCATAGACGGGCAGCCACCAGGCTCCACCGTCCCTGGGATTCTCCAGGCAAGAACACTGGAGTGGGTTGCCATTTCCTTCTCCAATGCATGAAAGTGAAAAGTGAAAGTGAAGTCACTCAGTCATGTCTGACTCTTAGCGATCCCATGGACTGCAGCCTACCAGACTCCTCCATCCATGGGATTTTCCAGGCAAGAGTACTGGAGTGGGTTGCCATTGCCTTCTTCAACCACTGATTTTTATTTGTTTGTTTGCTTTCTATGCTTTAGCCTTTTCCAGAGTGTTACATAGTTGGATCATATAGTATGTAGCCTTTTCAGATTGGTTTCTTTTATTTAGTCATGTGTATTGTTTCTTCCATGTCTTTTCAAGACTTAATTTCTTGTTAATGCTGCATAGTATTTCATCATCTGGATGCACAACAGTCTGTCTGTCCATTCACCCACAGAAGGGCATCTTGTTTGTTTCCAAGGTTTGGCAGTAAGCATAAAGCTGCCATAAATATCTGTGTTCAGATTTTTGTGTGGACATTAAGTGGCTCATCTGAGTGAATACCAAGGAGTGCAATTGATGAACTGTACCAGTGAGAGTGTGTTTACCCTTCTCCAGGGGATCTTCCTCAGCAATTGATCTAGAGTCTCCTGCATTGCAGGTGAATTCTTTACCAGCTGAGCTACCAGGGAAGCCCTTAGTTTTGTAAGAAACCACCAAATTGCCTTCCAAAGTGGCTGTACCATTTTGCAGTCTCACCAGTAACCTATTAGAATTCCTGTTGCTCCACATCCTCACCAGTGTTTGGTGTCATCCTTATCCTGGATTTTGACCATTCTAATATGTGAGTAATGCTATGTGGTTTTAATCTGCATTTCCTTGATGATATATGATATAGAACATGTTTTCATATGCTTATTTGCCATCTGTATGTCTTCTTTAATGAACTTTCTTTGAGTATTTTTTTCCTGTTGAGATTTGAAAGCAACTTAACTGAACTGAACTATATATCTTATACAGTAGTTTTTTTTTTTTTTTTTGATATGTGGTTTGCCCATATTTTCTCCCAGGCTGTACTTTGTCTTTCCATTCTTTTTCCAAGTTCTTTCACAGAGTAAATATTTTTATTTTGATGAAGTTGAACTTGTCAGTTTTACTCTGTATGGATTGTATTCTTGGTGTTAAGTTGAAAGAAATCTGCCTAGCTTTAGGTTCCTAACTTTTTCTCCTATATATTTTTTTTTTTTCTAAATGCCACATAGTTGGGTTTTTTATACTTGATCCTGTGATCCATCTTGAGTTAATGTTTGTACAAGGGATGAGACTTAGGTCAAGTTTTATTTTTGTTTTTCCTTTGAATGCCCCTTTTGTTACAAAAAAGCTGTTTTCTACATTGAATTACATTTGCATCTTTGTCAACAATCAGTTGGATATACTTGAGTGGGTCTGCTTCTGGGTTTTCTGTTTTGTTTCATTGATTTGTGTCTGTCCTACTGGCAATACCACACTGTCTGATTTTCTGTAGCTATGTGATGTCTTAAAATCTGTTGGAGAGATTTCTTTCATTTTATTCTCTTTTCAAAATACTTTTAGTAATTCTAGTTCCTTTGCCTTTCTATCTACATTTTAAAATAACCTTGTCTAGATCTAAAAAATTTTTGCTGAGTTTTTTTTTTTTTTTTAAAGGAATTGCATTAAACCTGTGTATTAGTTTGGAGAAAATAGACATCTTTATTATTTTGAGTTTTCTGATTCATGAATGGGGCTTCCCTGGTGGCTCAGTGGTAAAGAATTTGTCTGCCAAGGCAGGAGATACAAGTTTGATCCCTGGGTCAGGAAGATGCCCTGGAGAAGGGAATGGCAACCCACTCCAGTATTCTTGGCTGGGAAATCCCATGGACAGAGGAGCCTGGTGGGCTACAGTCTGTGGGGTCACAAAGAGTTTGATATGGATAGGCAACTAAACAACAACAATCCATGAACACATCTCTGTTTATATATTCTTTGAGTTCTTTCATCAGCATTTAGTAATTTTTAGTATATTTAGTTAGATTTATACCTAGCTTATTATTATGTTTCTGGTGATTGGTAGTATTACATTTAATTTTGTTGTCCACCTGTCCATTCCTAAAATATAGACATCCTCTTGATTTCTGTGTGTTTATCATACATCCTGTTGTCTTACTGAATTCACTTATTTGTTCTAGGAGGTAGTTTTTTTGTTTCTGGTTTTTGTTTTGTCAATTACTTGGAATTTTCAATATAGACAATCTGCAAACAGGGATAGTTTTATTTTTTACTTTCTAATCTGTATGACTTTTATTTCCCTAATATAATAATTAGAAATTCACTATTTCTAGTCATGTGAAGAGGAGCAATGAGAGTCGGCATCCTTACCTTGTTCCCAATCTTAGCAGAAAAGCATTTAAATGTTGTGCTGTTATGTGTAACACTTACTGTAGGCTTTTTGTAGCTTATCTTCATCAGTGGAGGATGTTACTCTCTATTCTCATTTTTCTGTGGGTCTTTAGTATTGTGAGTGAGTCACTCAGTTATTGTGAGATATTATTGTTACTATTGTGAGATTGTCACTCAGTCATGACCACCTCTTTGTGACCCCATGGACTGTAGCCTGCCAGGCTTCTCTGTCTATGGAATTCTCTAGGCAAGAGTATTGGAGTGGGTTGCCATTTCCTTCTCCAGGGGATCTTCCTGACCCAAGGGATCAAACATGGGTCTCCTGCATTGCTTGCAGATTCTTTACCATCTGAGCCACCAGGGCAGCCTACTCTTAAGAGACATTTCTTAATGGGTGTTAAATTTTATCAAATGCTTTTCAGTTCAGGTCAGTTGCTCAGTCGTGTCCGACTCTTTGAGACCCCATGAAGTGCAGCATGCCAGGCCTCCCTGTCCATCACCAGCTCCCAGAGTTCACCCAAACCCACTCTTCCTCTTTTCCCCAGTTTAGATATAATCGAATTATATCTCAAATATTTTTTCTTCACTTAATAGGGAATTGTGTTTTTGCTTCTTTAGCATGTTTATATGGTAGATTACATCAATTAGTTTTCAATATTGAATTAGCCTTGCATTTCTCTATAATGCCCACTTGGTCTTGGTATTTAACTCTTTTTATAGTTTATGTTACATTATATTTGCTAATATTATGTTAGCCAGGCTCCTCTGTCCATAGAATTTTCCAGGAAAGAATACTGGAATGGGTTGCCATTTCCTAATCCAGAGGATATACCTGACCCAGGGATCAAACTTGTGTCTCTTGTGCCTCCTGCATTGGCAGGCAGATTCTATACTACCATGCCACCTAGAAAGCTCTTCTAGTCTATGTATTTAGTATAGAAATTTTGCTTTAGTACTGCTTTAATGGTGCACCACAAACTCTAATACTTTACATTTTCATTTTCATTCATTTTAATGTATGTTTTCAGTTCCCTTAAAACTTCCTTTTTACTAATGGATTATTTATAAATGTGTTCGTTAATTTACAGTCATCTTTCTGTTACTGATTTCTAATTTGATTTCATTGTGGTCAGGGAGCACATTTTCTTTGATTTCAATTGTTTTAAATTTGTTAAAGGTTATTTGATAGCCAGGTATATGGTCTATCTTGGGCTATCTTTACTGGAAAATAATGTATATTCACCTTTTGTTGGGTGAAATGTTCTATAAATATTGATTAGGTACCATTGGTTGGTGATGTTGAAGTCTGATATTTTAAGTTTTGTTTTCTGTTTGTTATTTTTTTTTCCCCTTATTTTTATGCCTCACATGGCTTACTTGAACATTTTTTAGAATTCCATTCTGATTCATCTATAGTGTTTTTTAAATTGAAGTATAGTTGATGTCAGAGAAGGCGGTTTTACCCCACTCCAGTACTCTTGCCTGGAAAATCCCATGGACGGAGGAGCCTGGTAGGCTGCAGACCATGGGGTTTCGAAGAGTCAGACACGACTGAGCAACTTCACTTTCATTTTTCACTTTCATGCACTGGAGAAGGAAATGGCAACCCACTCCAGTGTTCTGGCCTGAAGAATCCCAGGGACAGGGGAGCCTGGTGGGCTGCCATCTATGGGGTTGCACACAGTTGGACACAACTGAAGTGACTTAGCAGCAGCATAGTTGATGTATGATATTATTTGTTACAGGTATACAATATGATGATTCACAATTTTAAAGGTTATACTCCATTTATAGTTATTAGATAATATTGGCTATATTCCTTGCATTGTACAATATATCCTTGTACCTTATTTTATACATAATTGCTTGTACCTCTTAACCCCTACCCCTGTATAGCCCCTCCCTCCTTCCTCCTGTACACTGGGAACCAAAAATTTCTTTTCTGTTTCAGTGAGTCTGTTTCTTTTTTGTTATATTCACTAGTTTGTTGTCTTTTTTAGATTCCACATGAACATGCTATTATATGCCACTTGTCCTTCTTTATCTGACTTATTTCACTTAGTATAATACCATCCAAGTTCATTCATTTCATTACAAATAGCAAAATTTCACCCTTTTTATAGTTGAGTAGTATTCCATTGTGTATACATATACATTTATATGTAAATATATACATACCACATCCTCTCATCCGTTCATCTGTTGATGGACACTGAAGTTGCTTCCATATCTTGGCAGTTGTAAATAATATTGCTATAAATATTGGGAGGCATGTATCTTTTGAATTAGTGTTTTTGTTTCTTTTCAATTTATATTGGAAGTGGAATTGATGAGTCATGATAGTTAATGACTCATAATTAATTTTTAAATTTAATTAGAATTAAATTAAATTGACTTGAATTTTAATTAACTTTTGGAGAAATCTCCATACTATTTTCCACAGCAGCTCCACCACTTTACACTGCCACCAACAGTACACAAGAGTTCTTTTTTTTTTCATGTCCTTGCCAATATTTGTTATTTGTGCTCTTTTTGATAATAGCTATCCAGATGTGAGGTGATATTGTGATTTTAAGTTGCATTTCCCTAATGATTCACAATATTGAGCATCTTTTCATGTGCCTGTTGGCCATCTATCTCTGTGTCCTCTTTGGAAAAATGTCTATTCAGGTCTTCTGCCCATTTGTTTAATTGTTTTTTTTTTTTGTTGTTGTTGAGTTGTATGAGCTATTTATATATCAGAAAGAGATATTAAGGAAGTAAACACATTGACTGTTGCATCAAAAAGAACAAAATACCTAGGAGTAAACCTAGGACGTAAAAGAGTAATACTCAGAAAACTATAAGTCACTGATGAAAGAAGTTGGAGATGACATAAACAGATGGAAATATATACCATGTTCTTGGGTTGAAAGAATTATAATTATTAAAGTGATTTTAGAAACCATGAAAATAAAGTCTGTCACTGTTTCCATCTTTTCCCCATCTATTTGCCATGAAATGATGGAACCAGATGCCATGGTCTTAGTTTTTTAAATGTTGAGTTTTAAGCCAACTTTCACTCTCCTCTTTCATCTTCATCAAGAGACTGTTTAGTTCTTCTTCACTTTCTACCATTAAAATGGTATCATCTGTATAACTGAGGTTGGTGATATTTCTTCTGGCAATCTTGATTCCAGCTTGTGATTCATTCAGCCTGGCATTTTGCATGATGTACTCTGCATATAAGTTAAATAGGTAGGGTGACAATATACAGCCTTGATGTACTCCTTTACCAATTTTGAACCAGTCCTTTGTTCCATGTCCAGTTCTTACTGTTGCTTCCTGATCTGCATACACATTTCTCAAGAGACAGGTCAGGTGGTCTGGAATCCCCATCTCTTTCAGAATTTTCCAAATTTTGTTGTGATCCACACAGTCAAAGGCTTTGGCATAGCCAATAAAGCAGAAGTAAATGTTTTTCTGGAACTCTCTTGCTTTTTTGATGATCCAACGGATGTTAGCAATTTGATTTCTGGTTCCTCTGCCTTTTCTAAATCCAGCTTTTACATCTGGAAGTTCTTGGGTCACATAGTATTGAAGCCTAACTTGAAGGATTTTTGAGCATGACCTTGCTACTATGTGAGATGAATGTGATTGTACCATTGTTTGAACATTCTTTGGCACTGCCCTTCTTTGGGATTGGGATGAAAACTGACCTTTTCCAGTCTTGTGGCCACTGCTGAGTTTTCCAAATTTGCTGGCATATTAAGTGCAGCACTTTAACAGGATCATCTTTTAGAATTTGAAATGGCTCAACTGGAATTCCATACCTCCATTAGCTTTATTCATAGTAATGCTTCCTAATGCCCATTTGACTTCACACACCAGGATGTCTGGCTATAGGTGAGTGATCACACTACCGTGGTTATCCAGATGATTAACACTTTTTTTGTATAGTTCTTTTATTTATTCTTGTCACCTCTTCTTAATTTCTTCTGCTTCTTTTAGGTTCATACCATTTCTGTCCTTTATTGTGACTATCTTTGCATGAAATATTCCCTTGGTATCTCTAATTTTCTTGAAGAGATCTGTAGTCTTTCTCATTCTATTGTTTCCTCTATTTCTTTGCATTGTTCACTTAAGAAGCCTTTCTTATCTCTTCTTGCTATTCTTTGGAACTAGATTCAGTGCAATCTCTATCAAAATACCAATGTCAGTTTTTCAAAGAACTAACACATAATTTTAAAATTTGTGTGGAAACACAAAAGACCATCTTGAGAAAGAACAACAGAGCTGGAAGACTCATACTCCCTGATTTCAGACAATACTACAAAGCCACATTAGTCAAAGAAGAATGGTAGCGGCACAAAAACAGACACATAGATCAACACATAGAACAGGATAGAAAGCCCTAAAATAAACCCATGCATTCATGGTCAATTAATCTACAACAAAGGAGGTAAGAAGATACATTGGAGAAAGAGTCAATAAATGACATAGGAAAATAGTATAGCTACATGTAAATGAAATTTTACACCATTTTCTAACACCATATACAAAAATAAACTCAAAATGGATTACAGACCAAAATATAAGACCAGAAATTGTAAAGTCCTAGAGGAAAATATAGACAGAATGCCCACTGACATAAATTGTAGTAATAATTTTTTAGATCTGTCTCCTAAAACAAAGGAAATAGAAATATCAAATGGGACCTAATGAAACTTAAAAGTCTTTGCACAGCAAAGGAAACTATTAACAAAATAAAAAGACAACCTACAGAATGTGAATAATAGGACCAGTAAGAGATTAATATCCAAAATATATAAATATCTGTAGTGTTTTTGAGTATATCTCTTTATATAGTTCTTTTGTGGTTGTTCTAGATATAATATTACACATACAAAATGTTATAAGAATCTACTGGTGTACTCACTTTGCCAGTTCAAGCACCATATAGAAACCTTACTTCCCTTTACACTTTGTTTCTCCTCCCTTGTTTATAAATATGTAAAAACAATTATGGTATCTGTTAACTTATCATATATGTTTATAATAAAATTATATTATTATTTTATATACATTTAGAACCTGATGGGCTGCGGTCTATGGGGTTACACAGAGTTGGACATCACTGAAGTGACTTAGCAGCAGGAGCAGAACCACATTGGATAGTTATAATTTTTTTTCAACCATCAAACATAATTTAGAACTTTAGAGAAGAAGGAAAGTCTGTTGTATTTACCCATATTTCTGCTTATCAAATTATTTACTTCTTATTTTTGTTTCCACTTGCTATTGGAATAAATCACCACAATGTACTGGAATAAAACAACACCAATTTATTTTCTTATATTTCTAGAGATCAGAAGTTTGAAATAAATTTCCCTGGATTAAAAGCTGAGGTATCAAGAAGGCTGCATTTTTTTCTGAAGGCTTTTGGGGAGAAGCTGTTTGACTTTTCCAGCTTTTAGAGGCCACCTGCATTTCTTGGCTCATTTTGTCTTTCTAATGTGGCGAGATTCAACCCTAATATCTTGCTGTTTTCCCCAACCAGAGTTAGGATCTGTGGTGCTGGCTAGTAAGTTCCCAGGTGGAGATATCCATGAATCTTACTTTAACTTTCCCTGGAAATCTTGTTTGGAATTTAGTCCCTCCAGTTTATGATCAATGATCAATGATACTTCATTATTTTCTCCTGAGGCATAGCTTATCTCTATGTATTCTAATTCCTAAAATAAGATTTCTGGTTTTTGTTTGTTTGTTTTTAGTACTGCTTCCCAGTTTTTCTCTAGCTACAACACAGGCTGATATATGTGGATGCATCTCTCTGATACCTACCTGTTTGTTGCTTGGCCTCCTGGTTATGTCTTGTCTTAATGTCATATCTTTGCACTATATCCAACTTCTGGGAGTCTAGTATTCCCTTGAAATACTGCAGGCTTTAATATTGAACATGACTTTAATCTTGAACATGACTGAGCTTCTTATGTCCTTTGAACATTTCCTTACTCCCACTGCCTGGGCATCATTTTGCTCTCATAGTTGAGTTTCATTTAACATAGAATTTTAATATTTAGTGAAAATGGAAAAAAAAATCTTGGAAAGAAACCTACCCTGATTCTTCAATATCTGCAAATCAATCAATGTAATTCACCACATTAACAAATTGAAAAATAAAAGCCATATGATTATCTCAATAGATGCAGAGAAGGCCTTTAACAAAATTCAACATCCATTTATGATAAAAACTCTCCAGAAAGCAGGAATAGAAGGAACATACCTCAACATAATAAAAGCTATATATGACAAACCCACAGCAAACATTATCCTCAATGGTGAAAAATTGAAAACATTTCCCCTAATGTCAGGAACAAGACAAAGGTGCCCACTTTCACCACTACTATTCAACATAGTTATGGAAGTTTTGACCACAGCAATCAGAGCAGAAAAAGAAATAAAAGGAATCCAGATTAGAAAAGAAGAAGTAAAACTCTCACTGTTTGCAGATGACATGATCCTCTACATAGAAAACCCTAAAGACTTCACCAGAAAATTACTAGAGCTAATCAATGAATATAGTAAAGTTGCAGGATATAAAATCAACACCCAGAAATCCCTTGCATTCCTATACACTAATAATGAGAAAGTAGAAAAAGAAATTAAGGAAACAATTCCATTCACCATTGCAACTAAAAGAATAAAATACTTAGGAATATATCTACCTAAAGAAACTGAAGACCTATATATAGAAAACTATAAAACACTGATGAAAGAAATCAAAGAGGACACTAATAGATGGAGAAATATACCATGATCATGGAATGGAAGAATCAATATAGTGAAAATGAGTATACTACCCAAAGCAATCTACAGATTCAATACAATCCCTATCAACCTACCAGCGGTATTTTTCACAGAACTAAAACAAATAATTTCAAGATTTGTATGGAAATACAAAAAAACCTCGAATAGCCAAAGCAATCTTGAGAAAGAAAAATGGAACTGGAAGAATCAACTTGTCTGACTTCAGGCTCTACTATAAAGCCACAGTCATCAAGACAGTATGGTACTGGCACAAAGACAGAAATATAGATCAATGGAACAAAATAAAGCCCAGACATAAATCCACACACATATGGACACCTTATCTTTGACAAAGAAGGCAAGAATATACAATGGAGTAAAGACAATCTCTTTAACAAGTGGTGCTGGGAAAACTGGTCAACCACTTGTAAAAGAATGAAACTAGATCACTTTCTAACACCACACACAAAAATAAACTCAAAATGGATTAAAGAGCTAAACGTAAGACCAGAAACTATAAAACTCCTAGAGGAGAACATAGGCAAAACACTCTCCGACATAAATCACAGCAGGATCCTCTATGATCCACCTCCCAGAATTCTGGAAATAAAAGCAAAAATAAACCAATGGGATCTAATTAAAATTAAAAGCTTCTGCACAACAAAGAAAACTATAAGCAAGGTGAAAAGACAGCCTTCAGAATGGGAGAAAATAATAGCAAATGAAGCAACTGACAAACAACTAATCTCAGTAATATACAAGCAACTTATGCAGCTCAATTCCAGAAAAATAAATGACCCAATCAAAAAATGGGCCAAAGAACTAAATAGACATTTCTCCAAAGAAGACATACGGATGGCTAACAAACACATGAAAAGATGCTCAATATCACTCATTATTAGAGAAATGCAAATCAAGACCACAATGAGGTACCACTTCACATCAGTCAGAATGGCTGCAATCCAAAAGTCTGCAAGCAATAAATGCTGGACAGGGTGTGGAGAAAAGGGAACCCTCTTACACTGTTGGTGGGAATGCAAACTAGTACAGCCACTATGGAGAACAGTGTGGAGATTCCTTAAAAAATTACAAATAGAACTGCCTTATGACCCAGCAATCCCACTGCTGGGCATACACACTGAAGAAACCAGAATAGAAAGAGACACATGTACCCCAATGTTCATTGCAGCACTGTTTATGATAGCCAGGACATGGAAACAACCTAGATGTCCATCAGCAGATGAATGGATAAGAAAGCTGTGGTACATATACACAATGGAGTATTACTCAGCTACTAAAAAGAATATATTTGAGTCAGTTCTAACGAGATGGATGAAACTGGAGCCGATTATACAGAGTGAAGTAAGCCAGAAAGAAAAACACCAATACAGTATACTAACACATATATATGGAATTTAGAAAGATGGTAGTGATGACTCTGTATGCGAGACAGCAAAAGAGACACAGATGTGTAGAGCAGACTTTTGGACTCTGAAGGAGACGGAGAGGGTGGGATGATTTGGGAGAATGGCATTGAAACATGTATACTGTCATGTAAGAAATGAATTGCCAGTCTATGTTCAATGCAGGATACAGGATACTTGGGGCTGGTGCACTGGGATGACCCAGAGAGATGGTATGGGGAGGGACGTGGGAGGGGGGTTCATGTTTGGGAACTCATGTACACCCGTGGTGGATTCATGTCAATGTATAGCAAAACCAATACAGTATTGTAAAGTAAAAAAAAAAAAAAAAAGAATGGCTAATTCAGCTCCATCAACTTTTTATACACCAAGTTCTCCTTTTTAAAATTTATAGTGGTGTAACCACAACACATTCTTTGGACAGTGGCTCTGGGATCCTATGGAATTCTGTGCCTATGCTCATAAATTATTTCATGTTTTGGTTTTAGAGTTTCACATTTCAGTTTAGAATTTGAGATGATAATTTTCACTGCTGATAGTCGCTGTGCTATTTATTCAGGAAGCCATAGACTATGAGGCAAAATAAACTCCAACTCTGGAGTCAGATTCCTTGGGTTGTAGCTTGCTTCCATCAATTACTAACAGTGTAAACTTTGGCAGTGATTTCACTTCTCTAAGAATATTTATTATAACTGGGAATAACAATAATAATGAAATTTGTATATTAGATTTTTAATTAAGATTAAATCAAATTCTAGGTATTAAGATAAGTTTCACAGTTCCTGACATGCAATAGCTTCTCAATAGATGCTATGATTTTTTATTAAATATTTATAGCAAAAATGCAGACTTAGAATTCTGACTAAGTGTAACATTAAGATTAACTGTTAATCTTACCAATGATTAAAGTTTGATTAGAGTTACATTTGGGCTTCTCTGGTGGCTCAGTGGTAAAGAATCCACCTGCCAATACAGGATACATGGGTTCAATCCCTGGGTCAGAATGGGAGAAGGAAATGGCAACCCACTCCGGTATTCTTGCCTGGGAAATCCCATGGACAGACGAGCCTGGTGGGCTACAGTCCGTGGGGTCACAAAAGAGTTGGGCTCAGCTTAGCAACTAAACAACAGCGACAACAATTTTACATTTAGCAAATAACCAAAGCAATCTGTCTGTTACCTGTCCACCACACACTTGAAGGATTGTCATCTATCAACAATGAATCCACTTATTAATTATAAATAGTACATGGAAATTTATAACTTCACTTCCAAAATCAGGCATAGATGTGGTTCACAGAGTGCATTGCCAGTGAAGGTAATTGAAATGCAAGTTCTTGGGCCCCTCTCCTGACTACTGAATCAGAAGCTTGGGTGTGTGGGGGTGGGATTGGAGGTTGGGGGTGAGGTTCACTAAGCTGTGTTTCACAAGCCCTGCAGGGGATTCTGATGCCCAGTCAAGTTCAAGAACGGCATTTAGATGAAGTTTGAACTGCTCTGTGCTGTCTGTCTCATTGCTGTTGCTGAGGCTTTCACTGTTCTTTCTTTTGTCATGCTCATCATATACTAATAGCTGATCAAAAAACTAAAAGGCCTGCACAGAATTAAATGTTTATGTTAGATTTAGGGGGAAACCATTTTTTATCTAAAGATAGAGAATAGCTATTTCTGAACCAAGCAATCACCTCTCCTGTGAACAGTCACTGGAAATGCCTTATTTCATTTGATTATCTGCTTTTCTGTTCAATAGCAACAGCCAAGGCCTCAAGATCTTTATTTTCCTTCCTTGGAAATAACTCCTGAGAAATGGATTTGTTAGTGTCTATGACTGCCTTGGGGATTGTTATTTTAAGGAGACTCAATTTAATCTTAGTATAATCCATTTTTTTCTTTTTGTGTTAGTGTTTCAGTGCTTATTTCAACACATGAATAAACTTACAGTGACTGCTTAAAAGCATTTTGGGCTGCTTAAAAGCATTTTCAGTACAGCCTGGGTAGTTGTAAATATAATTTCATTTATTTTGAACAGATAATTTCTGGATAAACAGTAATTCAGTTGCTAAAAGCTATCATTGTCATGTTTTTTACATCTTCTAAGCATGCAAAGTGAAGCATAAATATTACATAGAACTGAGAGTGGTGATATTAGGCTTATGTAAATTGAGTATATGGATTCTCAAGAAATAGCATATTCTTTCCACTTACTTTTATAGGAATCCTAATATAGTCGGAAAGTTGAGAGAACTAGCTTTAAAGCAGACAAACCTGCACAACTTCAGCTCTCCTACCTCCTTCATGAGGAGTTTGGATAAGTTTTTTAATATCCAAAAACTCTGACTCTTCTTATTTAAAATCAAGGCAAGAAGGCCAGTTTCAGAGGTGTTTGAGGATTAAATGAAATAATACAGGTAAAGCATCTGATGTAGGGTAAACATTCAAAAAATATTACCAGTATGTCTGAGGCATTTTATACATTAGGTATAGTTTTGATTTGCATTTAGTAATCTTTGTATTTGATGAGGCAGTTTCTATACCTTTTCATTTTTGGTTCCCTGCTTTAGCTCTCAGTTTTTCTGAGTTATATAGGATAGATCTCTGTATTAGTTTCTTTTTTTTCACAGAAGTGTTTAATGACACTGACTGCCAGATTTGACATTGCTTCATGAAACTTTAGAATCAGATCCAGGAGTGGCTGATCTTGGAGGTTATCCATTAATAAATAATTCAAGGTCCCTCTTTAACAAGCTATCTGAGGCTCTGACAGAGGAAATGACATACCCAAGGCCTTAGAGCTAGTTGTAGGCATAATGCTATCTGTTCCTTATTAGCTGGTAACTTGTTAGGTGGCAGGGAGAAATGGATCTTCATCCAAATCTTTCCAGCTTTGTCTTGACCATTTTCTATCTCACACATTGTGTTTCTGCAGTATGTAAATACTGAGGGTTTTCTTGATTCCAGTTCTGCTGATGTTTTCTTTGTCTGAAAGACCCTTTTTGCCCTTTCCTATTTCCAACTCATTTCTAACTGTGATTCACAGAATAAGAGTTCTTGAAGCTCCCACAGTCCTGTCCCCATTCCTCACCCCCTCCACCCCACACAAGACCTCCCAGGCTGTGAGAGACCACACTGTGTTGTAATGATAAACTGATATATTTGTCTCACTATATTACAAAACTCTCAAGTGCTGGGAATGTGTCTTATTTATTTCTCTATTTTCAATATCTAGTGTAGGGTCTGGCACATTTTATAAGTTCAGCTGATGCTTGTTGAACTGAGCCATTGATTGGCTTCTGCAAATTGTATTTTGGATTATCTTTACGTGTCATTGAGATTTTCTCCAGTCTAATACTTTCAGACCTTAGTTTTCATGACTCAAGGTTTATTTCTTAATTTTGTACCCATTAACTAGCTACAAAAATGGGCCCTGTGGTCCAGAGACATGAGTTCTTCAGCTTTGCCATTTATAAGTCATGTGAAGACAGAAAACTTATCAGGTCTCAGTGCCTTGGTTTCCTTCTTTCGATTTTTTTTTTTGTTCTGGTGGTAAAAAGAAAAAAATAACACACAGACAGAAAAATGCATAACACATAGATTTACCTTTAACAGATTGTTATAATACGAATACCTCTGTCTCTGCCACAGAGGTTGAGAATCAGAACATCGCCAGCCTGCCAGAGGCTACTCTCAGTCCTTTCCTGATCACAACCCCTCTTTCCACACTAAAGCTAACCTTGATTTTGACCTAATTGATAATTATTTCTGTAGTTTTCGTTCGTTCTTTCTTTTAAATCAGTTCAGTTCAGTCGCTCAGTCGTGTCTGACTCTGCGACCCCATGAATAGCAGCACGCCAGGCCTCCCTGTCCATCAC
This sequence comes from Oryx dammah, assembly GCF_014754425.2. Lineage (NCBI taxonomy): Eukaryota > Metazoa > Chordata > Mammalia > Artiodactyla > Bovidae > Oryx > Oryx dammah. The sequence continues at coordinate 35,417,819 of NW_024070209.1, read as the reverse complement.
CAACTCCCGGAGTTTACTCAGACTCACGCCCATCGAGTCAGTGATGCCATCCAGCCATCTCATCCTCTGTCATTCCCTTCTCCTCCTGCCCCCAATCCCTTGCAGCATCAGAGTCTTTTCCAATGAGTCAACTCTTCACATGAGGTGGCCAAAGTACTGGAGTTTCAGCTTTAGCATCATTCCTTCCAAAGAAATCCCAGGGTTGATCTCCTTCAGAATGGACTGGTTGGATTTCCTTGCAGTCCAAGGGACTTTATATTTTAGATCATTTTTGCCTCTCTCTGTACTTAATATAAATGAAACATACATTGAACGTTACTTAGTGTATGATGTATTTAGAAATATAATTGACATTTTTTTATTGTGGTGAAAGACATGGAATTTACCATCACCATTTTTGTGTGTACAGTTTAGCAGTGTTAAGTACACATATTATTGTGAAACACATCTCCAGAACTTTTTAATCTTCCAGATCTGAAACGATGTCTACTAAACAGTTTCCCTTTCCCTCCTCCTTCAGCCCCTGACAACCACCACTCTTGTTTCTGTGAATCTGACTACTTTAGATGCCTCGTGTAAGTGAAATTTCATAGTATTTACCTCTTTGTGCCTTGCTTATTTCATTTAGCATAATGTCCTCATCCATTTTGTAGCAAGTGACAGAATTTCTTTCCTATTGAAGGCTGAATGATACTCCACTGTATGTACGTGCCATATTTTGTTTATTCATGCTTCTGTGGAGGGACATTTGTATTGCTTCCACCTCCTGCCTATTGTGAATGGTGCTGCTATAAACATGCGTAAGCAACTAATTCTTTGAGACTCTGCTTTCAATTTTTTGGTTCTACATCCAGAAGTGGAAACTTTAATCATTTTCGTGGTATGGTTTAGTTTTGTAGTTTCTATAGAAGTAAGTATTACAGATAAAAATAACACTGACTATGAATTTATTGATCAGTCTGATCTACTTGCTAGCAATTACAATGGGATGAAATTAACACTTAGATAAATTTCAGGCAGCAGAGAAGCTAGGATTGGCTGCCATCACTTTCAACCTTGATAGGCTTTGTATATAGACAAGAGAGATACTAGGGGAAACTAAGGGGATTTGAAGTCATAGGAATCGTTTGAAGAACAGAAGGGCTAGAACAGCTATTCCTAAATTGTAGTCCACAAAACCTGGTGTCTCTGAGACCCTTTGATAAGATGTTATCTATTATTTTTACTGAACTGATATTTATACAATGGTGCAAAAGGAATGACAAAACTGTTGATACCTTAATTGTAAATCAAAGCTGTAGCTTTAAACTGCATTCTCCACCACCATACATGTACTATTATTAAAAAAAAAAAGATTGTTCTCAACAAAGCAGTAATAAATATTTAATTAAAATTTGGTCCCTGAGTACATGTCTTTTTAATATTTTATATTAAAAATAGAATACATGCATAAAGCACATTGAAATATGTGAATTGTCTTTAGAAGTAGCATTTGTATGATTGAGTTGCCAGCTGCAATAGCCACTTATAGAACACAATTTTTGAAATAGAGACAGAAAAACTATCAAACTTGTACATTTAGTCAGCTATTTTCATGAGTATAAATGAAATGAGGCTTTTTCTTCCATACACAATACTCATCAGTGATGAAATTTGAGACTTCAAGTGAAAATTAGAATTTTGGAAAACTTATATTTGTAATTGTAAGCTTGATAGCTTCCAAATAATTGAAGATTTTTTGATGAGTTTGGTGATATATTAATGAATTTGGTTTTTATATTATTTGATAGAAGTTACCAGAAAGTGAAGATGAACTAAAGAACCTCTTGATAAAGGTGAAAAAAGAGAGTGAAAAAGCTGGCTTAAATTTCAGCATTTAAAAGACTAAGATCATGGCATCTTGTCTCATCACTTCATGCCAAATAGACGGGGAAAACATGGAAAGTGTCAGATTTCATTTTCTTGGGATCCAGAATCAATGTGGATGGTGACTGCAGTCATGAAATTAAAAGAAGCTTTCTCCTCGGAAGAATAGCTATGACAAACCTAGACAGTGTATTAAAAAGCAGAGCCATCACTTTGCCGACAAAGTTCTGCATAGTTAAAGCTATGGTTTTTCCAAGTAGTCATGTATGGATGTGGGAGTTAGACCATAAAGAATGCTGAGTGCTGAAGAATTGACACTTACGAACTGTGGTGCTGGAGAAGACTCTTGAGAGTCCCTTGGACAGCAAGGAGATCAAGCCAGTCAATCCTAAAGGAATTCAACCCTGAATATTCATTGTGAGGACTGATGCTGAAGCTGAAACTCTAATAGTTTAGCCACCTGATGTGAAGAGCTGACTCACTGGAAAAGACCCTGATGCTGGGAAAGACTGAAGGCAGGAGGAGAAGGGGATGACAGAGGATGAGATGGTTGGATGGTATCACTGACTCAATGGACATGCGTTTGAGCAAACTCGGGGAGATAGTGATGGATGGTGAAGCCTGGCATGCTGCAGTTCATGGGGTTGCAAAGAATTGGACATGACTTAACGACTGAACAACAACAACTAACATTTTGCAGGTTGCATAACTCATGAACCAATATTTTCCAAATGACCAAAGCTGACATTTGTACTCATGCATAAGTAAAAGATCCATTTAAAATACAAGATAGATAAGTGATTTTAACATACGTATGAATATACAAAATTCATCGACATTGTTCCAAATTTCACATTGCAGCTAAACTTGAAGAAACTACCATTTGTTCACTTTGGACTTAGTATACATATGTAATATCCAAAATTATCTGAAAATGCTATTAAAATACTCTCTTTTTCAACTAACCTTTCATGTCTTTTAAACAAAAGAACATAGTGCAATAGAGAATTCGGTAGTCTTCTACTGAGCCTATTAAAAGATATTTGCAAAGCTGTAAGACAATACCTTTCTTCTCACTACTTTTATGTTTTAAAAATAAAGCCACTTTTTATTAAAAAAGTTTTAATCTGTCTGGTGATTATGGCTATTTTCATATAAATTATTAAATATATTTAAAACTTGTAATATATTAATAGTAAACATCAATACATATCACCTACAAAATCAAAGTTCTTTTTGGTTGTTAATAATTGTTAATAATGTAAAGTGGTCCTGAGATTAACTACTGGTCTGGGGAAAACAATACACTTCTGTTCCTTATTTCTTTTCAGATGTTTCCACTTGATTTTCTAAGTGACTTGATTTAATAGCAGTAATTTTATACATTTACATAAACATACAATGTCTGTTTTCAAGTTTAAAAACAATTAAAAAAATTTTTTATATTTATTTAAAATTAATTTACTTTTATTGAAGGATAATTGCTTTACAGAATTTTGTTTTCTGTCAAACTCTCAATATGAATCAGCCATCAGTATACATATATCCACTCCCTTTTGAAACTCCTTCCCATCTCCCTCCCCATCCCACCCCTCTAGGTTGATACACAGCCCTTGCTTGAGTTTTCTGAGCCATACAGAAAATTCCCCTTGGCTATCTATTTTACATATGGTAATGTAAGTTTCCATGTTACTCTCTCCATACATCTTACCCTCTCTTTCCCTCTCCCCATGTCCATAAGTCTATTCTCTATGTCCGTTTCTCCATTATTACCCTGTAAATAAATTCTTCATTATCATTTTTCTAGATTCTGTATATATGAGTTGGAATACAATATTTATCTTTCTCTTTCTGACTTCACTCTGTATAATAGGTTCTAGGTTCATCCACCTCATCAGAACTGACTCAAACACATTCCTTTTTATGGCTGAGTAATATTCCATTGTGTATATGTACTATATCTTCTTTATCCATTCATCTGTTGATGAACATTTAGGTTGCTCCCATGTTCTAGCAATTGTAAATAGTGCTGCACTGAACAATGGGATACGTGTATCTCTTTCAATTTTGGTTTCCTCAGGGTATATGCCTAGGAGTGGGATTGCTGGGTCCTATGATAGTTTTATTCCTAGTTTTTAAAGGAATCTCCATACTGTCTTCCATATTGGCTGTATCAATTTACATTCCCACCAGCAGTGCAAGAGCGTTCCCTTTTCTCCACACCCTATCCAGCATTTATTGTTTGTAGACTTTTTGATGATGGCCATTCTCACCAATGTGAGGTGATATCTCATTGTAGTTTCGATTTTCATTTCTCTAATAATGAGTGATGTTGAGCATCTTTTCATGTGTTTGTTAGTCATCTGTATATTTTCTTTGGAGAAATGTCTGTTTAGGTATTTTCCCTACTTTTTGATTGAGTTGTTTGTTTTTCTGGTATTGAGTTGTATGATCTGCTTGTATATTTTGGAAATTAATCCTTTGTCAGTGTTTCATTTGCTGTTATTTTCTCCCATTCTGAGGACTGTCTTTTCACCTTGCTTATTACCCTTTCCTGTGCAAAAGCTTTTAAGTTTAGTCACGTCCCACTTGTTTACTTTTATTTTCATTTCTGTTATTCTAGGATGTGGGTCATAGAGGATCTTGCTTTGATTTATGTCATCAAGTGTTCTGCTTACATTTTCCTCTAAGAGTTTCATAGTTTCTTTAATCCATTTTGAGTTTATCTTTGTGTATGGTGATAGGAAGTGTTCTAATTTCATTCTTTTACATGTAGCTGTCCTGTTCTCCCAGCACCATTTATTGAAGAGGCTTTCTTTGCCCCATTGTATATTTTTGCCTCCTTTGTCAAAAATAAGGTATCCATAGGTGCATGGGTTTATTTCTGGGCTTTCTATCTTGTTCCATTGGTCTATATTTCTGTTTTTGTGCCAGTACCATACTGTCTTGATGACTGTAACTTTGTAGTATAATCTGAAGTCCAGAAGGTTGATTCCTCCAGCTCCATTCTTCCTTCTCAAGACTGCTTTGGCTATTTGGGGTCTTTTGTGTCTCCATATAAAATGTGAATTTTTTGTCCTAGTTCTGTGAAAATGCCATTGTAATTTTTTGGGGCTACAAAATCACTGCAGATAGTGATTGTAGCCATGAAATTAAAAGACACTTACTCCTTGGAAGGAAAGTTATGACCAACCTAGATAGCATATTAAAAAGCAGAGACATTACTTTGTCAACAAAAGTCTGTCTAGTGAAGGCTATGGTTTTGCCAGTGGTCATCTATGGATGTGAGAGTTGGGCTATAAAGAAAGCTGAGCATTGAAGAATTGATGCTTTTGAATTGTGGTGTTGGAGAAGACACTTGAGAGTCCCTTGGACTGCAAGGAGATCCAACCAGTCCATCCTAAAGGAGATCAGTCCTGGGTGTTCATTGGAAGGACTGATTTTGAAGCTGAAACTCCAATACTTTGGCCACCTGATGCGAAGAGCTGACTCATTTGAGAAGACCCTGATGCTGGGAAAGACTGAGGGCAGGAGAAGGGGATGACAGAGGATGAGATGGTTGGATGGCATCACCAACTCAATGGACGTGGATTTGGGTAGGCTCCGAGAGTTGGTGATGGACAGGAAGGCCTGGTGTGCTGCAGTTCATGGCGTTGCAAAGAGTCAGACACGACTGAGTGACTGAACTGAACTGAACTGAATTTGATAGGGAGCGCATTAAGTCTGTAGATTGTGTTTGGTAGTATAGTCATTTTCACAATATTGGTTTTTCCTACCCAGGAACATGGAATATCTCTCCATCTGTTTATGTCATCTTTGATTTCTTTCATTAGTGTCTTATAATTTTTTGTGTACAGTTCTTTTGTCTCCTTAGGCAAGTTTATTCCTAGATATTTAATTCTTTCTTTGCAATGGTGAAGGGGATTGATTCCTTAATTTCTCTGAGTTTTCATTCTTAGTATATAGAAATGCAAGTGATTTCTGTGTATTGATTTTGTATCCTTCAACTGTGCTAAATTCACTGATTAACTCCAGTAATTTTTTGATACTATCTTTAGGGTTTTCTATGTACAGTATCATGTCATCTGCAAACAGTGAGAGCTTTCCTTCTTCCAGTTTGGATTGCTTTTGTTTCTTTTCCTTCTCTGATTGCTGTAGCTAGGACTTCCAGAACTATGTCGGATAATAGTGGTGAAAGTGGACACTCTTGTCTTGATCCTGATATTAGGGGGAATGCTTTCAGTTTTTCACCGTTGAGAATAATGTTTGCTGTAGGCTTATCATATATGGCCTTTACTATGTTGAGGTAGGTTCCTTCTATGCCCATTTTTGAAGAGTTTAAATCCTAACTGGGTGCTGCATTTTGTCAAAGGCATTTTCTACATCTATTGAGATGATCATATGTTTTTTATTTTTCAGTTTGTTAATATGGTGTATCATGTTGATTGATTTGCGTATATTGAAGAATCCTTGCATCCCTGGAATAAACCTAACTTGATCATGGTGTATGAGCTTTTTGACGTGTTGCTGAATTCTGTTTGCTAAAATTTTGTTGAGGATTTTTACATCTATGTTTATCAATGATATTAGCCTGTAGTTTTCTTTTTTGTGTGTTGTCTTTGATTTTGGTATCAGGGTGATGTTGGCCTCATAGAATGAGTTTGGATGTTCCTTTCTCTGCAGTTTTTTGAAAGGATTTTGGAAGGATAGGCATTAGCTCTTCTTTAAATGCTTGATGGAATTTTCCTATGAAGCCATCTGGTTCTGGGCTTTGTTTTTTTGGGAGATTTTTGATCACAGCTTTAATTTCAGTGCTTGTTATTGGGTTGTTCATAATTTCTATTTCTTCCTGGTTTAGTCTTGGAAGATTGAACTTTTTAAGAACCTGTCCATTTCTTCCAGGTTGTCCATTCTATTGCTGTATATTTGTTCATAATAGTCTCATAATCTTTTGTATTTCTGCATTGTCTGTTGTAACCTTTCTTTTTTCATTTCTAATTTCTAATTTGTTGATTTGATTCTTCTCTCTTTTTTCTTGATGAGTCTGGCTAAAGACTTGTCAATTTTGTTTGTCTTCTCAAACAACCAGCTTGTAGTTTTATTAATATATACTATTATTTCTTTTATTTCTTTTTCATTTATTTCTGCTCATATCTTTATGATTTCTTTCCTTCTACTAATTTTTTTTTATTCTTCTTTTTCCAGTTGATTTAGGTGCAGTTAGGTTGTCTATTCGATGTGTTTTGCTTCTTGAAGTAGGATTGTATTGCTATAAACTTCCCTCTTAGAACTGCTTTCATTGTATCCCATAGATGTTTTGAGTTGCCGTGTTTTCATTTTCATTTGTTTCTAGAAATTTTCTGATTTCCTTTTGATTTCTTCAGTAACTTGTTGATTATTTAGAAATGTGTTGTTTAAAAAAAAAAAAAGAAATGTGTTGTTTAATTTCCACGTTTTTGTATTTCTTACTTTTTTTTCTTGTAATTGATATCTAGTTGTGGAAGACGCTTGATATGATTTTAATTTTCTTAAATTTACTGAGGTTTGACTTGTGACCCAAGATGTGGTCTATCCTGGAGAATGTTCCATGTGCACTTGAGGAGAAGGAAGGTGTATTCTTTTGCATTTGGATGGGATGTCCTGAAGATATCAATGATATCCATCTCATCTAATGTATCATTTAAAACTTGTGTTTCCTTATTAATTCTTTGTTTTCATAATCTGTCCATTGGTGTGAGTTGGATGTTAAAGTCTCCTACAATTATTGTGTTACTGTTAATTTCTCCTTGTATGTCTGTTAGTGTTTGTCTTATATATTGAGGTGCTCCTATGTTGGGTGCATAGATATTTACAATTATTATGTCTTTCTCTTGGATTGATCCCTTGATCATTATGTAGTGTCCTTCCTTATCTCTTGTAATCTTCTTTATTTTAAGGTCTATTTCGTCTGATATGAGGATTGCTACTCCAGCTTTCTTTTGCTTCCCATTTGCATAGAATACAGTTTTCCATCCTCTTACTTTCAGTCTGTATGTGTCTTTAGGTCTGAAGTGGGTTTCTTGTAGACAGCCTATATATGGGTCTTGTTTTTGTATCCATTCAGCCAGTCTGTCTTTTGTTTGGATCATTTAATCCACTTACATTTAAAGTAATTATTGATATATATATGTTCCTATTGCCATTTTCTTAATTGTTTGGGGTTGATTTTATAGGTCTTTTTTCTTCTCTTGAATTTTTTTGACTATATAAGTCCCTTTAACATTTGTTGTAAAGCTGATTTGATGGTACTGAATTCTCTTAACTTTTGCTTGTCTGAAACGCTTTTTATTTCTCCATCAATTTTGAATGAGATTCTTGCTGAGTACAGTAATCTTGGTTGTAGATTTCCCCTTTTCAGTACTGTAAATATACCCTGCCACTCCCTTCTGGCCTGCAGAGTTTCTGCTGAAAGATCACCTGTTAAGTGTATGGGGTTTCCCTTGTATGTTACTTGTTGCTTCTCCCTTGCTGCTTTTAATATTCTTTGTGTTTAATCTTTGTTAGATTGATTAGTATGTGTCTTGGTGTGTTTCTCCTTGGACTTATCCTGTATGGGACTCTCTGTGCCTCTTGGACTTGATTGACCATTTCCTTTTTCATGTTGGGGACATTTTCAACTATAATCTCTTCAAAAAATTTCTCATACCCTTTCTTTTTCTCTTTTTCTTCTGGGACCCCTATCATTCAAATGTTGGTGCATTTGATATTGTCCCAGAGGTCTCTGCAGGGAAGGCAATGGCACCCCTCTCCAGTACTCTTGCCTGGAGAATCCCATGGACGGAGGAGCCTGCTGAGCTGCAGTCCATGGGGTCGCTAAGAATCGGACACGACTGAGCGACTTTACTTTCAATTTTCTCTTTCATGCATTGGAGAAGGAAATGACAACCCACTCCAGTGTTCTTGCCTGGAGAATCCCAGGGATGGAGGAGCCTAGTAGGCTGCCATCTATGGGGTCGCACAGAGTTGGACACGACTGAAGCGACTTATCAGCAGCAGAGTATTTTTAATTTCAGTAATTGTGTTGTTTGTCTCTATGTTTATTTTTTAATTCTTCTAAGTCTTTGCTAATTGATTCTTTCATTTTCTCCATTTTATTTTCAAGGTTTTTGATCATCTTTACTATCATTATTCTGAATTCTTTTTCAGGTAGTTTTCCCATTTCCTTTTCATTTATTTGGACTTCTGTGTTTCTAGTTTTTTCCTTCATTTGTGTAATATTTCTCTGCCTTTTCATTATTTTTTTTAACTTACTATGTTTGAGTTCTCCTTTTCCCTGGCTTCAAGGAAAGTTGAAATCTTTCCCCAAAGAACGTTGAATTCTTTCTTCCTTTTGGTTTCTTCCCTGCTAAGGTTGGTCCAGTGGTTTGTGTAAGCCTTGTATAGGGTGAGATTTGTGCTGAGTTTTTGTTTGTTTGTTTGCTTGTTTGATTTTCCTCTGATGGGCAAGGCTGAGTGAGGTGGTTATCCTGTCTGCTGATGATTGTGTTTGTATTTTTGTTTTGTTTGTTGTTTAGGTGAGGTGTCATGCACAGGATGTTACTGGTGGTTGGGCGATGCTGAATCTTGTATTCAAGTGGTTTCATTTGTGTGAGTTCTCACTGTTTGATACTCGCTAGGATTAGTTCTCTGGTATCTAGGGTCTTGGAGTCAGTGCTCCCACTCCAAAGGCTCAGGGCTTGATTTCTGGTCAGGAGTGAAGATTCCACAAGTGTTTTATTATGGCATTAATTGAGATTAAAACAAATATCCCAAAATGAGAAACCAAAGATGAACCCCAGACAAATGGCAGTTACAAAATCAGGCAAATAATAATTAAAATAATGGAATATACACATATACATATACACCCATGAGCAAAGTAGAAACAGTCCAACAAAAATAAAGTACAGTAGCTTGACCCAGTGAACAAAGGAAATAAAAAATCTATTAACCAGTTAACAACAAAACCGACTAAAGTGCAAACTGGAAAACAAAACTAAAGCAAGTTGCCAAGTGGGAAATAAAGCAATGAAAACACAACTAACAAATATGTTGAGAGGAAAGGAAAGAAGGAAAA
>NW_024070209.1:35040517-35407848 GCF_014754425.2 Oryx dammah | reverse complement strand
GAAAATAAAACTAACAAATATGTTGAGAGGAAAGGAGAGAAAGAAAAGAAAGAAAAAATAGTTATGTAAAGTTAAATAGAGGTAGACAAAGAACATTTATATACATTAAAGACTAATTGCAAGGGGAAAAGAATAGTAGAAGAAAACAAAGGACTAAATATAGAAAAAATAATAATAGGTTTAAAAAACTTAAAAAAGAGAAAAAAAAAAAAAAAAAGGAAAGGAAAACTCTACAGGATTGCAAAAGTCCAATGTAGAGGCAGAGGTTTATAACAATAATAAAATATGTGACTGAGGAGAAAAAAAAAAAGCACAAAAACTTAATTAGATTTCATGCTGCTGCTGCTGCTGCTAAGTTGCTTCAGTCGTGTCCGACTTTGTGTGACCCCCAGAGACGGCAGCCCACCAGGCTCCCCCGTCCCTAGGATTCTCCAGGCAAGAATACTGGAGTGGGTTGCCATTTCCTTCTCCAATGCATGGAAGTGGAAAGTGAAAGTGAAGTCACTCAGTCGTGTCCAACCCTCAGCGACCCCATGGACTGCAGCCCACCAGGCTCCTCCGCCCATGGGATTTTCCAGGCGAGAGTACTGGAGTGGGGTGCCATTGCCTTCTCCGAATTAGATTTCATAGTGCCAATAAAATTGACAACTACAACAGAGGGGGTAAAAAGAAAAAGAAAAAGAAAAAAAAAAAGAAACATCCAAAAGACTCTACAGAACAAGTCAAAATATAAGAATAATAAATGTTTTTCTTGAGTCCCTGCTGTCAGAGCCGTTTCCCTCACTGGGTCACAATCCACCTTACTTCCCTAGGATGCCCTCCAACACTGCTGATCTCTGGACCTGCTGTGGTGGCAGCTCAGATTCTAATCTGGTCATACTTCATTCCTGTGTGTTCTTGCTTCCAATGTCCACAGCTATCAGAACTAGTGCCTTTTCTTTTGTGGGAGCTCTCAATGATCCATTATATATTCCATAAACACAGAATCTGCCTAATTGATCATGTGGATTTAATCTGCAGCTTGTACAGCTGGTGGGAAAGTTTTGGGTCTTCTTCCTTAGCCACACTGTCCCTGGGTTTCAACTGTGGTTTTATTTCCACCTCTACATGTGGGTTTTCCACTGGGGTTTGCTCCTGAGGCTGCCCTGGAGGACTTGGTTTGCCCCTGTGAGGGCCAGGTGTGGAGGTGGTGCAGCTGCTTGGGTTGCAGGGGTTCTGGCAGCACCAGGTACTCAGGGGAATTGGCAGCTAGGGCAGCAGGAAATATAGTGCTCTAGAAGGGTATGGCAACCAGTATTGGCCAATATGCTCCAGTATCCTTGCCAGGAGACCCTCTCTCCCTGACAGAGAAGCCTGGTAGGCCACAGTTTACAGGGTTGCAAAGAGTCGGACGCGACCAAAGCGACCCTGCATGCATAGACGCAAGACTTTTTTGCCTGTGGCAGCTCTGCCCCACTGAGAGCTGAGCGTGAAGGTGGTGCAGCTGCTTGGCTTGTGGGGACCCTGGGGGCACCTAGTGTGCAGGAGCACGGACTGCCTCCACCGCAGGAGTTATGGCCCTATGAATCTTTTTTTCAAGCCTCTTGTACACTGGCGATCAGAAGACCTCTTTGGCCTGTCTTTCTCCATAGCTCCACCTGTTCAGGCACTTAGAGGGCTCCATTGCCTGGGGTCCTTCTCTGCTGTTCATTGTGTCCGGCACATAGAGGGGTCCCCCCTGGCTGCAGTCTACTCTGTAGATCGGTGTATTAGGAACTTAAGGGGCACCCTGTGTGGGGTCCTACTCTGTAGTTCAGTGTGTCGGGCGTTTGATGGACCAGCCTCTCTATGGTTCAGCTGCAGATGCTGGTGTGTGGGGAGAGAGAGGCTATGGTGATGGCTCCACCCACTACACCTGACTCAGCAGTATCACCCTGCTTCCAGGGCTGCTTGGCTTTCCTCCACCGGCATTTCCCACCACGATCTCCTCCCTCACATCCTCTCGATCCTTCTCTCCACACTCAACAGCAGCCCTCGCCCTGGGATCACTCCACACTCCCCAAACTCCAGCTCCCAGCCACTGCCCCTTCCAGGGGACCAGGGTTCCTGTCCAGGATATGTATGGCTGTGGCAAGAACTCTCTGATTCTCATTCCATTTAGGCTGCCACAGATCAGCAGTTTCACTCTCAGCCTTAAATGTTTCTCCTCTGACTCAGACAGTTGCCCTGATGTGGGGATCAGACCCCTGCTTCAGTTCCCCCACCCACTGAGGGCAGATCCAGTCCTACTAACACTCCTGTTTTTTCCCCTAGTTCCTTCCTCCTCCCAAGTTTTGTGTGGTTCTATGTATTCTTTTCCGCTGGTCAGGTACTCCCGTCTGCTCTCAGCTGGTGTTCTGCATGTACTTCTGTGTCTGAAGGTGTATTCCTGATGTATCCATGAAGAGAGAGGTACTTCACATCCACCTACTCCTCCACCATCTAGGTTTTTTTTTTTTTTTTTTAATTTAACTTTTGTGTGGGTGGGTATTTTGCATCATGCTAAAGTGGTTCTCAGTGTTAATCAAATATGTGGCATCATCTCAAATATTCAGGAAAATTCCATCTTTCTTTCTTCCTTGGCTTTCAGATTGCAGAGAAACTGGACAGAGATTTGACTTTTTATTCTTTTGCCTCAGGAGTTGTGATTTTGTGTTCAACTATCTTCCAGGCAAAGACTATTTTTGCTTAGGGCTTGAAGATATTTTTAGATGCATCCAAAAGAAAATCTGGAATATTTCATGAGTGTTAGACAGGTGGATCATTCTTTTTATTTCTTGACTACATAAAAATGTGATAAAACTAAATATGATGTAGTTCTATCTTAAATTTGAACTATTGATAAGATGCTAACTAGGACATTGATAATGAATCTCACAATTCTACTCACAGGCTCCTTTAAAGGGTCTATATCTGGATTATCATTTAAGATATATGTTAAGTTTAAATTCTCCCTCTGGCCATTTCTGACAGCTTTCCTGATATATCAGGCTATACATTTCTATAGCTAACATTCATAGTCTCATGGAAAGGAACTTGGAGAAATGAATGGGAAATACAATTAGTGTGTGAATGAAATATTGGTGTAAATAAACACAGGATATGTCTATTGTTCACAATTGTCTGAGATTTAAAGCAGAAGCTTTGGAGTGATATCCTCCAAAGTATATCACTAAAAATGCTAAATTCAGAGTTAACCATGTAAGCTTTGGGCTTCCCTCATGGCCTAGAAGGTAAAGAATTCCCCTGTAATGCCGGAGACCTAGTTTCAATCCCTGGGTTGGAAAGATCCTCTGGAGAAGAGAATAGCTACCCATTCCATATTTTTGCCTGGAGAATTCCATGGATAGGGGTGCCTAGTGCACTACAGTCCATGGGGTCACAAAGGGTTAGACACGTGTTACTTTTTGAGAAAATTGAAACTGCCAGTCTAATTATGTGCTTATCAGTACAAGTTGTTGAAATTATTACCTACCTGCAAGTTTAAAACATAGACTTTAAAAGAAATGTCAACACTTCAAACCTCTGTTTTGGGGAGCATAATTTCTACATCTAACACCTACATTTCTTGTGCCTATAAGCCTTTCATAGGAACCCAGGTAAATCTTTAAATCTTTCAATTATTTTAAAATATTTTAACCATGTTGCATGAAGCCTTTATGAAATGTCCTGTCCTTCCCTCTGGTGTCATTTTTCCTCATTTCTCCAGGTATATGCAATAATCCAGCCATGTTGAACTCTTTGAAATATCCTAAACACACCATTCTTTCCCTTTGTATAAAAATCTGCTTTATACATATTGCTCCTTCTGCCCACTATTCCCCATATATTTTTCTTCCTAGATGATGTGTAATCAATTTTCAAAATAATAGTAATAGCACCTTATATTTTTTGTGCTTATATTTTCCAGCACGGTGATTCCTTCCAGGGACTGCTGGTGGGCTTTTGTTAAACTCAGAAAGGAATTGTCTGAGGAGATACACATACAGGAAAGCAAAAGACTTCTTCGGGATGGGGCACCTGGGCAGGCAGCAGCAGGGTAAGGAAGCCCAGAACTGCTCGACCATGTGGCTTGAAGTCTCAGGGTTTACCATGGTGGGGTTAGCCTTCTGGGTTTTCTCTGGCCGGTCATCTTGCCTATGCCGGTATGTGGTTTGATTCAATTCCCATCCTGGAGGTGTGCCATCTCTTGGTCAAGATGGTTTCTAACGTGAGGGTTTTTGAGAGGTTGGCAGGACATGTTATGGGTTGGTGTCTTCTCCCTCATTTTGACCCCTCCAGAATTCTCCTGGTTAGTTTTCTGAAGCACTGTGTTCCTTATTGAGATCTCTTGTTGTGAGACAAATCACAAAGTGGTTATTACTGTACCTGGCCAGGGTGGACAGTTTTGGTCAATGGTTTCCTAACATGCTTATTATGAACAAGGTAATTTTCTAAGTTCTCAAACATATTTTGATTCATTTGATCATCACACTGTTCTATGAGATAAGTACTGTTATTGCCCCCATTTTAAAAAAGAGGAAACTGAGGCACAGAGAGTTTAAATGACAGTTCAAGGACACTGAGCTCATAAGTGGTGAAATAATAATGTGAACCCAGGCTGTATGGCTCCAGAGTCCACACTTTTAATCATTACGTAATGCTGCTACCATTTCTAGAAAGACTTCCATGATGTATCTGGGAAGAGAAAAGCTTTTACCTTTGTTCCTCATTCATACCTTGGTTATAGCACTTCCATTGCTGCCACGATTTGTTCAATTCTCTTTCCTTACTTTAGTGAAACTATGAAGAGCAGGACATGTGTCTTATTCAACTTTGTATCCTTAATAGATTACCTAGAAGAATGCTTGTTGACCAAATGAAGTGGCCACTTGGAAGAAAAATCAAAACATTATAAATGGCTTTCCTACTTTGAAATTTGCCCCTAGAGTTATAAGTACTGTTATAGATTGTTTGTTTGTAGATTTGTTTTTGCAAATATCATTTTTTTTAAAATAGTAAAGCTTCACTTGCCTGTTCTGTACAGATTTATTAGCAGAACTGAAGATGACTGGACATCCATCATAATTTGTGAGTGTTAGAATGATAGAATAAGAAGCAACCTTATAGAGCAGAATGACTGTCGCTTCTTCTCCCTCCTTCCCTCCTTTCTTTCCTTTCCTGAGGAAACTTTCCTGAGCCCAGTGAAGAGACTTTCTCTTAGAATCTGGTCTTCCTGACCCCCAGAGTGACTTTTCCAGTAGAAAATGTGAAACTTCTTTCTTAAATTCTGCATTTGTAAGTTAGATTAGTATTCTCAGTTTCTGTGCTCAGGGCACGTTTGAGCTCTACAGTGAATGCTGTATGTGCATTTTTAGACAGTAGTTCTGAAGGATTGGATATTTCTTTACAGGTCAAACCTGCTTTGTTAAAATTTTCCCTTCTGTCAAACAAGTTCCACATTTACAAATGAATTTCTTTTTGATTACACAGAAGTGCTTCCATGCTATCTCATTAAAGATGAATTTTTCTCCCTTTAAATTTAAATGTAACTGGAAGAAGAGCTGCCCAAAATCTGAAATACTGTTACAGAAGCAGTTTTCTTTAAATTTAGGGTAAAATAGAAAGGCATCTTCTTTTTAAAAACACTTTTATTCAAGTTTCCATATATAATTAATTTTTATTAAAGTCTTCACTAATGGGAATACTTTTGGCAGCTAAAACATTTTCTTAAGAATGTGTAAAGAGTAGAAGGAAACTGGGGGTGGTAAGCGAGGAAAATCTGTGAGAGCTTTCTGTCAGTACTAAATGGAAAAGTATAGGAACAAATTGTAAATTTAGTCAGAGCATGGATTAAAATGTATTATTTGAAAAGCTACACTTACTTGCTGTCTTTGAAGGCCACGGTCAATGAAGTGGCTACAGTGGTTCAAGGTAACTTGATTAAAATGAAAAGGTATAACTTCAAAGAATTAACATATTCAAGTGCTGTGAAAATATGAAGAGAATAGGTTCACAGTGGGCTTCCAGGTGTCGCAGTGGTAAAGAATCTGCCTGCCAGTGCATGAGACATAAGAGACATGGGTTCTATTCTTGGTTCAGGAAGATCTCTTGGAGTAGGAAATGGCAACCCACTCCAGTACTGTTGCCTGGAAAATTACATGGACAGAGGAGCCTGGCAGGCTATGTAGTCCATGAGGTGGCAAAGAACTGGATGCAACTGAGTGATTGAGTACACACACATGGGCTCACAGTGGGCTCATGGTACGACTCCGCTTCTTATCACTTACAGAGATCCCAAAGACTTAACCTTAAAAGTCTGTTAGGTTTTGATGCAATGGGAGAACCACTTCTCAAAGCCTAAAATATCTGAAGAGTATTCAGATTCCTTAAAAACAATCTGTTAGTATTAAATCAAAGAAAAGAATAAGGTCAATTGTAAATCCAAATTTTTATGCACATATGCATATATTCCAGATTCAGTGACGTGTGAACGCCCCCAACCCCCACCCCCACTTCCCTTCCAAGCTCTTCTCAACTATCAGCTTTTTGGTATAAGGAAGTAAAAACACTTTCCTTTTGTATTCATTAAAATAACACCTTTGTTTGAAGACACAACCATTCCAAGTGGAAATCTACTTTAATTAGAACTTGCAGTAGGTAAAATCTCTTTTTCAATTGAATTACTTAATGCTGTGGATTTTTAAGAGCTTTCCCCCTCTGTCTCTTTAATTTCTATTTTCAGAGATAGATAGAACTGGAGTCCCTTTGGGACAAATCTGGTCAATGTTTTAATGGTGAGCCTGCTATGAAAATTCTTACTCCAAACTGTTTGGAGAAGTCAAGAGTGTATTTTCAGTGCCGTCTCATTGCCTAGGGATAAGAGATGATGTTTTCAAAAATGTTTTTGAAAGATACTGTTTGAAGGAAGGATTGAGGTTTTCTTCAGGTACTGTACTCTGCAAAAAGGCATGGTTTCTTGCTGTTTTAGATGAATATCCCTAGAATAGGCAGAAATAAAGAACAATTAAAGATATTCCTATAGAGACACACAGGCATTAGGCAAAAGAGAATGAATCTTGCTGATTATATGACTAATTCAAATTCATTTGTATTTATTGAGTTCAGTTCTATCACTCAGTTGTGCCCGACTCTTTGTGAACCCATGGACTGCAGCACACCAGGCTTCCCTGTCCATCACCAACTCCTGGAGCTTGCTCAAACTCATGTCCTTCGAGTTGGTGATGCCATCCAACCATCATTCTCCTTCATCCCCTTCTCTTCCTGCCTTCAATCTTTCCCAGCATCAGGATCTTTTCCAATGAGTCAGCTGATCACATCAGGTGGCCAAAGTGTTGGAGCTTCAGCTTCAACACGAGTCCTTCCAATGGATATTCAGGACTGATTCCCTTTAGGATTAGCTGGTTTGATATCCTTGCAGTCCAAGAGACTCTCGAGTCTTCTCCAGCACCACAGTTCAAAAGCATCAGTTCTTTTGTACTCAGCTTTCTATATGGTCCAACTCTCATATCCATACAGGACTACTGGAAAAACCATGGCTTTGACTAGACAGACATTTGTTGGCAAAGTAATGTCTCTGCTTTTTAGTATCCTGTCTACTTTGGTCATAGTGTTTCTTCCAAGGAGCAAGTATTCATGGCTGCAGTCATCATCTGCAGTGATTTTGGAGCCCAGGAAAATAAAATCTGTCACTGTTTCCATTGCTTCCCCATCTATTTGCCATGAAGTGATGGGACTGGATGCCATGATCTTAGTTTTTTGAATGTTGAGTTTTAAGCCAGCTTTTTCACTCTCCTCTTTCACTTTCATCAAGATGCTCTTGACTTATTGAACAGTTTCTATCAAAATATTGAATTGGATATTTTAACCTCAAATGGTCTGCATTGAGTCAGAGAGATACTGGGAATCAAAATGATGGATGCAATGTGGGAACCAAAGGAAGAAAAAAGAACCAAACTAAGAATAGACATGTAGTGTTACAAAACAAAATTCAACCAAGTAAAATTTTAAAATCAAGTTGACTTCATTGAGTAATTCATAAATCAGAGAGTGTTCCATCAAGTAATTTGAAGTCTACAGAAAGGGATAGGTTTTTAAAGGGATGACACTGATCCAGACCTGCCTTTGAATGTTTGAGTGTCTCCAGTGAAGGCATGAGTCAGCAGTGGCCAGCTGCAGGGATGGGCCTCTGGCTGCAGCCGACCTGGGTGGTACAACATGTGGCCTGAGTCCTCTTGGAGGAGGTTGCCATTAGAGCCACTATAGTACCGCCAAGCACATGGCCCACCAACTGGAGAAGAATTCTACCAAAGAAGTGCTCCCACTGTTGCAAAAGTTCTAGGGCCCACAACAGACTTCCCAACCTGGGAATCTGGCAAAAGGACTGAGAAGCCCCAGGGAAACAGACTCCTGGAGGGCACAACAAAACGTTGTGTGCTCCCCAGAACCCAGGAGAAAGGAGCAGTGACCCCACAAGAGACTGAATCAGACTTGCTTGTGAATGTTCAGGAGCCTCTGGTGTAGGTGTGAGTCCACAGTGGCTTGCTGTGGGGTCAAGGGCACTGACTACAACAGTCCTGGGAGTTGAAGTGTGTTGGTAAGAGTCCTTTTGAAGGAGGTCAACATTACCCCTGCCATATTGGCCTCAGGCCAAACTACAGGGAGGGAACACAGTCCCTCCTATCAGCAGAAAATTGGATTAAAGATTTACTGAGCATGGCTCTGCCCACCTGAGCAAGACCAAGTTTTACCCACAGCCAGTCCCTCCCACCAGGAAGGTCCCACAGGCCTCTTACCTTCATCCCTCAGAGGGCAGACAGAATGAAAACCACAATCACAGAAAGGGAAAACAGAGAAGACATAACCAAGCAAGAGAGTTTTGCAATTTAGGTCATCTCCTTTTGGGGACAAAATGTTAGGTGGGTTACCTCCTCTTCCTTTGGATGGGGGATGGAAAAGTTCCCATGTGACAGATTACCTCATTAATGTTGATCAGCAAATTCTGATTGACTACAGAAGACTGCATCCCTTGGGGAGATTAAAGCATCAATTAGGTTGGATATTAAAGCCCAGTTGGTGGCATAGCCTAGCACAAGTGACTCATTTGGGGCTTATTTATTTTTTGACAGTAGGGGTAATGGTAACCAAAAAAAAAAAAAAAAAAAGGAGCAAGGATATTGGAGTTTTAATCCCTCTTTTCTCTATCACTACCTGTATGACTTTAGATCTGTATCTGACAAGTGTAGATGGTCATACTTAAGCTACTCATGTAATGGGATTATATTAAGGATAACAGTTCAGTTCAGTCGCTCAGTCATGTCTCACTCTTTGCGACCCCATGGACCGCAGCACGCCAGGCCTTCCTGTCCATCACAAACTCCTGGAGTTTACCCAAACTCATGTCCATCGACTCAGTGATGCCATCCAACTGTCTCATCCTCTGTAATCCCCTTCTCCTCCTGCCCTCAATCTTTCCCAGCATCAGGATCTTTTCCAATGAGTCAGGTCAGGTGGCCAAAATATTGGAGTTTCAGCTTCAACCTCAGTCCTTCCAGTGGACACTTTGGACTGATCTCCTTTAGGATGGACTGGTTGGATCTCTTTGTAGGCCAAGGGACTCTCAAGAGTCTTCTTCAACACCACAGTTCAAAAACATCAATTCTTTGGTGCTCAGCCACAGGACTGGAAAAGGTCAGTTTTCATTCCAATTCCAAAGAAAGGCAATGCTAAAGAATGCTCAAACTACCACACAATTGCACTCATCTCATGCACTAGTAAAGTAATGCTCAAAATTCTCCAAGCCAGGCTTCAGCAATACCTGAACTGTGAACTTACAGATGTTCAAGCTGTTTTTTAGAATAGGCAGAGGAATCAGAGATCAAATTGCCAACATCCACTGGATCATCAAAAAAGCAAGAGAGTTTCAAAAAAACATCTATTTCTGCTTTATTGACTATGCTAAAGCCTTTGACTGTGTGGATCACAATAAACTGGAAAATTCTGAAGGAGATGGGAATTCCAGACCACCTGACCTGCCTCTTGGGAAACCTGTATGCAGGTCAGGAAGCAACAGTTAGAATTGGACATGGAACAACAGACTGGTTCCAAATAGGAAAAGGAGTACATCAAGGCTGTATATTGTCACCCTGCTTATTTAACAGAGGATGAGATGGTTGGATAGCATCACTGACTCAATGGACATGGGTTTGGGCAGACTCTGGCAGTTGGTGATGGATAGGGAGGCCTGGCATGCTGCAATTCATGGGGTCGCAAAGAGTCGGACACGACTGAGTGACTGAACTAAACTGAACTGAACTGATGGGACCAGATGCCATGATCTTAGTTTTCTGAATGTTGAGCTTTAAGCCAACTTTTTCCACTCTGCTCTTTCACTTTCATCAAGAGGCTCTTTAGTTCTTCTTCACTTTCTGCCATAAAGGTGGTATCACCTGCATATGTGAGGTTATTGGTATTTCTTCCAGCAATCTTAATTCCAGCTGGAGCTTCATCCAGTCCAGCGTTTCTCATGATGTACTCTGCATATAGGTTAAATAAGCAGCATGACAATATATAGCCTTGACGTACTCCTCTCCCAATTTGGAACCAGTCTTTTGTTCCATGTCCAATTCTAACTATTGCTTCCTGACCTGCGTACAGGTTTCTCAAGAGGCAGGTCAGTTGGTCTGGTATTCCCATCTTTTTCAGAATTTTTCTCAACACTAAAAAAAAAAACAAAACAAAAACTAAGGTCATGGAATCTGGTCCTATCACTTCATGGCATATAGAAGGGGAACAAGTGCAAGCAGTGACAGATTTTACTTTCTTGGGTGGTGATTGCAGCCAGGAAATTAAAAGATGCTTGCTCCTTGGAAAGAAAGCTATGACAAACCCAGACAGCATATTAAAAAGCAGAGATATCACTATGTAGACAAAGGTCTGTATAGTCAAAGCATGGCTTTTCCAGTAGTCGTGTATAGATGTGAGAGCTGGACCATAAAGAAGGTTGAGTGCTGAAGAATTGATGTTTTCCAATTGTGGTGTTAGAGAAGACTCTTGAGAGTCCCTTGGAGATTCTCAAGGAGTCTGCATGGCGATCAAATCAGTCAATCCTAAAGGAAATCAGCCCTGAATATTCATTGGAAGGACTGATGCTGAAGTGGAAGTGGCAATACTTTGGTCACCTTGTGTGAGAAGCCAACTCATTGGAAAAGACCCTGGGAGAGATACTGGGAGAGATTGAAGGCAAGAGGAGAGGGGAGTGGCAGAGGATGAGATGGTCATTGCATCACTGACTCAGTGGACATGAATTTGAGCAAACCCTGAAAGTCAGCAGAGGACAGAAGAGTCTGGCGTGCTACAGTCCATGGGGTCACAAAGAGTCAGACATAAGTTAGTGACCAAAAAACAACAAAAAAAGTGTAACAAAAATAGAGACACCTTGAAAAATGAATGATGGAGGGTAAATATACTCTTACTTATTATTAGTTAGACTTTTTTCTTTTCTTTACCTTTCAATGATTCAAAGAACATAAAAGTCAGGTCCCATTTCATAAGCACTTTGAACAATCGAAGATTTCCAATTCCTCAATAATGATCTATGAGATAATTCTAGAGAAACCTTATTTTGACAGGATTTGAGCTGTAGAAGCAAAAGTATACTGCACTCAAGAAAAGGCAAGTTTCACTAAGTTCAGTTCTGTGGTTGAGATGTACATGTCTCCTTCACTTCATCTGTTCTATGCCCATCTATTTCAGGACATGATAAATATGCTAAAGATTTCAGATACTTCAGCCTTTCATGTCTTATGTCATTGTTTTGAACTGCCCTTGTTGTTTAATCAAAGCCACACATTAAAGTTGCTTCTGTATTAGGAAGCAATAAAAGTTAGGATTATCATTCTTTAGGGATTCTGAACTGTTACTTTTCTTTTTAAGTGTAGAGCAAGTAACCCGTTGTGCTTTTTTATCGCCCAGAGCTAGACCATTTCTTGTTAATCTGATATGAAGTAGAATCTCTTTTCTGCCTTTGAATCTGTTTAGATTTTAAGCATTTATATATACCATGTGGAATTACTCATAAAATATGTTTTTAAAAACATGTAAGTACTTGAAAAAAGAGAAATTAAAAAAAGAAACATTCTTGAGAGAATTCTATATACATCTTGTTATCATTAAACTCATCTTTTCTGATAGAGCAATTTAAAGTCAAATTATCTAGACAAGCATATAATTTCCAAGAGCCAATAATGGAAAGTTATGAAGAAGAGGAGGAAATATGTTACATTCTTAGATGGAGGAAGCTTAATTTGTCTTCATAATAAATAATCTCTTCTTAATCATTTTGTAGATTTCTCTTAAGAGAAATACACATAAAAGATAAAGGCTCGGGACCAATGGCATGAACCCTAGGTCTAGGGGTTTTGGATGACTAGAAAGGAGGGCTGGAAAGAGAAAATTCTGATGGCTAAAATCAATTCAAATAGATTGTACTGCATGTCTTTCCCTATATGCTACCTTGTTAACTGTGTTAATGCTTTTGGGCTTCACTTGCAGCTCAGTGGTAAAGAACCTGTCTGCCAATGCAGGAGAGGTGGTTTCGATCCCTGGGTCAGGAAAATTCCCTGGAGAAGGAAATGGCAACCTATCCCAGTATTCTTGCCTGGGAAATCCCATGGACAGAGGAGCCTGGTGGGCTATAGTCCATGCGGTTGCAAAAGAGTTGGACACAACTTAGCAACTAAACAACAACATTAATGCTTTTGTGAACTCAAGTAGTACAGCTGAAGTACATTAGTACCAAGGATGAATTTGGAATGAGAATACTAACATACCAGATTGGAAGAATTAGTGCTCCTTCAGGCTTTTCAGTCATTTTTTCTATGTGATACAGGACTTGTCTTTAATTATGCACTTGTGGAATGTGGTTCTTTAAGTTATCGATTCCCAGATGTTTTGTAGTTAAGACATATCCTAGTCTGACATTGTTTTTAAAATTTCCAACTACAGATTTGTTAATATGCTTATAATTTCTTGATATATCTTGAGCTATTTGAAACTTCAAAAAACCACAAAGATGATTACTACTCTGATTAGATGTGTGCTCCTCTTTACTCCTAACAGAACATAGTCAGCGTATTCATTCTTAAATGAATTATGCAAAAAATATAGAAGTCTTGTTCAAGCTGAGTAGTTAACCAAGAAAATTGTGTATCTTTTTAACCTTCACCATTTGATAAAATCTACTATTTAGATTACTTTTCACTGTAGCATTTTCTTACAGTAACATAGTATTTCAGCATCATCTCTTTAGTAGTAATTAATGAAATTATTGAATTAAGGCAGAATTCTTATCTTCATTTCCTTAGTAATTAATACATTCTGCTTCATTTTAGTCTTCCCTTGGTCAAATAATTTTTTAAAAGAATGACAAATTCAAAAGAATAATTGTTTTGATGAAGTTAGGTAGGGGGAATTCATTTCTGAAAGATTTGACCCTTTACATTTTAGATTTTCAGTGTAGAATGTAAGAAGCAGAAAACTGACAGCCTTTAACGCAGCTGGATAGTGCTGGTGTGGAGATGGAGAGAGGTAGTAATCTCTGGTTCAGGTTTATTTCCTGATTTACAAATATGCTTAGTTTATTAAATTTAGTTTTTAGAATGGTTTTATTGTCAGTCTGTATTACATAGAGTTGGTTCATTTTGCTTGTTGTGTAAAAAAGTAATGGGTATATTCTTGTTAAAAATTATGATTCTCCCTCATGCTTTCCTTACCAACCTAGAATAACACTTACTTGGCCTATATCATTCCAACTGATTTATATATTATATGTTGTACTACATAAATCATTTTATATATACATATGTCTACATATTTATGGAGAAGTAAATGGCAACCCACTCCAGTATTCTTGCCTGGAGAATTCCAGAGACAGAGGAGCCTGGTGGGCTGCCATCTGTGGGGTTGCACAGTGTCGGACAGGACTGAAGATACTTAGCAGCAGCAGCAGCATGCATATTTATGTGTAAATTGTGTATCTTAACAAAGAATGCATTATGACTTGTCCTTTTTAATGATGAATAAAGGAACTTGGAAACATTTCCATCTTAAAACATATATATAGATGGTAGTTCAGTTTTTTCTTTTTTTAATTAAAAACATAGTCATGTTGTTTACACTGCACAGATACCTGTTATTTTGGTTCAGGTAATATATCAAGCATATCTCTCAGATTAATGCATATAAAATGAATGCCCTGTAATTTATGTAGCCATTCACCAATTTGATAGTTATTTTCAGTTTTTACTCATAAAATATACAGTGACATATTTTTATATGCATCTTTGTTATCAGATGGAGTAATGCTTTAGTATAGATAACTGTACATAGAAAATAAAGGACCAAGGGTGTGAACATTATAAACTGTGTTAGTTAATGCCATATTATTCTGAGATGGGCATTACCAGTTTACATACTCACCCATAAGGCATGAGACTGCTTGATTCCCCAAATTCTCACAATTACTGGATAATGTTGTTAATCATCTTAATTTTTGTCAACCTGAGAGAAATGATATTGTTTTGATTTTCCTTCACATAATTGCCAGAATTTGATACTCTTACTCTTTCATTATTTCTTCTATGTATTACCTGTTCATAATGTTCCCTTATCTTTTCTATGCAATTATCAATTTTCCTTTTGATTTGGAGAAGTTCTTAATATAATACATATCAGTTTGTCACTTGTTTTTAGTTTTACAGATAGGGTCTTGTTTATTATTTTTAAATTGGGATGTAGTTGCTTCATAATACTGTGCTGGGATTCCCTGGTGGCTCAGATCGTAAGAATCCACCTGCAGTGTGAGAGACCTGGGTTTGATCCCTGGGTTGGGAAGATCCCCTGGAGGAGGACATACCAACCCACTCCAGTATTCTTTCCTGGAGAATCCACATGGACAGAGGACCTGGTGGGCTACAGTCCACAGGGTCTCAAAGAGTCAGACACGACTGAGCAAATAAGCACACTGTGCTAGCTTCTGCTGTACAACAAAGTGAACCAGCCATATGCATATATATGTCCTCTCCTTCTTGGACCTTCCTCCCGCCCCCCATTCCACCCATCTAGATCACCACAGAAGTTTGAGCTGGGCTCCCTGTGCTGTATAGCAGGTTCTCATTAGCTATTTTACACATGGTAGTGTGTACACATCAAATCCAACCTCCCAATTCATCCTACCTTCTCTTCCTCCATCCCCTGTGTCCACATGTCTCTATTCTCCGTGTCTGTGTCTATAATTCCTACCCTCCAAATATAGGTTCATCTGTACCATTTTTCTAGATTCCATGTATGTGCATCAGTATACAATATTTTGTTTTTCTGACATACTTCACTCTGTATGACAGTCTCTAGGTCCATTCATATCTATACAAATGACCCAATTTTATTCCTTCGAATGACTATTATTCCATTGTATTTGTTCCACATCTTCTTTATCCATTCATCTGTCATTGAACAGTTTGGTTGATTCCATATCCTGGCTGTTGTAAATGGTGCTGCAGTGAACACTGGGGTGCATGCATCGTTTTGAAATTGTTTTCTTAGTGTATGCCCAGAGTGGAATTATTTGGTCATATGGTAGTTCTATTTTTAGATTTTTTCAAAAGGAACATTTATGTTGTTCTCCATAGTGGCTGTGTCAATTTAAATGTCCACCAATAGCACTGGAGGGTTCCCTTTTCTGCACGCCCTTGCCAGCATTTATTGCTTGTAGATTTTTTGCTAATGACCATTCTGAAAGGTATGAGGTGATACCTCACTGTAATTTTGATTTGCATTTCTCTAATTATTAGTGATATTAAGCATCTTTTCATGGCCTCTTGGCCCTCTTTTAAATATCAAATAATTGCCCTTTTTTTTCCCCCTGCAGTTTGTTTTTGTGTATGGCATGAGAGGTCTAGGTGAAGATATTATTTTTAGATGTGAGTGTTAGTAAAGTATGCTATACTTTGTCCTCAGGTTGATTCTAAAAATTATAATCCAATAAGTAGGTTTTACAACAGTATAAGTATGTGAATGTTGTTCCCTGTAAAACCAAGTAGTACGTTTGGGCCCTTAGAAAAGAAAAAGAATCCATTGACATTAATTTCATGCCTCTCAAAGGAACATGATGTCAAGGACTAATTTTTTCTCTTTTTTAAACACTTGAACACTTGCTCGAAAATGGTACCACATTTCATTTTCCTTCATATTTAGACCGTTAATTTTTGTACAATTTTTATCTCTTAGGTGTTTTTACTTATCTCTCATATGAAAGCTTTATTCTGGTTACCAGTGGGGTAGAAAGGAATGCCAGTAGTAAAAAGTAATGTAAATTTAACTTTGAGATACCTGATTTTAATTTTTATATGCCTATGAATAAGACTAAATTTGCACATGTGTATGCTGTATTTCATTTACTAAGATGCTAAAGATTTTGGATTTGGAGACACACATGGGACTAGCATGATTAAAAGCAGGCTAGGATCCTTGGCTCTTCTTGGCCTCCTTTCAAAGCATTCTCTTCACTTCTGGATCTTTCCACATGAGCACATCATTAGTAAGTCCTGAAATCTGGGGTTTAGGTAGAAACTGAGTCTGGTATTCTCATCGAGATTTCTAAAATGGGGTGGGATCCCAGAGAAGCTGTTTGTTTCTTAGCAGGGGAATGAGGAAAAGGAGCTGGGAAATGTACATTCTCCCTAGGTGGCTCAGAGAAATGATAAAGAGGTTTTGGGGAAAGCCATTAAATCTCTGGAAATGCTTGTTATCAATACAGCAACGTGACTATTATGTGACACAATAATGTGCAGTAAGGCCTTTTAAAATCAGGCAGTTGCCACAGTCAGAGTTATTTTAAGACACTGAAGACTTTCTGAGGTTTTCTCAATGCATCATTATTTTTAAAATGATAGATTATATGTTTAGAATAGGGGCAGGTGGGGAGAGAAATGGGGATGCCAGCTTTAGAGCATATACTTAGAAAAGTACTTCTAAAAGTTTTGCCTTGAATGATGAAATGAACTAACATGCTGTTTGGGCTCTTTTACTGCAATTTTCTCCTCTAGCTTCCTGTTACTGAATGGTCCACTAACCCTCTTTACCTCTGGATTGGAGATTCTTGCCAATATTCCAACACAAGAATTGATGCTTATCTTAGCTACATCTCTTCCTTGTTTAAAAATATACGCCAAAAAAAAAAAAAAAAAGAAAAAGAAAAAAAGAAAACACCAAAAAACCCCTGAATTGAAATTCATTGTCTTTTGGTTGGGTTGGGAATCCCATGTTATGTGACCATGACAGAAATTCCTCCGTCTAGCTCTAGCATCAACGTCTACTCAGAATAAAGTATGAATTCCAACCTTAATATTGGTGTGTTGTAACTGAGCATGATTGTTATCATCCTCTATTAAATAAATCTGCAAGCCACGCTGAGGCCTGGATGCACGTAAATAGCAGTCATAAAAATGATATTTTATGAGGCTAGAGTGATTGTCATGGTTTTCTAAGTTTATGTGCTTATCAAGTCCTAGACAAGCCACCAATAACTGTGTAGCACTGTATTTTGAAGTAACACCGAATGACTAATCTAGGGGAGGAGTGGATAGGGTTGATAACATACTTCAGTTATTAAGTAGTTTATTTTAGCATGTCCTTTGAGTTTAAATACTTGGGGTTGATTGTGGCTGAGGTTACACAGCAGCAGGAGTGAAAATATTTTCTGTAAAAAATGAGTGGCTGAGACCATTAAAATTGTTTTTATGAGGGAGGAATGTGTATTCTGTCACAGAGCCCACTATTGATCACTTTAAGGACAGCCTGAATAATGGAGTGACTTGTCAAATTTTTATGAGTTGACATTTAGGAGTATTTTTGATTTAAGAGTGACAATTGAAAGGTGGTTTAATGCCATGTTAGAAAACGTAGAGCTGCTAATCTTATTACATACAGGATTATGCTTATGGAAAAGAAGATGACTTGAAATGATAGAACAAATTATGTTTGCTTTCAGATGCTCTCTGGGAGCAGGAAGCAATTTCTGGAATTGCTAGGTTTGAAAAATTAAGAACCAGTATGTGAAAATTAAATGACAAATTGCTATATATTTCTACATATCTTTCTAATGTGATTTCTGTCCCTTTAAAATGTTTAAAGATATCTACTGGGCTTCCCTGGTGGCTCATACAATGAAGAATCTGCCTGCAGTGTGGGAGACCTGGGTTAGATCCCTGGGTTGGGAAGATTCCCTGGAGAAGGGACCAGCTACCCACTCCAGTATTCTGGCCTGGAGAATTCCATAGACCATATAGCTGCCCATGGTGTCGCAAAGAGTCAGACACAAATGAGCGACTTTCACTTTCACAGGCTTAACATGATATCAGAATTTATTTGGCCTAAAATAATTAAATGTCACTGTAGCTGTTTATAGTATAGAGTATTTGTGTGGCTGTTAAAAAGATGGTCACCTCTACAGTGTGCATACTCATTGTGGCTTCTGTGACCTCCTCTCTGGGGTTCTTAGGTTCAACCTGTGCAGTCGTATATGTGGTCTTCCCTCCCTGATAGACACTTGTGTGGAATAACTCACCTTCTGGGCTTTGGATATGATTATTTGCTGGGGTGATGCCTGGAGTGATGGCAGCCACATTGTTATCTTGATCTGACAGACCTGAAAGCAACACTTTGAAGATTACAAAATGGAGAGAGAGCACTCAGGTCTTTGATTATTCCAATGTGTCACTAAATTAACCAGCTGGACCAGTCTCTTTCCAGATTCTTTTTAAGTGACATAATAAATGCCTTTATCCTTTAAGACCTATGTAGTTATGTATCTTGTTGCTTAACACAGAAGACATTCTAACTGGTATAACTTTGTCTTTGGACTTTTCTTCTTAGCTAGGTAAATATTTGTCTTATATGTAATTATAGCACATCACTGTTTGGACCAGTCACTGGCATGCCTTGAAGCTTTTTTTTTTCATTTGAAATAGGTTTCATGTATTTTTTTTATGTTTTATATATATATATATATATATTTGAATACTTGTGCTTAAACCATATTTTTGTTTCATGGGTATACATATGTTTCCCATCTTGAACCCCCCCTCCCACCTCCCTCCCCATCCTATCCCTCAAGGTCATCCCAGTGCACCAGTCCTGTGCACCCTGTCTCATGCATCGAGCCTGGACTGGTGATCTATTTTACATATGATAATATACATGTTTCAATGCTATTCTCTCAAATCATCCCACCCTCGTCTTCTCCTACAAAGTTCAAAAGTCTGTTCTTTACATTTGTGTCTCTTTCACTGTCTCGCATATAGGGTCATCATTACCATCTTTCTAAATTCCATATATGTGCATTAATATACTGTATTGGTGTTTTTCTTTCTGACTTACTTTGCTCTGTAGAATAGGCTCTAGTTTCATCCACCTCATTAGAACTGATTCAAATGCATTCTTTTTAATAGCTGAACAATATTCCATTGTGTATATGTACCACAGCTTTCTTATCCATTCGTCTGCTGACGAACCTCTAGGTTGCTTCCATGTCCTGGCTATTGTAAACAGTGCTGCGATGAACATTGGGGTACACGTGTCGGTGTGTATGCCTGCAGTGGGATTTCTGGGTCGTACGGCAGTTCTATTTCCAGTTTTTTAAGGAATCTCCACACTGTTCTCCATAGTGGCTGTACTAGTTTGCATCCACACCAACAGTGTAAGAGGGTTCCTTTTTCTCCGCACCTCCTGCAGCATTTATTATTTGTAGACTTTTTGATAGCTGCCATTCTGACTGGTGTGAGATGGTACCTCATTGTGGTTTTGATTTGCATTTCTCTGATAATGAGTGATGTTGAGCATCTTTTCATGTGTTAGCCATCTGTATGTCTTCTTTGGATAAATATCTGTTTAGTTCCTGGGCCCATTTTTTGATTGGGTCATTTATTTTTCTGGAATTGAGCTACAGGAGTTGCTTGTATATTTTTGAGATTAATTCTTTGTCAGTTGCTTCATTTGCTATTATTTTCTCCCATTCTGAAGGCTGTCTTTTCACCTTGCTTATAGTTTCCTAGTTGTACAAAAGCTTTTAATTTTAATTAGGTCCCATTTGTTTATTTTTGCTTTTATTTCCATTACTCTGGGAGGTGGATCATAGAAGATCCTGCTATGATTTATGTCAGAGATTGTTTTGCCTATGTTTTCCTCTAGGAGTTTTATAGTTTCTGGTCTTACGTTTAGATCTTCAATCCATTTTGAGTTTATATTTGTGTATGGTGTTAGAAAGTGTTCTAGCTTCATTCTTTTACAGGTGATTGACCAGTTTTCCCAGCACCACTTGTTAAAGAGATTGTCTTTTCTCCATTGTATATTCTTGCCTCCTTTGTCAAAGATAAGGTGTCCAAAGGTGCATGGATTTATCTCTGGGCTTTCTATTTTGTTCCATTGATCTATATTTCTGTCTTTGTGCCAATACCATACTGTCTTGATGACTGTAGCTTTGTAGTAGAGCCTGAAGTCAGGCAGGTTGATTCTTCCAGTTCCATTCTTCTTTCTCAAGATTGCTTTGGCTATTTGAGGTTTTTTTGTATTTCTATACAAAATGTGAAATTATTTGTTTTAGTTCTGTGAAAAATACTGTTGGTAGCTTGATAGGGATTGTGTTGAATCTATAGATTGCTTTGGGTAGTATACTTATTTTCACTATATTCTTCCAACACATGAACATGAAATATTTCTCCATCTATTTGTGTCATCTTTGATTTATTTCATCAGTGTTTTATATTTTTCTATATATAGTTCTTTTGTTTCTTTAGGTAGATTTATTCCTAAGTATTTTATTCTTTTCATTGCAATGGTGAATGGAATTGTTTCCTTAATTTCTTTTCCTATTTTCTCATTATTAGTGTATAGGAATGCAAGGGATTTCTGTGTATTGATTTTATATCCTGCAACTTTACTATATTCATTGATTAGCTCTAGTAATTTTCTGGTGTAGTCTTTAGGGTTTTCTATGTAGAGGATCATGCCATCTGCAAAAAGTGAGAGTTTTACTTCTTCTTTTCCAATCTGGATTCCTTTTATTTCTTTTTCTTCTCTGATTGCTTTGGCTAAAAGTTCCAAAACTATGTTGAATAGTAGTGATGAGAGTGGGCACCCTTGTCTTGTTTCTGACTTTAGGGGAAATGCTTTCAATTTTTCACCATTGAGGATAATGTTTGCTGTGGGTTTATCATTATAGCTTTTATTATGTTGAGGTATGTTCCTTCTATCCCTGCTTTCTGGAGGTTTTTTTTTTTTTTTAAATCATAAATGGATGTTGAATTTTGTCAAAGGCTTTCTCTGCATCTATTGAGGTAATCATATGTTTTTTTTTTTCTTTCAATTTGTTAATTTGGTTTATCACATTGATTGACTTGCAAATATTGAAGAGTCCTTGCATCCCTATGATAAAGCCCACTTGGTCATGATGTATGATCTTTTAAATATGTTGTTGGATTCTGTTTGCTAGAATTTTGTTAAGGATTTTTGCATCTATGTTAAAAAGTTATTTTGGTTGTAGTTTTCTTTTTTTGTGGCATCTTCATCAGGTTTTGGTATTAGGGTGATGGTAGCCTCATAGAATGAGTTTGGAAGTTTACCTTCTGCAATTTTCTGGAAGAGTTTGAGTAGGATAGGTGTTAGCTCTTCTCTAAATTTTTGGTAGAATTCAGCTATGAAGCTGTCTGGTTCTGGCCTTTTGTTTGTTGGAAGATTTCTGATTACAGTTTTGATTTCTGTGCTTGTGATGGGTCTGTTGAGATTTTCTGTTTCTTCCTGGTTCAGTTTTGGAAAGTTATACTTTTCTAAGAATTTGTCTATTTCTTCCAAGTTGTCCATTTTATTAACATATAGTTGCTGATAGTAGTCTCTTATGATCCTTGTATTTCTGTTTTGTCTGTTATAGTTTCTCCATTTTCATTTCTAATTTTGTTGATTTGATTCTTCTCCTTTTTCACCTGATGAGTCTGGCTAATGGTTAGCCTATTTTACTTATCTTCTCAAAGAACCAGCTTTTAGCTTTGTTGATTTTGCTATGGTCTCCTTTGTTTCTTTTGCATTTATTTGTGCTCTAATTTTTAAGATTTCTTTCCTTCTACTAACCCTGGGGTTCTTCATTTCCTCTTTTTTCTAGTTGCTTTAGGTGTAGAGTTAGGTTATTTATTTGATTTTTCACCTGTTTCTTGAGATAGGCTTGTGTTGCTATGAACCTTCCCCTTAGCACTACTTTTACTGAATCCCATAGGTTTTGTGTTGTTGTGTTTTCATTTTCATTCGTTTCTATGCATATTTTGATTTCTTTTGTGATTTGTTGGTTATTCAGAAGTGTGTTGTTTAGCCTCCATATGTTTGTCCTGCTTTCTTCTGGTCTCCATTTGTGTGAAATATCTTTTTTCCAGCTCTTCACTTTTAGTCTGTATGTGTCCCTTGTTTTGAGGTGGATCTCTTGTAGACAGCATATATAGAGGTCTTGTTTTTGTATCCATTCAGCCAGTTTTTGTATTTTGGTTGGGGCATTCAACTCATTTACATTTAAGGTAATTATTGATAAGTATGATCCCATTGCCATTTACTTTGTTGTTTTGGATTTGAGTCTATAAACCTTTTCTGTGTTTCCTGTCTAGAGAAGATCCTTTACATTTGTTGAAGAGCTGGTCTGGTGATGCTGAATTCTCTCAGCTTTTGCTTGTCTGTAAAGCTTTTTATTTCTCCTTCATATTTGAATGAGATCCTTGCTGGGTACAGTAATCTGTGTTGTAGGTTTTTCTCTTTTATCACTTAAAGTATGTCCTACCATTCCCTTCTGGCTTGAAGAGTTTCTATTGAACAATCAGCTGTTATCCCTATGGGATTCCCTTTGTGTGTTATTTGTTGTTTTTCCCTTGCTGCTTTTAATATTTGTTCTTTGTGTTTGATCTTCATTAATTTGGTTAAAATTTGTCTTGGGGTTTTCACCTTGGGTTTATCCTCTTTGGGACTCTCTGTGTTTCTTGGACTCAGGTGGCTTTTCCTTCTGCATTTTAGGGAAGTTTTCAACTATTATCTCCTCAAATATTTTCTCATGGCCTTTCTTTTTGTCGCCTTTTTCTGGGATGCCTATGATTTGAATGTTGGGGCATTTAACATTGTCCCAGAGGTCTCTAATGTTGTCCTCATTTCTTTTAATTCTTTTTTCTTTTTTCCTCTCTGCTTCAATTTTTTCCATCATTCTATCTTCCACCTCACTTATCTTGTCTTCTGCCTCAGTTATTCTACTGTTGATTCCCTCCAGAATGTTTTTGATCTCAGTTATTGCATTATTCATTATTGATTGACTCTTTTTTATTTCTTCTAGGTCCTTGTTAAACATTTCTTGCATCTTCTCAATCCTTGTCTCCAGACTATTTATCTGTAACTCCATTTTTTTCCCCAAGATTTTGCTTCATTTTTACTATCATTATCCTGAATTCTTTTTCAGGTAGACTCCCTATGTTCTCCTCTTTTGTTTGGTTTTGAAGGCTTTTATCATGTTCCTTTACCTGCTGAATATTTCTCTGCCTTTTCCTCTTATTTAGGTTGCGGTGTTGGGGTGCCCTTTCTGTATGCTGGAAATTTGTGGTACCTCTTAATTGTGGAGGTTCCTCCTTGTGGGTGGGATTAGACAAGTGGCTT
This sequence comes from Oryx dammah, assembly GCF_014754425.2. Classification (NCBI taxonomy): domain Eukaryota; kingdom Metazoa; phylum Chordata; class Mammalia; order Artiodactyla; family Bovidae; genus Oryx; species Oryx dammah. The sequence goes on along the minus strand of NW_024070209.1, from coordinate 35,384,106 downwards.
GTCAAGGTTTCCTGGTTAGGGAAGCTTGCGTCAGTGTTCTGGTGGGTGGAGCCAGATCTCTTCTCTCTGGAGTGCAATGAAGTGTCCAGTAGTGAGTTTTGAGGTGTCTGTGGGTTTGGTATGACTTTTGGCTGCCTGTATTTTAATGCTTAGGGTTATGTTCCTGTGTTGTTGGAGAATTAGCTTAGTATGTCTTGCTCTGGAACTTGTTGGCTCTTGGGTGGAGCTTGGTTTCAGTGTAGGTGTGGAGGCTTTTGGATGAGCTCTTGTCAATTAATGTTCCCTGGAGTTAGGAGTTTTCTGGCGTTCTCAAATTTTGGATTTAAGCCTCCTTCCTCTGGTTTTCAGTCTTATTCTTATAGTAGCCTCAAGACTTCTTCATCCATACAGCATTGATGATAAAACATCTAGGTTAATGGTGAAAAGATTCTCCACAGTGAGTGGCACCCAGAGAGGTTCACAGAGTTACATGGAGAAGAGAAGAGGGAAGGGGGAGATAATGGTGACCAGGGGGAGAAGAGGGGGAATCAAAAGGGGAGAGAGCAATTTAGCCAGTAATCAATTCTCTATTTGCTCTCCACAGTCTGGAACACTCAGAGAGGTTCATGGAGTTACACAGAGAAGAGAAGAGGGAGGAAGGAGATAGAGGTGACCAGGGAGAGAGGAGAGGGAGTCAAAAGGAGAGAGACCAATTTATTCAGTAATCAGTTTCCTAAATGTTCTCCACAGCCTGGAACACCCAAAGAAATTCATAGAGTTAACTAGTGAAGAGAAGAGGGAGGGAGGAGATAGAGGTGACCTGGGGGAGAAAAAGGAGAGTCAAAAGGGGAGAGAGCAATCAAGCCAGTAATCACAATCCTAAGTAAAAATGGATACTCAATATTGGATTCTTAAAGGTACAAAACTGATAACAAACACCAAAAAGCAAAGATTAAAAATCTAGAGTGGAGGTTAGATTCTCAAAAATATAATATTAAGAAAACAAAACAAAATAGCAAAAATTATAAAATATATATATATGAAATCTGGTTTAAAAATAGGGTATTTTTCTTGCAAGGTAATAGTAAGTTTTAAAAATGAAAATTAAAGGTATCAGTTCAGTTCAGTTGCTCAGTCGTGTCCAGCTCTTTGCAACCCCATGAATCACAGCACGCCAGGCCTCCCTGTCCATCACCAACTCCCGGAGTTCACTCAGACTCACGTCCATCGAGTCCGTGATGCCATCCAGCCATCTCATCCTCTGTCGTCCCCTTCTTCTCCTGCCCCCAATCCCTCCCAGTATCAGAGTCTTTCCAATGAGTCAACTCTTTGCATGAGGTGGCCAAAGTACTGGAGTTTCAGCTTTAGCATTATTCCTTCCAAAGAACACCCAGGGCTGATCTCCTTCAGAATGGACTGGTTGGATCTCCTTGCAGTCCAAGGGACTCTCTGAAGAGTCTTCTCCAACACCATAGTTCAAAAGCATCAATTCTTCAGTGCTCAGCCTTCTTCACAGTCCAACTCTCACATCCATATATGACCACAGGAAAAACCATAGCCTTGACTAGACGGACCTTCGTTGGCAAAGTAATGTCTCTGCTCTTCAAAGCAGATATATATATGAAATTTGCTTTAAAAATAGGGCATTTTTCTTGCAAGGTAATAGTAGGTTTTAAAAATGAAAATTAAAGGTATAATGAACTTTAAAAAATTAAAAATAATAATAGTAAAATATATCTAGGAATTTCTCTGGAGCTGTTGAGGGCAGTGTGGGTTCAGCTCAGTTTTAGATAGTTCCTTGTTCCAGCTTACACTTCTTCTCAATGTCTATAGGCCCCTTCCAATGGAGTCAATGCTAACTACATGTTTTAATCTGTTGCGCCTGTCACTTCCAAAGCGGTTCCCTCTTCTTTGTTTATTTTGGTTTCCTTCATTTGCCAGTCTCTTCAGTATCTAATTTCCACCCTGACACAAGGAGATGAAGGTGGTCATTTATTTAGGCTCACTTGCTAAGTTGTGCTGTGGGCAGGGAGGAACACTGCAAACAAATATCACTGGCATGTGTAGGGAGTGCTTGCAGTATCTGGGCCACACTGGGTTTGCCCCTACTCACAGCGTGTGTGCTTTCCCGGTCTACAATGCTTAGGCTCCAGGTTGCTCTGCAGGGGAACTGTCTAAAGTGGGCCCTGAGTTGCGTGCACTTCCCAGGTCTAAGCCACTCAGGTTTAGGTTCTTGGGTATTCCACAAAGGCACAGACTCGGTTGGGACTGCGTTTTGTGCCCTTCCCAGGTCTGAGCAGCTCAGGTGACCAGGTGCTTGGTGAGAACACTCTCCCAGGTGGGGCGGTGCGTCTTATCACCTCTCCAGTCCCAGCCGCTTGGTTTCCTGGGTGTGCAGTGGGAGCGACATCTCAGGGGTGCTGTGTGTCTCCTCTGGGGAGCTGATCTCTGGCGTGACTCCTGGCGGATGTCAACCGTCTAGGATGCCAGGAAGACTTGGTTAGCAACTGGGAGCCTGCTTGCAGTTTGGTAGAGCATGCCATCTCTGGGGCTGAGTTTGCCCCTCACCTTCTGGCTCTGGCTGTTGCACGCCAGCCTCTCTGCCTCCAGTGGCGGGGAGGGGCCCGTCCGCAGCAGGCTAGCTCTCCTTTGGTATTCGCTCAGTCCTTTGTTCTGTGAGCGGGTTCAACAGTGCTTTAGGTTTGAGCTTTTTGCTGGTAAGTTTTTTTTCTCTCTCTCTTCTTTTTTAAATCTCTCTCCGGCTATGCCACAGTTTGGGTTGCTATCTCAGGTTAGCTCCCTCAGATTGTCCTCAGGGCATTCAAGCCAGGTCCTTACCCTAAGCAATGCAGCCCGCGTCTCCCTATTCAGCCCCTGCTTGCTGGTGGCAGATGTGAGTGTCTGGGCTACTTCTCCGCTGGGAGTTGCAGTTAGGCGCTTAATCTGTGGGTTTTATTTATTTATTTTTCCTCCTGGTTATGTTGCCCTCTGAGATTCCAAAACTCCCCACAGACCCACTGGTGAGAGGGTTTCCTGGTTTTGGAAACTTCTTCTCTTTTAAAACTCCCTCCGTGGGATGGGTCTCCATCCGTAACTCTTTTGTCTCTCTTTTTATCTTTTGTATTTTGTCCTACCTCCTTTTGAAGACACTGGGCTGCCTTTCTGGGTGCCCGGTTTCCTCTTCCAGCGTTCAGAAGTTGTTTTGTGGTATTTGTTCAGTTCAAATGATCTTTCAATGAATTTGTGGTGGCGAAAGTGATCTCCCTGTGCTACTCCTCCACCATCCTTGGACCACCCCCATGTTTAATATTTTTTAAATTTTTATTTTATATTGGAGTATAACCGATTGGCAATGTTGTGATAATTTCAGGTGAATAGTAAAGTTATTTTTTTTTTCTTTGTAAATGTGCTCATTTTTAATATTAACAGAAACATATTTGGTTTATACTTAGTTCCTTAAAATATATCTGAACAGATAAGGCTTTGGCCACTTTACAACATAATTAATGAGTCCAGAAAACAGAAGGTGAGGGACCACAATTACAAGCCTAATAAATGATTTCTTCTCAGATGCTGAAGAGTCTCCTACCTTACAAACTTGAGCATCCGTCCTTCCCTTTAAAATAGACAGGACTTGTAGGCCTGCAAGGTTGGTAAGTTTGTTCCTATTCTCTGTTTGGAAGTAATTTAAAATGTACATCATCTCTTAAGGTCTTAGTATAACTTTTTCCAAAAAGTACCCTAAAGCTGCTAAGGAGGCAACCTGTTTAAGCAGCTCCTGAAAAGAAAGGGAAGAAACAAGAGGACAGATGATTGGTTTAAAATGATCAGTCTTTGGATAAGATGAGAGGTTGTCCTGGTCATGGGAGTGTGATTCAAGAGAGACTTTAGAGTTGTTGAAGGAGCAGGTCTACTCAGCCATACATATGCATGTATCCTTTCTCGTGCAAACTACCCTCCCATCCAGGCTCCCACATAACATTGAGCCAAGTTCCCTGTGCTGTATGGTAGGTCCTTGTTGATTATTCATTTTAAATATAACAGTGTGTACATATCCATCCCAAACTCCCTAACTATCCCTTCCCTCATTCTTCTTCCCTGCTTTGTTTCATGCATTTGAGGTAAGAAGGTAGTAGTGCTGGTGGCACTTGAAAATATTACCACATGGAATTTGTAGTCTTGTGAAATGTGTGTTCTAATTTATGTTGAATAAAGGCAGCTTTGGCCCAAATGCCAGTTTTAGGATTCAATTTTTTTCCCTGAGCTGCACACATGCCATGAGATCTGATGGCAAGGATACATATGGCATTTTGAAATTTTCCTTGAATCACCCACATGAAGTCACTGAGCTCTATGAACTCAAGGGCTTCGTTCAGCTATTTTTCCAACTGGGTAATGTCTTCATTAACCAGAGCAGTTCAAACTGTGTATGGTGGAAGGTCAAAACCAAACAGATTTCATTTTTCTTCCTCCCACATTGCTTTTCAAACAAAGTTGTATATAATCTTTTTGCTTGAGTTTAATATGCTGTTATTTAGTTTTTGACTTCTTAGGAATAAGTAGATCACTTGAGTTCAGTCACTCAGTTGTGTCTGTCTGACTCTGAGATCCCATGGATTGCAGCACACCAGGCTTCCGTGTCCATTACCAACTCCTGGAGCTTGCTCAAACTCATGTCCATTGAGTCAGTGATGCCATCCACCCATCTCATCCTCTGTCCTCCCCTTCACCTCCCACCTTCAATCTTTCCCAGCATGAGGTCTTTTCCAATGAGTCAGTTCTTCACATCAGATGGCCAAAGTATTGGAGTTTTAGCCTCAGCATCAGTCCTTCCAATGAATATTCAGGATGGATTTCCTTCAGAATGGACTGGTTGGATCTCCTTGCAGTCCAAGGGACTCTCAAGAGTCTTCTCCAACACTACAGTTCAAAAGCATCAATTCTTCTGCACTCAGCTTTCTTTATGGTCCAACTCTCACATCCATACATGAGTACTGGAAAAACCATAGCTTTGACTAGATGGACCTTTGTTGGCAAAATAATGTCTCTGCTTTTTAATATGCTGTCTAGGTTGGCCATAGCTTTTCTTCCAAGGAGAAAGCATCTTTTAATTTCATGGCTGCAGCCACCATCTGCAGTGATTTTGGAGCCCAAGAAAATAAAGTCTGTCACTGTTTCCATTGTTTCCCCATCTGTTTGCCATGAGGTTATGGGACCAGATGCGATGATCTTAGTTTTTTGAATGTTGACTTTTAAGCCAACTCTCTCACTCTCCTTTTTCACTTTCATCAAGAGGCTCTTTAGGTCTTCGCTTTCTGCCATAAGGGTGGTGTCATTTGCATATCTGAGGTTATTGATATTTCTCCCAGCAATCTTGATTCCGGCTTGTGTTCATCCAGCCTGGCATTTTGCATGATGTACTGTGTATATAGGTTAAAAAAGCAGGGTGACAGTATACAACCTTGACATACTCCCTTCCCAATTTGGAACCAGCCCATTGTTCTTTATCTGGTTCTAACTGTTACTTCTTGACCTGCATACAGATTTCTCAAGAGGCAGGTAAGGTGGTCTGATATTCTAACTTTTGAAGAATTTTCCACAGTTTGTTGTGATCCACACAGTCAAATGCTTTGGTGTAGTCAATAAAGCAGAAGTAGATCTTTTGGGGGGGATTTTAATATGTTTTAATTTAGTATTTGACTTCTCAGGAATAAATAGGTACTATAGACCTATAAACTCTGAAGTTGACTATGACAGTAGAGCATAGCTTATATAGCCAGTTGTCATCTAATTGCAATGAAATTCTTAGGTGTATGTTATAATGGCAAACTTTTACTTGTTTCCTTTTGTTATCTAAACTTTTTGTTATTAAATTATTGATCAAGTGAAGATATAGTTACTCAGTTAAAAAACATTTATTCTTCCCTCTGTTGAGTTAAACTAAATAGGCAGGAACCATTGGCTCCATTAAATATTCTACCTCCAATATCAGGAATAATCCCTTATTAAATGTGATCCTTCATTCTCTGAAGTCCATGTTCTATACCAAGGGATATTTTCCTGTGCTAGGTTCAACTGGAAATGTCATATTCATCCTTCATGTCTCAGCTTAAGATAGTGTCTTTTAGATAAGATTCTTCAATTTTTTTTTCTCTGTTTTCTAAAAGTGATCTCACTAATAGGAGTGGCAAATAGTATATGCTCGATAATAGTTTCTCTGCTCCAGACAGACTTACTCATGTTGACGATGGGAGTGTAGTCTTATTCATTGATTATTAGTATGGACATTATTTAAAAATTTAAATATTTATAAATATTTGTTGAATGAGTTACGAAAAAATGGTCCTGTCCAGCTCTGAATTCTCACAAAATGTTATGCAAGTCATTGCAGTGAGTCAAACTATCATGTGTCCAGTAGTACACAAACCATCCTCTTAAGCCAGGCAATAGTACATCTTCTGAACTGGTGGAGAGTGAACCATTTGGGACCTTAGTGAACTCAGTCTCTCATAAAAAAACAGAGAAAATATGGCAAAACAACAAAAACACCCATTTCAGAACTATGGAAATTAACCAAAGACAAAGGAAAAACTATACAGCATTTGTGCAAAGGAAAGATGAAAGGATCTTTAATGTTTTAACTGGGGGCTAGTCTCATCCTCTCTGTTTTCCCAGCTCAGTGTCATGGTTCCTGCTGGCAGCCTTGTGAACAGTGAGGACTGACATCTTTTGGAGCTCCCTTAAATATTCTATCCCCAGACAGTACATTTCCCACCCCACACCCTCCCACCCCCCAAATTTGCAGCTTCCTGGAAAATATCTATTTCCAGGGTGATATGACTATCTGATTACACTTAGAACTGAGTTCAGTGGAAATGCCCTGCCCCCCCCACCCCCAAGATGTTACTGAAAATAGTAGTAATATCACAGTTGCCTAAGGCTTTGATTTCAGTTTGGCTGAACAAATCCTGAGTGGAAACTTAAAAGGATTACACTCCATGGCTAAGTGGTATTTATCCTATCAATGCAAGGTTGGTTTAAGAAAATCAAACAGGAAAAAAGGATAGAAAGTACATAAAAGTCATCTCAATAGATGGAGAAAAAGCATTTGCTAAAAAAAGTTTTTTTTCAGGATTTAAAAACCTCAAACTAGATATACAAGGGAATTTACTTCAACTGATAAAGGATATATGCAATAAACCCACAATTAACACCATGCTTCTTGTTGAAAGTCTGAATGCTTTCCCTGCTAAGATCAGGAATAAGACAAAGATGTTCACTCCCATCACTTCTGTTCAATATTGTATCATGGATCCTAGCCACGGAAATTTGCAACAAAAGAAATAAAAGATATCCAAACTGGGAAACAGAAAGAATTGAAACTAGGAAATCAAACCGGTCAGTCCTAAAGAAAATTAACCCTGAATATTCATTGGAAGGACTGAGCTGAAGCTGAAGGTCTAATACTTTGGCCACCTTATGCGAAGAGCCAACTCATTGGAAAAGGCCCTGATGCCGAGAAAGATTGAGGGGAAAAAGAGAAAGGAGTGACAGAGGATGAGATAGTTGGGTGGTATCTTCAACTCAGTGGACATGAGTTTGAGCAGACTTGGGGAGATGGTGAAGGACAGGGAAGCCTGGTATGATGCAGTCCATGAGGTTAGAAGAGTCAGACATGATTGAGCAATTGAAAAACAGCCTTTAAAGATTCTTTTTCCATATAAATAATTAGATTATTGATTAGAGTTCCTGTGCTACACAGTAGGTTCTTTCTTATTAATTATCTATTCTATATATAGTAGTATATATATGTCAATCCCAGTCTCCCAACTTATTCCCCCTTTATCTCCTTGGTAACCATATGTTTATTTTCTGCATCTGTGACTCTATTTCTATTTTGTAAATAAATTCATTTGTACCACTTTTTTTTTAGATTCCAGATATAGGTGATATCATATGATATTTGTTTTTATCTGACTTGCTTCACTCAGTATGACACTCTGTAGGTCCATGTATGTTGCTGTAAATGGCATTATTTCATTCTTTATATGTCTGAGTAATATTCCTTTGTATATATGTGCCATATCTTTATCCATTCATCTATCGATGGTCATTTAGGTTGCTTCCATTTCCCGCCGATTGTCAATAGTGCTGCAATGAACACTGGGAGGCATATATCTTTTCAAATTATTATTTGCTTTAAATATATGCCTAGGAATAAGATTGCCTGATCATATGTAGTTCTTCTTCTTTTTTTTTTTTTTAAAGAAACCCACATACTCTTCTTCATAATGGTTGTACCAATTTACATTCTGACCAACAGTGTAGAAAGGTTCCCTTTTTCTTCCACCACCTCTCCAGCATTTAGTGTTTGTAGATTTTTTGATAATGGCCATTCTGACCAGTGTGAGTGATGCCTCATTGTAGTTTTGATTTGTAGTTCTCTAATAATTAGTGATGTTGAGCATTTTTTCATGTGCTTTTTGGCCACTCAAATGTCTTCTTTGGAAAAATGTCTATTTAGATTTTATACCCATTTTTTGAGTGGGTTTTTTTTTTTTTTTTTTAACATTAAGCTCATGAGCTGTTTGTATGTTTTGGAGGTTAATCCCTTGTCAGTCACTTTGTTTGCCTCAGTTAACCTTAAAATCTTACTTTGCAGAAAGGCAATTTTAAGCTCCAGGTAATGTTTGTAAGCCTCAAAACACCAATTGAAATAGGCCTACCATTCAGTTATGGAAAATTTTGAGCTATTGTAATCCAAATTGATTTTTAAGAAAATTAAGTTTGGGGATTCAAAAATTGTCCATAATGGCCATTAATATTCTAAATTACCTTTGGTCAGGTAGGCTTATTTAGTTAGAAATGCAGATGAGAAAGGACCATGGTTTTTAAACGCAAAATCAGCCAGAGTCCCTATAGGTGGGCGCTCTCAAAATATTCAGATAGCTGGGATCCCAATTCTCAGAGGTTTTTCCCTAGAGTAAAAGAACAATTTTCAATCAGCTTGTACAGCTTCCAATTCAAAGAGCTTGCAACTCAGCTTACAAGGTAATACCAGCCAGTTTCAAGGAAATAGGTAAATCAACTATTCTAGGGTTGAATCTTCATTTACATCATGGTTATAATATGGGAGTAATACGCGATCTCACAATGTTGTAGTGAGAATTATGTAACATGCCTGATAGAGTACTTTACATACCCTCAGTAATTGTAGCTATTATTACTATAAGCATGATTTTTTTTTTTTTTTAAAACAAGAGATGGCTTGGAGACTCAATATTCACCATTATACTTTCAAACCTTACAGGTAACACAGGGTGAAAGACTCAGGAATTTGAATGACATAATTTAGAAAGAAGGTGTAACTGTTTAACATGAGGCTTATCATCAGTACCATTAGTTAAAGGATGTGTATAGGCATAATCTGGGGCTTCCGTGGTAGCTCAGCAGTAAAGAATCTGCCTGTCAATGCAGGAGACATAGGTTTGATCCTGGGTCAAAAATATCCCCTGGAGAAGGAAATGGCAACCTACTCTAATATTCTTGCCTGGGAAATCCCACAGATAGAGGTGCCTGGCGGACTATGGTTTGGGGATTGCAGAAGAGTCAGGCACAATTTAGTGACTAAACAGCAACAGAAGTAATTATAAAACTTCTTGATTCCTGTAATAAAATTGCCCATTTATAAGAAGTCATTCATTTCATTGCTTTCTAAGGTACTGTCAGCTCCTAGAGGAATATTAGTATTGGGGCAGCAGAAATGTGCCCTTTAAAAAATGATGCCCTCATCAAGCTGTTAATCTAATTTATAAAATTTACATATGTTCCTTGAATCCTGAATATTCACTGCTTTCCCCAGACTTTAGATGAAGCGAGTGCTTTGAGAAACTTATTGTAGCACATATTCAAGCCTCTTAGATTTTCAAGAGTTCTTTATGAATTTGCTTCAGGATAGAATAAAAGCATATGTAATTCAGGAAGGGGCTAACACTAAGCCTTTGAATATGTTTCAAAGCATCAATTTGATACATTAAGTCAGAATCTGCAATAAAGTGTTTAAGTATTTAAGAAGGTTTATACTGCTGGCAGGCTACAGTCCAAAGGGTCACGGAGAGTTGGACTTGACCAGGCCACTCACATATATACTATTATTGTCCTGCTACTTAAAATTTTTTTGAAGAAAATATGTATTGCATTAACACTATCAAAACATTTATATTTTTGATAATATTTGCAGCTTTTGCACACTACCCTATGTAATATTTAGATAATGTAATTACAGGGTAGACACTGTTATGTATTTTCTTGTGATACAGTATTATTTTTAATTATTGTGCGGCCCTTTCTCTATTGTGAAAGAAGCCTTATCAAAAAAAGGTATCTCATCCTCACCACCAGAAAATGTCATGTGTCATTTCAATGACCAACTGGATTTTCAACACAGTGGTACAGAATCTGCCTGCCAATGCAGGAGATGCAAGAGATGTGGGTTCAGTCCCTGGGTTAGGAAGATCCCTTTGAGTAGGAAATAGCAACCCACTCCAGTATTCTTTCCTGGAAAATCCCATGGACATAGAAACCTGGATGGCTATAGTCCATGGGGTCACAAAGAGTTGGACATAAGTGGGTGACTAAGCACAGATTTTCAACAACTGCCCTGCATTGAAACAAATGACTGGATCCCATAAATCTCTGTAAAATAAAACTAGGTCTCTTTTACTCACAAAAATGACAAAACAAAGCAATGCTAAATGGTTCTCACAAGGAACACAGCTATCAACTTTATAGCACAGTGTATTTTGCATGCAAATATGCTTCCAGGCATTGCTGTTGAGGAAATCAGGAAAAAGTGCTTTTTTTTTTCTTGTTTAAACAATCAGCTGTTTCATAGAATCTTGATTGAGTATTGTAAGATTTAAAGTGCAACAGGGGAGAAGAAATGGTTTCCCTTTCCCATCTATTTTCCTATCCCAACTGGCAGTGCTTAATGCTAGGTGCATCTAGGAGAGGCTTAAAACCACGTCAGAACAACCAGTTGTCCAGTCCTACACAGCAGTAATGGCTGGGGTATATAGTAGTAATAATAAAGGTAAAAGAACAAGCTAGTTAATCTCTGTGTGAACCCTGAGGCTGAGCAACACTCTTCCAGTAATGGACCCTTTGAGTCATAACAGCTGAAGGCAAACTCAGTGCATGCTGTTGGCATATCTCTTCTCCATCACTTCCTGTTTCCATATCTAAGGACTTATGATTTTAGCTTCTTTTGACCTCAAATACATTGTTCAAAGTTGTACTGAAAGTCTGTTTTGTATTTCTGAGATCCCTGTAAAATGTTTGACTCAGTAATTCCCACCGAGTAGAGCAAAGCCCTCACATTAATTATTATGCCTTGGATATAGAGAAAGGTTCCCTTTTATTTGCTTCAAATTTAATATCATTTCTTATTCTTCTTATATAAACAACTAGGAAAGATCTTAATAAATTTCTTGTCCAGCATTTTAAGATGAATTTTTTCATGTTACCAACTCTTTAGCTTTTGTGATTAAACAATCATTAATTGTTTTTAGTAAATAATTCATTACCATAGTTTCTTGAAAACAATATATTTCTCTATCTATTGCTACAAAGCAAGCTACCCCAAAACTTTGTAACTTAACACAGTTATGTTACTGTAGGTTGGCAGTGCAGGCTGGACTCAGCTGGTGGTTCTTGTCTGGGCCTTGTTTGGCTGTGCTCAGCTGGCCTGGCTAGTGAGTCTGAGTTCAGCGGCTGGGGAGGTGGGACTAGTTGGTTTAGGAACCTCAGCTAGGATGGCAGGGCCTCTAGATGTACTGTCATTCTCCACTAGGCTTATTTCATGGGGACCACAATAAGCATGAGAGAACAGAAATGGGAGAGCAGCAGCTGCACATTGTCTTGAGGTTCAAGGGACCCATTCCACCAAAATGGTATAAAGGTGACTCTAAAATGAAGATGTTGGAGATAAAGGAAGAAACCTTTGCTGAGTCTCTCTTATTTGATTAAAGTCAGAGTTTTCTGAGAATGAATTTGCTATAAATTCCTTTTCTGTGGGAGCTTCCAGTGAGAAAGGAGACTGCCCATTAGCACTGGGATGAGAAATTTCTAAATATACTTTATCAGAAACTTCCATATCTTCCAGCTTTTCCTCCTGGAAGCCTATATGTTTTCCAAAGAAGCTTTCTCTCCCTCTTTCCCCTATTAAACTGCTGTACAAAGCCTTTATTCCTAGCTGTTTGGTGATCCATTCCTTATGGGATGATCCCACATGCCTGTGAATTAAATTCTTTTCTTGTTAACCTGTCTGCTGTCAATTAATTTGCAGGTCCCTAAGTGCCTGAGTTGGTAGAGGAAACATTTTCTTCCTAGTAAAGCCTAGATTCAGCACTGATGCAATGTATCTTTGCCACCTTCTGTTGGTGAAAGCAGGTCACAAGGCTAGCTAGAGTCAAGGGATGAGAAAATAGACAAGCTTTTGATAAGAGAAGATGTAAAATGTTGTTACCATTTTCCCAAACCACTATCATGTTTTTAGTGTAGGTGAAAAAGAGAAACAAAGTTGCTTGAAAAAAGAAGTTTCTGTACACCTTTCACCCAGAATTCATGATGATTAATGTCATTTTTCATTCCTTAAGTTTCTATCAGACATTTTAATGTCTTTTTCTTATTTATAAAAGATAGGCTCATGTGATTACCATTTTAATAATACATTGTGAAATGTTCAACATCAAAATTTACCTGCAACTTCATATTCAGTATTGGTATTCACTAACGTATGTCAGGACATACATTGAACTAATCTATTTCTGAGCATTTTGATTACTTTCTGTTTCCTATTATAACAAGCAATGCTATAATGAACATAGCTATAGGTATACTCTTGTGTTTGCCTTTGATTTATTTTTCCCTGAGATAATTTTCAGGAAGTGGACATGAGCCTTAAAGATCCTGTGTGTTAATACAGACCTTTTAAAAAATTTCTAAATTTATAGTTTGCAGCTCAAATAAGTATAGAATTCTACTTCTCTCAAGGCTCATTCCACACAATTACTTATACAGTTTTAGGTGTTTCGTCTTTATGGCTTTCCTGATTATGCCTATGTTAATATGTATCACTTCTTGGCCTTTTGGCTGAGATCAAGTGGTGGCTCAGATGGAAAGCATCTGTCTACAATGTGGGAGACCTGGGTTCGATCCCTGGGTCGGGAAGTTCTCTGGAGAAGGAAATGGCAACCCACTCCAGTACTCTTGCCTAGAGAATCCCATGGATGGAGGAGCCTGGTGTCCGTGGGGTCGCAAAGAGTTGGACACGACTGAGCAACTTCACTTCACTTTCACTAATATGTTTCTATTTCTTGAGTTTTTAATTACTCAATTTCTATAAGGATGTCAATATTTTCAACATAAATTCCTGGAAGGAACTCTAAAATATCTTTATTATGGTCAGAAACATCAGAAAATCTGTTATAACTTTTTCTTGTACATATTCTTCCTGGAGATTTCTCTAGGCTTTGTATATATCATTACTATTTGTTATCCTAGGAATCCACTTTGCTTTGAGCTTGAATCCCTGTTTCCTAGACCCTATGTTTTTATCTTTATTGACTTGGTAAATTTTTTGAGTGAAACATATTTTTCATTAGTTTCCCAAGAAATAACTCAGAGAAGACAAAGTTTTGAAAATCTTTCATAATTGAAAATGTTTTATATTCTATCACATTTGATAGCTGGCTTGGTTTGGTATGAAAATGTTTTGGAAATACTCTTTTCCTCACAAATTTGAAGTTGTTTTTCCATTGTCTACTAACTTCCAATGTTCTTGCTAAAATTTCTTTTGCCATTTTAATTTTTAATGCTTTGTATGTCCTCTTTAACTTCTTCCTAGAAGTTTTTAAGCTTCCCAGGTGGCACTAGTGGTAAAAAACCCATCTGACAATGAAGAAGACTTAAGAGACGCAGGTTTGATCCCTGGGTGGAGAAGATCCTGGGTGAAGGAAATGGCAACCCACTAGAAACCCACGGACAGAGGAGCTTGGTGGGCTGCAGTCCATGGGGGTCCCACAGAGTTGGACAAGACTGAAGGAAATTAGCACCAGAAGCTTTTAGAATATTCTCTTTCTTCTTGGTGTCTTGCTATTTTGTGATTACATGCCTTGATAGAGGTCTTTTGAAAATTTTGGATCTCTCTGTGGGTTCTTTCAGTTTATAAATGAATGATTTTGTTACCTGGGCAACACTGGAATTTTTCCTTGGTAAATTCTTCCCCTGTTTTTTATTCTGTTCTCTCTATAACTCCTGTTGTTCAAAGGCAGACTACCTTGCAAAATCCTTTTATATTCACATCTTTTCACCATTATATCCAATACACTGTCTTTATATTCTTCTTTATTGAAGATTTTTCTGTTATATTAAAATTTTTATTAATGTTGTCTCATAATAGTCTGCCATCATATTTTTAAATTTATCAAGTTGTGTGTATGTGTGTATCTTTGAGTCTCCTCTCCTCCCGATCTCACTCTGTCTTTGTCTCGTTTAGTAACATTTTAATCTCTTCCTGGCTATAAGAATGATTTTGTCTATAGGAACGGTTCTGTCTTTCAGGTCACTTCCTCCTTCATTGCCTTTATGTGATATGCATTCCTTTGTTGTTTGTTTTAGTCGCTGACTTCTCTGAGAGGTGTGCTTCAAGGGTGTGGCAACTCTTTCCTCCATCTGTATTCAGCATGGAAAGCTCACTGGGCAGGGCTGTGTCTCTCATAGACTGAGTCAGATGGTGTAGGGTAATCAGCCTATTTTGTTAGGGGCTCTAGCAAATTTTAATTTCAATATCTTTTCTTGTAGGTTAGTCATTTTCCCAAAGAAGAACCTCCAGTCTCCTCTCTGGGATAATATAAACTTTGCAAACAAATTCCTAGGGTTCAAAGGGATCAGGGAACTGGAGGGTTCATTTTTATGAATGCAGACTCTGGATTGTTACTTTCTTTAGAGTAAGGAGCCTCATTCCTAACACCAGCTGTACTCTTTGTCCCCCAGTTCAGAAAAACTGAGGTTAAATCCCTCCAGAACAGTTCACATTTTTATTGTGTAAACTAGAGATACCCTTTTGGTTTGAGGATTCATAGAGCTATTGCATACATAAATGTTTTCATGCAAAATATTGAGGTCAGCCACATAAAGAAGTATTTTTGGAGGATGTGCTAAGTTGCTTCAGTCGTGTCCAACTCTGTGTGACCCTATGGACTGTAGCCTGCCAGGTTCCTCTGTCCATGGAGTTCTCCAGGCAGGAATACTAGAGTGGGTATCCTTTCCCGTCTCCAGGGATCTTCCCGACCCAGGGATTGAACTTGTGTCTTCTGTGTTTCCTTCATTGCAGGCAGATAGTTTACCGCTGAGCAACCGGGGAAGCCCATTTTTAAGGGATACATTCCCCATTACAGAGTCCAATTTTATAGTTTTGATGCTTAAAGACAATGACAGATTTTCTAAATTTAGATCATTCAGGTTCTATCACCTTTGAATCTGGCAGTATAGAAATGTAATATTACATAAAAATTGTTGTATTTAATGTAATGATTCATTTATATGTAAAGTAGAAATAAGAATGGATAGGAAATTTCCACTTCAGTTTCCCTCCTTTTGTTCTATTTAAAACAAGAACAATTATTCTGTTAGCATATTTATAACTGTCTTGCTGTTATCAGATTGTCAGTTGGTGGAGCTCATTATAGGCATGAGCCCTAGTTTGAACAGATGAATGAGAGACTTATTTTGAAACTATATAGTGCATATGAGTTTGAACTAAAATGGGTAATCTGGCTGGAACACTTAGGAGTTGTATGCTTTGATCTCCATTGGCTCTACCATGGCCACAGACTCATCCATTTTCTAAGCAGGTAGTAGTGGTCTGAGTCAGGTCGAGGAAGAAGTTGCTACTTCTTTTTGTTTTGTTCCCTTTTATTTGTGAGCAGAGTTAGGAAGAAAATACATGTAAAGTTCATTATTTATTTCAGATTATTTAACCTAAGTTTGTTAGGATCTAATATGTTTTGATCAAAATGAACAATAATTTGGAGCTAATCCAAATTTAGATCTGTGGCTTATTATGTATTTTTGAAATGAGAAAATGAGAGTGGAGTCTCAGGTTTGTGAGAAGCTTGCTTTACTGGAAGTCTGCTCTGTACTATTCTGGGGAGCATAGTCAAGTAGATAATAGATAATTAATAAGGTTGAATAATGCTTTTAATAATAAGATGGACAGAATAACATTTTCAGAGTAATCAGATCTGGAAATAAAATATTTTTTCTGGATTAGCTCAGCCCAGCTTGAGAATCTGGGCTATTTGTAATCAGGATAAAACCTTTTGGTTGGGATATTAGGAGAAATATTACAGGTGGCTTAGTGGTAAAGAAGCCCTTGCTAAGGCAGGAGTCTCAGGTTCGATCCCTGGGTTGAGATCCTGGAGCAGGAAGAGGCAACCAGCTCCAGTATTCTTGCCTGGAAAATTCCATGAGCAGAGGAACCTGGGTTACAGTCCATGGGGTTGCAAAGAGTCAGACATGACTGAGCTACTGAGCACTCACTCATGCACTATTAAAAAAGTAACAGGGCAAGATTGTAATCTAAGCTATAGTTGAATAATATATGTAAATGTGATCAAGTATGTTAAAGATTTAACCAGCAAAATTAACTCAGCATTGTTTGGTCAATCCTATATATGGTATGTTTGGCTTACACCACTGTGCTCTTTTCCATGTTTCTGTGGCCTTATTTTCATTCATTTGGAAATTCCATTTTAATCTTCAAGGACCAGTATAGTATAAAAAGGTAACAATCATTTACAAAAGGTAAAGTTCACAATATATCTCTTTTAAGAAAGTGCTGGCTTTCTAAGACAAGATAAATTTCCCATCTAAGCAAGTTGTAGAGGAGCTTTGTTAGTGTTTTGTTGGCAGTGTTATTATGTTGACTTCATGAAGAAAAGAAAGTATCTGTCAGCTGGGTTAAGGTTTGTATGGTAATCTTTGCAGTGGATTGCAAATGTCCATGTTTCTCTAATGTGGCAATTTATGGCAATATGAGTTGTTGGGAACATTTGGTATGATCTGATTCAAGAACGGTCAAATGACATCTCATATATGTTCCTTGATTTGAATTCAATATCTAGGTTGGGTTTGGGGACTTTGCTAAGTGTGACTTTACAAAGGCAGGTATGGCTGTTGAATGATAAAACAAAGCAGTATTTTTAAGAGCTTGACAATATAAAGTGCTATTATTATCAGATAACTATAATGGAATGTTTTTCAGTAGATGCAAGCAACCTCTTAGGCCTGCTATAATTATTTGATGAGACAATTTAGTTTTCCAATTTGATGTGGTTCTTGAGGTCACTAAATTTCGGTAAATCAAATATTCAGACCAAGTTAAACTTGTCGAAAATTTAGACAATTTTCTCATTAAAATACTGATTTTTTTTTTCTCTTTCAACTGCTCCTGCAATGTGAGGATGATGTGGATCATGCAGGAATTTTTATAAAAGAAAGATTTGATTTGTTTGTTTTTTAATCTGAACCGTGAGATTGTTCACAATAAAAAAATAAAAGCAGGCAATCCTGTTGTTATTACAATAAAATCAACTCTTCTGTTAAGGTGGGTTTCTATAAATCTAGAAATTATACATACCATCATCGGATAATAGTTATATCAATTTACCTTGGAATATTGAATTAAAACTATTTATAAATTTAAAAAAGGTCTCAGCTACTTATATTTGTCATAATTCTTCTTACTTTTTTCCTATATCATTAACTTGACAAATCAGACATATGAAAGGACAGGACAGTCTTTAGCAGTTTTTAAAAATTGGAGGCAAATCAATATATCATACCTGACTTATTGTCTCAGGTGGCACTAGTGGTAAAGAACCTGCCTGCCAATACAGGAGACAAGAGACGTGGGTTTGAACCTTGGATCAGAAGATCCCTTGGAGGAGGAAATGGCAACCCACTCCAATATTCTTACCTGGAGAACCCCATGAACAGAGGAGCCTGGTGGGCTTGAGTCCACAAGGTTGCAGAGTCGGGCACGACTGAGTGACTGACACTTGCCTATCTGAGACATAGAGTACATGAACAAGACGTGGAAGAAAAGTCTGAGAAGAAATGGGGCTATTATCTTGGAGTTTCCACAGATTTTCAACTTTGGAAAATGCTCTGGAGGACTCTGGACCAGTCTTCCCCAAGAAACTCTCAAAAGAGCACCTAAGATTACTAAGGGAAATGTTACATCTTTCATTATCAGAAAGTTGATGATTCAGCTTCTTCTTCCAGGATCATACCAATTTAGTTTCAATCTAGAAATTAGAAAGTGACAGGCAAACTGATGGCTACAGGAAAATCTTACCTTAGCTACAATCTAGACATCACTCTCTAAACAACAGCAACAAAGAAATCAGCCTCTATTATTTTTATCAAGAAAACTCTCATACTCTCTCTCTTCCAAAGTATCCTAATTCCCAAAGCATTTCAAAAAAGTTTATCTGATCCCATCACCTCCACTAGCTTTATTGATAGCAGTGCTCCCTAAGGCCCACTTGACTTCATGCTCTAGAATGTCTGGCTCTGGGAGAGTGACCAAACCATCATGGTTATCTGGGTCATCAAGATAGTTTTTGTACAGTTCTTCTGTGTTCCTTCCATTTCTTCATGATCTCTTCTGCTTCCAACAGATCTTTACCATTTCTATCCTTTATTGTGCCCATCTTTGGATGAAATGTTCCTTTGATATTTCCAGTTTTCTTGAAGAGATCTCTAGTCTTTCCCCTTCTGTTATTTACCTCTATTTCTTTGCATTGTTCACTGAAGAAGGCCTTCTTGTCTCTCCTTGCTATTCTTAGGAACTCTGCATTTAGTTGGATGTACTTTCCCCATTCTCCCTTGATTTTCACTTCTCTTCTTTCCTTAGCTACTTGTAAAGCCTCCTCAGACAGGTACTTTGCCTTCTTGCTTTTATTTTTCTTTGGGACTGTTTTGTTCACTGCCTCCTGTACCATATTACAGACCTCTGTCCATAATTTTTCAGACACTCTGTTTACTAGCTGTAATCCCTTGAACCTATTCATCACCTCCACTGTATATTTATAGGGAATTTTATTTAAATTGCACCTGGCTGGCCTAGTGGTTTTCCCTGCTTTCTTTAGTTTAAGCCTGAATTATGCAATGAGACACTGACAATCTGAGTCACAGTCAGCTCCAGGTCTTGTTTTTGCTGGCTGTATACGGCTTATCCATCTTTGGCTACAAAAAATATAATCAATCTGATTTTGGTATTGAGCATTTGTTGATGTCCATGTGTAAAGTTGTCTCTTGTGTTGTTGAAAAAGTGTTTGCTATGACCAGTGCCTTCTCTTGGCAGAATTCTGTTAGTTTTTACCCTGCTTCATTTTGTACTCTAAGGCCAAACTTGCCTGTTACTCCAGGTATCTCTTGACTTCCTACTTTGGCATTCCAATCCCCCACAGTGAAAAGGACATTTTTTTTTTTTTTTTGGTGTTAATTCTAGGGGGTCTTCTAGGTATTCATAGAACTGATCAGCTTCTTCAGCTTTGGTGGTTTGCACATAGACTTGAATTACTGTGATGTTGCATGGTTTGCCTTGGAAATGAACCGAGATCATTCTGTCATTATTGAGGTTGTACCCAAGTTCTGTATTTCAGACTCTTCTGTTGTTTATGAGGGCTACTCTGTTTCTTCTATGGGATTCTTGCCCACAATACTAGATATAATGGTCATCTGAGTTAAATTTGCCCATTCCTATCCATTTTAGTTAACTGATTCCTAAAGATGTCCATGTTTACTCTTGCATCTCCTGCTTGACCATGTCCAGTTTACTTTGATTCATGGATCTAAGATTCCAGGTTCCTATGCAAGACTGTTCTTTATAGCATCAGATTTTACTTTCATCACTAGACACATCCACAGCTGAGCATCATTTCTGCTTTCGCCCAGTTGCTTCATTGTTTCTCAAACTATTAGTAGTTGTCCCCCGCTCTTCCCCAGTAGCATATTGGACACCTTCAACCTGGGGACTCATCTTTCAATGTCATATCTTCTTGCCTTTTTATACAGTTCATGGGGTTTTCACAGCAAGTATACTGAGGTGGTTTGCCATTGCTTCCTCCAGTGAATCACATTTTGTCAGAACTCTCCACTATGACCCATCTGTCTTGGGTGGCCCTGCGTGCCATGGCTCATACCTTCCTTGAGTTATGAAAGTCCCTTCACTGTGACAAGGCAGTGATCCATGAAGGGGATATAATCACTTAGGATGAGACTAATTTTTGCCTGGAGTCATTTTCCAGATTTGGAATAGGGAAGTATGATGAAACAGAGGTTAGTCATCTCAATAAGCTTGAAGAGACAAAAATCAGAGTCAGAGAAAATGAGGCATTGGAATTTATGGGGCATAATGCCAGACAAGAGGGAACTGCTTAGTGAAGGAACTGGATATTGGTGCTGAATTGCATTGGGTCTTTAGGAAAAATATCATATTAATACTATGCAAACTCATTCAGAAAATAGAAGGCGGGGGTACTTTGTAAACAGACATTAAAAAGCCCAACTCAACCCTGATGCCAGTAATAGAAAAGATCATTACAAGAAAAGAAAATTACAGACCCATCCCCTCATGGACATAGATGCAAAAATCCTTAAAGTAGTCATATTGAAGGAATAATATTAAGAAGGATAGTGCTATTAAACCCTCAGTACTAAGAGGATTTAATATGATGAATTGATCGTCGGTTTAATATTTAAAAATTAATAAAATTCACCATGTTGAAAGAATATAGGAGTCAAATCATATGATCATCTCAATATATTGATAGTTAAAGAAAGTGCTTGACAAAAGTCAACACTATAAGGAAAAAAATTAACAACTCTAATTGTATCCTATTTATGAGACATTAAATATGAATTATAAACCTAAACATGAGTTAAAATATAAACTTACAGTATAAAACTTAAGCAGACATTTTACTGATCTTAGAAATTTCCTTGATAGGACTCAGAAAGCATTAACCTTAAAAAATAAACATGATAAATTGAACATTATCAATATTAAAAAGTTTTATGCTCATCAAACATCTTTAAGAAAATGAACATGAAAGAAAAAACTTAGGGATAAGTATCCAAAATAGAAATATTTGACTATGTATCTTGAATGTATTAAAAATTTCTATAATTCAATACTTACCATATTTATAACCAGATTAAAAATGGGAAAAAGACTTTGAACATACACTTCACAAAGAATATTATACAAGTGGCTAATGAGCCTGTTAAAAAGTTTCAACATTGATCATCAGGGAAATTCAGACAAAAACTGTGACAAGACATCACTGGAATGACTAACAGTAACAAAAAAGACAATAACAGATGCTAGTAAGTATATGAAATAGCTATACCTCTCATATTTTGAAGCTTTTAAATATTTATTCAAGAGGAATGAATACATATGCCCAGATGTAAACTTGTACAGATGCACACCTAGTATCTAAATTTCACAGAAAAAAGTAAAATTATCTCTATTTGAAGATGATAAGAAAGTATAGGATATTCTAACTAAAAATCTCAAGAGAAATGAAAAGATAGGTTCAGTTCAGTTCAGTCGCTCAGTCGTGTCCGACTCTTTGCGACCCCATGAAGCGCAGCACGCCAGGCCTCCCTGTCCATCACCAACTCCCGGAGTTCACTCAGACTCACGCCCATCAAGTCAGTGATGCCATCCAGCCATCTCATCCTCTGTCGTCCCCTTCTCCTCCTGCCCCCAATCCCTCCCAGCATCAGAGTATTTTCCAATGAGTCAACTCTTTGCATGAGGTGGCCAAAGTACTGGAGTTTCAGCTTCAGCACCATTCCCTCCAAAGAAATCCCAGAGCTGATCTCCTTCAGAATGGACTGGTTGGATCTCCTTGCAGTCCAGGGATTCTAAAGAGTCTTCTCCAACACCACAGTTCAAAAGCATCCATTCTTCTGTGTTCAGCCTTCTTTATAGTCCAACTCACATCCATACATGACCACTGGAAAAACCATAGCCTTGACTAGATGGACCTTTGTTGACAAAGTAATGTCTCTGCTTTTTAATATGCTGTCTAGGTTGGTTACAACTTTCCTTCCACGGAGTAAGCATCTTTTAATTTCATGGCTGCAATCACCATCTGCAGTGACTTTGAAGCCCCCCAAAATAAAGTCAGCCACTGTTTCCACTGTTCCCCCATCTATTTGCCACAAAGTGATGGGACCAGATGCCATGATCTTAGTTTTCTTAATGTTGAACTTTAAGCCAACTTTTTCACTCTCTTCTTTCACTTTCATCAAGAGGATTTTTAGTTCTTCACTTTCTGTCATAAGGGTGGTGTCATCTGCATATCTGAGGTTATTAATATTTCTCCTGGCAATCTTGATTCCAGCTTGTGTTTCTTCCAGCTCAGCATTTCTCATGATGTACTCTGCATATAAGTTAAATAAGCAGGGTGACAATATACAGCCTTGATGTACTCCTTTTCCAGTTTGGAACCAGTCTGTTGTTCCATGTCCAGTTCTAACTGTTGCTTCCTGACCTGCATACAGATTTCTCAAGAGGCAGGTTAGGTGGTCTGCTATTACCATCTCTCTCAGAATTTTCCATAGTTTGTTGTGATCCACACAGTCAAAGGCTTTGGCATAGTCAATGAAGCAGAAATAGATGTTTTTCTGGAACTTTCTTGCCTTTTCCATGATCCAGCGGATGTTGGCAATTTGATCTCTGGTTCCTCTGCCTTTTCTAAAACCAGCTTGAGCATCAGGAAGTTCATGGTTCACATATTGCTGAAGTCGGGCTTGGAGAATTTTGAGCATTACTTTACTAGTGTGTGAGATGAGTGGAGTTGTGCTTATTGATCCAATTTTCTTTCTTCTTGACCTTGTAATGTGAGTAGTGTATTAGAGTCTCTGATTATTGGTCTATTTATGTGTCTCTGTACTGATTTGTTTTTGCTTTATGAAGGTGGTTTCTTATTTAGTATATATATTCTTATATATTCACTAATGTTATATCTTCATTGTAGACATGACCTTTATAATATTTAACACTATACGATGCCCTTCTTTGTCTTATTTATTGTTTTGGGGCCAGAATTGTACTTTGTTTAATACAAAATCACAACCTCTGTTTTCATACTCTTTCTATTTGCCTAGTATGTCTTTGCCTATCCCTTCATTTAGTTTTGCAAAATCATATCACTTAGAATATTTTAATGTACAGCACAGAGTTGAATTTTTCTTTGTGAAACAATTCTAAAATCTTTCCCCTTAAATAAGAAAATGAAGTCAATTCACATTTACTGATATGACTGCTCTTTTGAGTCTTAATCTTTCATAATATTCTATATGATATTTAATGTGCTTTTCAAAACATTTTTGATATGCAGAAGGTATGTAATTTTTATATAAGACTTTTCTGTATATCAATATTTTTATATTGCTCTTAGTCCTTCTCTTCTCAGGACTCTAATTGTTTTGCCTCCTTAAATCATTTTGTTGTGTTTTATCCTATCACTCTCTTTGCAGTCAGTATCTCATTCTTCTTTTCACTTTTAGATTTTCTATTTCTCCTTTCCCTGAACCTGTATCATTTATATGGTGTTCTGCTGTGTGCGTGTGTCTTAGTCGCTTCAGTTCAGTTCAGTCGCTCAGTCATGTCTGACTCTTTGCGACCCCATGAATTGCAGCATCCCAGGCTTCCCTGTCCATCACCAACATCTGGAGTTCACTCACACTCATGTCCATCGAGTCAGTAATGCCATCCAGCCATCTCATCCTCTGTCGTCCCCTTTCCCTCCTGCCCCCAAACCCTCCCAGCATCAGAGTCTTTTCCAATGAGTCAACGCTTCACATGAGGTGGCCAAAGTATCGGAGTTTCAGCTTTAGCATCATTCCTTCAAGTGAACACCCAGGACTGATCTCCTTTAGGATGGACTGGTTGGATCTCCCTGCCGTCCAAGGGACTCTCAAGAGTCTTCTCCAACACCACAGTTCAAAAGCATCCAACTCTTAGTGACCCCACAGACTGTAGCCCACCAGGGTCCTCTGTCCATGTTATTCTACAGGCAAGAATACTGGAGTGGGTTGCCATACACTTCTCCATGGTATTTTGCTACCTATATCCATAGCTTTATTTTGGTCTTATAGTTACAATTCAATTGTTGTAAATGTTCTCTATCAACTATTTTGCAGAAGTGTCCCCACTAAAATTGTGGTTGGGTGAATCTTATTCCAAGAAGTTTCTTTGGAAAGGAGTTGTGAATGCAATTTTCTTTGCATTATTATATGTTTAATGAATTGTCTGTGATTTTAACAGTTGAACAACAACTTGATTTGATATAAAATCCTTGAGTTTTTGAAAGTGTTGTTACATTATTGTCTTTTTTTAATGTGTTGCTAGCAGCAGGCAAGTGACATGAGCATTTTATTTAGCCCAGAAGATTTTTTAAAAATTAATCTTTAAAGTTTAATAGTTCCTATGCAATACATTTTGGGATTGACTTTCTTTGTTCATTTTCCCAGGAACAAGATGAACTCTTTTACTATGTTGATTCAGGTCACATTTCATTTCTGGCAGTTTCTTAGATTGTAGGTTTAGATAGTAATTCTATTCTTTTGCTTCTTTCTTTTTGATAAGTATATATATTTCTATACACATTGGGTCATCTTGTTTGTCTTCTCTATATATTTCAGTTCCTTTTTATTTGCACCTCTATTTTTATGTCATTTTTAAATTCTGGGATCTCTTTCATTTTTATCCTCTCTCACCATACCCTCAATGTTTACCTATTATCCCTAAGGAATCTGTCATTTAGTTTTTATTTTTGAACTGATTTTGTATTTTCTTCAATCTCTTTCTGGTGTTTGATCAGCTCTCTAAAAACTCTATTTTCTATTTTCCTGTCTGTTTCTATCCTGTTCTAAATTTGGGATTTTCTTTTTAAAAATACATTCCATAGTTTATTTGGAGAAGGCAATGGCAACCCACTCTAGTACTCTTGCCTGGAAAATCCCACGGATGGAGGAGCCTGGTGGGCTGCAGTCCATGGGGGTCGTGAAGAGTTGGACGTGTCTGAGCGACTTCACTTTCGCTTTTCACGAATTGGAGAAGGGAATGGCAACCCACTCCAGTGTTCTTGCCTGGAGAATCCCAGGGACGGGGGAGCCTGGTGGGCTGCTGTCTATGGGGTCGCACAGAGTCGGACACGACTGAAGTGACTTAGCAGCAGCAACAGCAGCCATAGTTTATTGACATTTACTTTACATTGGAGAAAGTTTTCCTGTGGGATGTGTGTATGTGTGTGTTAGTTAATGGGTTAACTGTGGTCTATACCAGTTCCTCCCACCCCCAGGAATGCCTGAGGCACCCCATGTATGCCTCACAAGACCTTTGGTTAACTTCTTGCCATACTGTTTCTGGAATTGTACCAGGTTAATATATATTTAAAATGTTAATAGTATCAGGAACTGGTTATTGCTTTTGCTTAATGTACAACGTAAAGAATCTGCCTGCACTGCAGAAGACTCAGATTTGATCTCTGGGTTGGGAAGATTCCCTGGAGGAGGAAATGGTGCCCCTCTCCAGTATTCTTACCTGGGGATTCCCATGGACAGAGGAACCTGGTAGACTATAGTCCATGGTGTTGCAAGGAATCGGACATGACTGAGTGACTAAAACAATGTACAACTCCTAATTTACGGACTGTCACAGACTTGCAAGGCTGTGAATTGACACAGACCCTGCTATGCTGCATAACTTGGGTTGTTTGAAAAACAGGAACATAGTTGGCAGATTTTTCACATGGAGCTGGTCCACCTGTGTTGACCTTCCTTCTTGCAACCAACTATTCCCATCCAGGGCTGCAGTCAAAGACTTCGTGATAAAAAAGACCAACGATTTGAATGATAAACTCAGTGTTTAGCTAAACCTACTTATCCTGTGAATCTTATTTTCATATCAACTCTTAGATCAGTTTTGATTGCCATTTATGGAGGATTTTGTCTCAAAAGTTTTCTTTTTTTTTTTCTTATATTAAACATGCATGGATGTTAGATATATTTTTCTGTTTATTGTATAGAGTGTTGTATTTTCTGGGACCAGCAATAGCCTATGGGAGGTTTTAAGAGTTTGGGTTTTCTCTATTTCTTAGTTCAAGTTACCTCTTGGTTGTGTTCCAGATACTATGGCTTCAGAATTAATCGCTGAAATTTATGCTAGATTTGGTAGAGATAGGTCATTTCTGTTTCATTTTATGTTAGTTGGGGCAGCTCAAAGTCATGGGCTGAAATCATCTAAAGCCTTGCTCAATCTCAAGCCTAGTGTTTGATGACCACTACTGCTTGGAGTCTCAGATCCCCACCATGTGGGTTTCTGTGAGTTCTTTCTACATGAGCTTCTTTGGACTTGCTCAGATAATGGTGCATGTGTTCTAAAAGCAAGTGTCCTCAAAGTAAAAGGCAAATGGAAGCCAAATAGTCTTTTGTGACCTAGCCTTGGAAGTCATGTAATGTTATTCACAACACATTTTATTTAATGAAGCAGTTAAAAAAATCCTAATCAGGTTTAAGAAGTGGAGAAATAGGCTATGCCTCTTGATGGGGAGTGACATGGTTCTAGAAAACATGCGAGACTAGAAATTTGAGCAATCATTTCACCGTCTTAAAAATTGTCATGCTAGTAATTTCTTCCAAAAGGAATTAACCAGTTTGGGTGGAATTATAAAATTGGCTTAGAATATAGAACAATATTTCTGAAACTTCTGCCATCCACAGACTATCTAATATACAGCCAAACTACCGATTTTAGATAAGTAAAAAAAAAGTTTATAGCAATAAAAATACAAGCATAATATTTATAGAACTGATTTTTATTTATGCATTTACTAGGTTGATATTGTTTTAGCTTTTGAATAATGTATATATTATCAAATTACAACTATCTGAAGCCATAGATCATATCTCAAAACAGCTGGTTTCTTCTCTTCTTATGCATTTATATCAGAAAAACCAACTATTAGAGAGCATTGAAAAAGGCAAATGTCTTACTTGTGTTTAGATGGAATATAAATATGGAAATTATGGGGAGGACTTTCAGCAAAGATTTCAGCTTTTGGTTAAATGCTCAGAGGAGGGTACTGCCCTTGAAAGCAGGAAGAGTGAATATTTCTTAGAATAAAGGGTGATTGATATTCAGCTTTGGTTTCATTCAGCTTTGAAAAGCATTACATTCTTTTGAAATATTTGGTTTTATTTTAAAAAGTGTATCCAATCATCATTATCATCTTCTTTCCTCAGTGAATGGAAAAAAACATCAAGTATTAGGAAAGAATAAAATTATCTTAGATTGAGTCATTCATATCACAGTTTTGTCTTTTTAAGACAGCCTGATATCTTATTCTCAACATGTAAAAAATCATAATATTTTAGAATGTTTAGATTCAAGCTAGTAAATATTCTAAATATATTACTGCAGTATTCTACTTTAGTTATATAAAATAGTAGAATTATTCTTTAGCTATTAATGCCATGAAGAAATATTATCTTTAATTTAAAAACACATATAAGCATCTTTCTACTAAGCAGTGAACGTAATCCAGTGTTAATCAGCAGAGCTGTGTATTCAGGCTCATATTTTTCCCAGAGCCCATTGAAATGTCATGTGCTCAGTGGCTTCAGTTAGATTGTATCTGTCTCTACGCTATATCCTCTAACACTGACTTAAGAACCACTGACACAACCTGTTCTTTGAAAAGGCCGTATGTGAAATGACACTCAGGGAAAACTACTTATCCCCTTAGTAATGTTCTTCATTGCTGTATACATAACTAATGCTGATCAGTACTGGCCCCAATGTATCTTTCTTAAGTCTACATTCCATCTTATAGATTTTTAGCATTAAAGCAAAATGTTATTGGCACATCTCCCTTTTGTAAGAATTATACTCTGTCAATAACAGATTCATACTCTGAACATCATTGGTTTTGTTCAACTCTAAATTGAGATGTCCAATGCAATATCCATGTGATAGTAACTTCACTCTTTAGTATATATCTATTATATTAATTTTCTATGGCTATTGTAACATATTACCACACACTTGGTTGCCGGAGTCCAGCTCCAGCAGCCAGGGAATCAGCCTGAAGGGGTCAGCGGTGTCTGCGGACGATGATGTAGCTTCTCACTCATAGTACGGAACTACATGTTTATTTCAAGCTTCAGGTTCTCTTTTATACTTTGATAAAAGCATTAGGTCAGAGGTTTGACATTTTCAGTTTCCCCCACCCAGATTTACTGTCTCCAGAAATCATTGTTGTCCTACAAACAGAGTTCCTTGCTTCAGCGATTCTCTCAGGATTGGCTTTGCTATCTATTATCTACTTTCTCTTATGTGTCCTATATTTAACTTGTGATTACATTGTAACTCATGTTACATTCTTCAGTTTATTTCTTATCTTTCTGAATCCTGTTTGCCCCTGGCATCTTAAGATCACTATCTCCTAAAAAGGCTTCTAGTTATTCTTCAGTTCAGTTCATTCGCTCAGTCGTGCCTGACTCTTTGCGACCCCATGAATCGCAGCACGCCAGGCCTCCCTGTCCATCACTATCTCCCGGAGTTCACTCAGACTCACGCCCATCGAGTCAGTGATGCCATCCAGCCATCTCATCCTCTATCGTCCCCTTCTCCTCCTGCCCCCAATCTCTCGCAGCATCAGAGTCTTTTCCAATGAGTTAACTCTTCACATGAGGTAGCCAAGAGTACTGGAGTTTCAGCTTTAGCATCATTCCTTCCAAGGAAATCCCAGGGTTGATCTCCTTCGAAATGGACTGGTTGGATCTCCTTGCAGTCCAAGGGACTCTCAAGAGTCTTCTCCAACACCACAGTTCAAAAGCATCAAATCTTCACTGCTCAGCCTTCTTCACAGTCCAACTCTCACATCCATGCATGACTACTGGAAAAACCATAGCCTTGACTAGATGGACCTTAGTCGGCAAAGTAATGTCTCTGCTTTTGAATATGCTATCTAGGTTGGTCATAACTTTCCTTTCAAGGAGTAAGTGTCTTTTAATTTCATGGCTGCAGTCACCATCTGCAGTGATTTTGGAGCCCCCCAAAATAAAGTCTGACACTGTTTCCACTGTTTCCCCATCTATTTCCATGAAGTGATGGGACTGGATGCCATGATCTTAGTTTTCTGAATGTTGAGCTTTAAGCCAACTTTTTCACTCTCCTCTTTTACTTTCATCAAGAGACTTTTTAGTTCTTCACTTTTTGCCATAAGTGTGGTGTCATCTGCATATCTGAGGTTATTGATATTTCTCCCGGCAATCTTGATTCCAGCTTGTGTTTCTTCCAGTCCAGAGTGTCTCATGATGTACTCTGCATAGAAGTTAAATAAGCAGGATGACAATATACAGCCTTGATGTACTCCTTTTCTGATTTGGAACCAGTCTGTTGTTCCATGTCCAGTTCTAACTGTTGCTTCCTGACCTGCACATAAGTTTCTCAAGAGGCAGGTCAGGTGGTCTGGTATTCCCATCTCTTTCAGAATTTTCCACAGTTCATTGTGATCCACACAGTCAAAGGCTTTGGCATAGTCAATTAAGCAGAAATAAATGTTTTTCTGGAACTCTCTTGCTTTTTCCAGGATCCAGCGGATGATGGCAATTTGATCTCTGGTTCCTCTGCCTTTTCTAAAACCAGCTTGAACATCAGGGAGTTCACGGTTCACGTATTGCTGAAGCCTGGCTTGGAGAATTTTGAGCATTACTTTACTAGCCTGAGAGATGAGTGCAATTGTGCAGTAGTTTGAGCATTCTTTGGCATTGCCTTTCTTTGGGATTGGAATGAAAACTGACCTTTTCCAGTCCTGTGGCCACTGCTGAGTTTTCCAAATTTGCTGACACATTGAGTGCAACACTTTCAGTGCATCATCTTTCAGGATTTGAAAGACCTCACCTGGAATTCTATCACCTCCACTAGCTTTGTTCATAGTGATACTTTCTAAAGCCCACTTGACTTCACATTCCAGGATGTCTAGCTCGTGAGTGATCACACCATCATGATTATCTCGGTCATGAAATCTTTTTTGCACGGTTCTTCTGTGTATTCTTGCCACATCTTAATATCTTCTGCTTCTGTTAGGTCCATACCATTTCTGTCCTTTATCGAGCCCATCTTTGCATGAAATGTTCCCTTGGTGTCTCTAATTTTCTTGAGGAGATCTCTAGTCTTTCCCATTCTGTTGTTTTCCTCTATTTTGTTGCACTGATTGCTGAGGAAGGCTTTCTTATCTCTCCTTGTTTTTTCTTGGAACTCTGCGTTCAGATGCTTATATCTTTCCTTTTCTCCTTTGCTTTTTGCTTCTCTTCTTTTCACAGCTATTTGTAAGGCCTCCCCAGACAGCCATTTTGCTTTTTTGCATTTCTTTTCCATGGGGATGGTCTTGATCCCTGTCTCCTGTATAATCTCACGAACCTCCATCCATAGTTCATCAGGCACTCTCTCAGATCTAGTCCCTTAAATCTATTTCTCACTTCCACTGTATAATCATAAGGGATTTGATTTATGTCATACCTGAATGGTCTATTGGTCTTCCCTACTTTCTTCAGTTTAAGTCTGAATTTGGTAATAAGGAGTTCATGATCTGAGCCACAGTCAGCTCCCGGTCTTGTTTATGCTGACTGTATAGAGCTTCTCCATCTTTGGCTGCAAAGAATATAATCCATCTGATTTCGGTGTTGACCATCTGGTGATGTCCATGTGTAGGGTCTTCTCTTGTGTTGTTGGAAGAGAGTGTTTGCTATGACCAGTGCATTTTCTTGGCAAAACTCTATTAGTATTTGCCCTGCTTCATTCCATATTCCAAGGCCAAATTTGCCTGTTACTCCAGGTGTTTCTTGACTTCCTACTTTTGCATTCCAGTCCCCTATAATGAAAAGGACATCTTTTCTGAGTGTTCTAAAAGGTCTTGTAAGTCTTCATAGAACTATTCAACTTCAGTTTCTTCAGTGTTACTGGTTGGGGCATAGACTTGGATTACTATGATATTGAATGGTTTGCCTTGGAAACTGTCGTTTTTGAGATTATATCCAAGTACTGCATTTTGGACTCTTTTGCGGACCATGATGGCTACTCCATTTCTTCTAAGGGATTCCTGCCCACAGTAGTAGATATAATGTTCATCTGAGTTAAATTCACCCATTCCAGTCCATTTTAGTTCACTGATTCCTAGAATGATGACATTCACTCTTGCCATCTCCTGTTTGACCACTTCCAATTTGCCTTGATTCATGGACCTAACAAACCAGTTTCCTATGCAATACTGCTCTTTACAGCATCAGACCTTGCCTCTGTCAGCAGTCACATCCACAACAGGGTATTGTTTTTGTTTGCTCCATCCCTTCATTCTTTCTGGATTTATTTCTCCACTGATCTCCAGTAGCATATTGGGCACCTACCGACCTGGGGTGTTCCTCTTTCAGTGTCTTATCATTTTGTCTTTTCATACTGTTCACGGGGTTCTCAGGGCAAGAATACTGAAGTGGTTTGCTATTCCCTTCTCCAGTGGACCACATTCTGTAAGATTTCTCCAATATGACCTGCCCCTCTTGGGTGGCCCCACATGGCATGGCTTATTTTCATTAAGTTAGACAAGGCTGTGGTCCGTGTGATCAAATTGGCTCTGTGATTATGGTTCCAGTGTGTCTGCCCTCTGATGCCCTCTCGCAACACCTACTGTCTTACTTGGGTTTCTCTTACCTTTGACATGGTGTATCTCTTCATAGCTGCTCCATTAAAGCACAGCCACTGCTCCTTACCTTGGACAAGGGGTATCTCCTCATGCCCGCCCCTCCTGACCTTGAACGTGGAGTACCTCCTCTAGGCCCTCCTGTTCCCACGAATCTGTGAAATCTGATTCTGTACTATGGCCTTAATTGTTCTTCAAATAAATCCCTATTTGCTTATTATAGCTAGAGTCAGTTTCAGTTGCTTTGGAACAAGCACTGTAACCAGTACAATCATTTGGTCCTTGTTCTGGACAAACTTCATTGGTTTGCCAAAAAGGTGGTTATGCTTTGCTTGGAAATGGCCAAAATGGCTGCATGTTACTCTTTGACATTTCATTATAGACAGCCACTGGAGAATGAATCACCAGTCTGGGAAAATCCAATTTTCAGATAATTGTCATTGTACTTTTATTTGCACTCTGCTGTTTTGACTGCTTATGCTAAATTCTCATACTCACAGATTCACTTGACTGAACATGTAAAGATTCACTTTCTGTGGTCTTTTTGGAGTCAAGTTCAAATGTGTTTATGACATTCTCATGAGTTGTACTTTTTACATTATAATTTTCAAAATTACATTTATTCATCCATGCACAAGATTAGAGACATTGTTCCATTTTGAGGGAATTGGTGGCATAATGATAGACTGTAATACACACAAAAATATAAATTTAACAACTGTAAACAATTACACAGAAATGTTAATGCATTGGCTTGGACTGACTACATGCTGTCAACATTAGCCAAAGTAAACAGACCTATGCTGTCTTTGAAGTACTTTTGTGACCTTTATAGACTTAATCATTAGTAAGAAAGTCACAGGGATTCTGTGAAAATCATTACTAATCTTATTGTTCTGTTTGTGTCTTGCTGTGTAACAAACTATCCCAAAACTCATTGCCAGAAAACAAGACCATGCTACATCTCAGTTCTGTGTACTGGTTGGGCATGGCGTGGCTGGTTGATCTTCCTTCTCTGCTTGGGATTGAGTGGGATGACTCACCAGTGTTAAGTGATGATGGCTAGGCTGGCTGGGGCCTCTAAGATGCTTTACTTGTATGCCTGGTGTTTATGCGAATGACTGGAGGTCTGTGGTCAGCTGGACACACCCCTCTCTCCAGGTAGTCAAGGGGTCTTTCTCTGTGGTGTGTTAAAAGGGATGATGAGTTTCTAACACAGTGGTTTCGAGATCCAGTAAAGACTGTCCCAGAAGACGCAGGCAGAAGCTTTAAGGTTTTTTTAGTAACACAGACTTGATGATTCAAGAAAGTCACTTTTACATTTTTATGACGTGAAATGCTAAGACCAAGCTGGCTTCACCTGAGAGAAATTATCCTTGCTGTTGTTGTTCAGTTGCTAAGTCCCATCCAGCTCTGCGTATCCGACTTATTTGTGACCTTCAGGACTGCAGCATGAGTCCTATCCTATCTCTTCTTAATGACAGAAATGTCAAACATATTACAGCCATCTTTTATCTACACTGTAAATTTTAAGTGAACGTGAACAACATTGTTCCATTGCTTTTGTTTCTGAAATAAAGTGCCTGAGGTCTGCTTGACCCTTGGAACAACCAGTGCTCCATGTATTATTTTGAGAAAAGATTTGTCTAGAAGATAATAGTGGTTCTAAAAAACCCTTAAATTCCTGATTGCCAGTGCTAATTAAAAACATGCAGTATGATCTCCAGCCCTATTGGGCAAGTAATATCGTATAATAGTTACTATGGTCTCTGGAGGTAGACTTCCTGGAGTTCAAAGCCAGATGCTAAGACTTATTAGCTATACCATATGAACAAATGTCTTAATTTGTCTATTTTATATTTCTCATTTTCTTCCTCTCTATCTGGAGATATCTCCCATGTCACTAGTTTTTTTTGAAATTAAATGAGAAAATGGAAGTAAAGAATTTAGTACAGTGCCTGGCACTGACAACACTCAATACATGTATATTAGTGAGTAATATTGATAAATGTATTTAGGCCCCTGAAGCTCACTGGATGCTTCCTTAAGAACAACAGATGTTTAGAGAATGTGATATTGAAAAATCTGTAACCTGTGCTTTCCAATGGTTCTTTTTTAAAGCTAATAAGACATTCTCTTGATTTCTATAACAGAAAACTGAGGATCAAGAGACAGTTAAGGTTGCAACGACTCTTGGATTGATAGACTACAATGGGGAGGTGGAAATAATATGTCAATATATTGAGAAACAAAAAACTGAACCCAAACCAAACATTAGTCTAATGTTTCTGGCAGATTCTCTGTATGCCCTTTTCTGACCTGAGCTGAATCACTCCTTCTTAGGCAACCTCAGGAGGCAATCCCCACTTTCAAGAGGTCAGCATATTGATGCCAAACAGTGGACATAGCACATTACAACCCAGAACTGCTGGACCCAGGCAATCCTCTGGCTTAAGTCTCCTGAGTAACTGGCATGACAAGGGCATGCCTGGTTAAGACCTTCTTTTCTATTTCAACATGAATTCAGTCACAGATTTTTTTTTTTCTATTTGAATACTTTGAACACAGCATGGGTTGTTGTTGTTCAGTTGCTTATTCCTGTCCGACTCTGAGACCCCATGAATTACAGCACGCCAGGCTCCTCTGTCCTTCACTATCTCCTGGAGTTTGCTCAAACCTCATGTTATGTCCACTGAGTTGGTGATGCCATCCAACCATCTTATCCTCTACCACCCCCTTCTCCTCCTGCTCTCAATCTTTCCTGGTATCAGGATCTTTTGCAATGAATTGGCTTTTCACATTGGGTGGCCAAAGTACTAGAACTTCAGCTTCAGCATCAGTCCTTCTAATGAATATTCAGGATTGATTTCCTTTAGGATTGAGTGGTTTGATTTCCTTGCCGTCAAAGGGACTCTTAAGAATCTTCCCAAGCACCACAGTTTGAAAGCATTAATTCTTTGGCACTCAGCCTTCTTTATGGTCCAACTCTCACGTTTGTATGTGACTACTGCAGAAACCATTGCTTTGACTATGTGGACCTTTATTGACAAAGTGATGCCTCTTCTTTTTAATATGCTGTTTAAGTTTCTCATAGTTTTTCTTTCAAGGGGAAAGCATCCTTTAATTTTATGTCTGCAGTCACCATCTGTAGTGATTTTGGAGACCAAGAAAATAAAATCTGCTATTTCCACTTTTCCCCTATCTATTTACCATGAAGTGATGGGACCAGATCCCACTGTTTTAGTTTTCTGAATGTTGAGTTTTAAGCCAACCTTTTCACTCTGCTCTTTTACCTTCATCAAGAGGCTCTTTAGTTCTTCTTTGCTTCTGCCATTAGTGTGGCATCATCTGCATATCTGAGGTTGTTGATATTTTCCCCAGCAATCTCAATTCCAGCTTGTGATTTATCCAGCCCAACATTTCACATGATGTACTCTATATGGAAGTTAAATAAGCAGGGTGACAATATACAGCCTTGATGTACTCCTTTCCCAATTTGAAGCAGTCCATTGTTCCATATTTGGTTCTAAACTTGGTTGGTGTTGCTTCTTGTCCTGCTTACAGGTTTCTGAGGAGACAGGTAAGGTGGTCTGGTATTCCCATTTCTTTAAGCATTTTCCAGTTTGTTGTGATCCATACAGTCAAAGGCTTTAGTGCAGTCAATGAAGTATAAGTAATAAGCAGAAAAAAAAAAATCCCATATTGAGATCTCAAAGCTTTCATTCTACAGTTTCCTGTATCATTTGAGTTTAGATTTGGCTCTGCATGTGACATAAATCTAGGCAAATACTGACTTAAGCAAGATGGAAAGTTCTTTCTCTGTCATAGAGTGTGGAAACAGGCAGTTCAGAACTGGTATGGCAGCCTGTAGTTTGTGGACCTGGGTTCCTTTCATTCTGTGACTCTGTCACGTGTAACTTTCATTTCTAAGGACAGGATCCAGGATAACTTCTAGAGCTCCAACCATTATATATGCTTTCCTGCCATCAGCAGAGAGGAAAGAGGAGAGAAAAGTATTCCTCCCCATTTTCAGGATACTTTCTGGAGAATCCAGATGATAGTTTTTCTTTTACACCCTCTAAGATTCTTTCTGACACCAAATATGTGATATTTTTCCACACCAATTCCCCAATTACTGGACACCGAGCATCTTACAAGTTAATTCAGTTCTGACAATATCCACCTGGAGTTAGTCTCCGACCCCATAAAACTGTCAGATCCTACTTCATATACCAGCTGTAAATGGTCGAGGCTAGCCACACTTTTTTGTTTGGCTGACCACAGATTGATTCCCATGATCCCCTCTCAGATTTGATAATTAGTTAGAATGACTCATAGAACCCAGAAAAACATTTTGCTTACATTTAGTGGTTTATTATAAAGGATCCAAATGAATAGGCAGATGAAGATCTCTGTAAAGGTCTTGAATGCAGGAGCCTCTGTTTCATGGAGCTGGGCACACCTTCCTCCTAGCTTGCAGATGGGTTGAAAGTGAAAGTGAAGTCACTCAGTCGTGTCCGACTCTTTGCAACCCCATGGACTGTAGCCTACCTGGTTCCTCCATCCATGGGATTTTCCAGGCAAGAGTACTGGAATGGGTTGCCATTTCCTTCTCCAGGAGAGCTTCCCAACCCAGGGACTGAACCCGGGTCTCCTGCATTGTAGGCAGATGCTTTACCATCTGAGCCACCAGGGAAGCACCCCAAAGCTCCCTAGTCTTACTGTTGAAGAGTTTTGTAAGAGCTCAATCTTTATCCCCTCCCCAGAGACCTCAATGACACTGAAAATTTTAACACTCTAATGACAGATTTGTTTTTTTTTTTTTGGAGACTAGTCCCAACCCGCTCTCCAGGGGTCCCACCCTAAGTCACGGTATTAGCATAAATAAGCTCACAAGTGATCTAATGGAGCTTGTTATGAATAACAAAAGACACTTCCATCATTTAGGAAATTTCGAGTTTTAGGAGCTCTGGGCCAGGAATTCGGGATACAGAGCAAATGTTTATTTTTTATTTTAACAGCAAGTGTACTGACCATAATTTAGTTGTGGAAATTGGAAAGTGTTAGTCATTCAGTCCTGTCCGACTCTTTGCAATCTCATGAACAGAGTCTGCCGGTCTTCTCTTGCTGCAGAAACCAGTAATCTAGAAACCAAGCACCACATTTGGAGAGTTGGAGAACTCAGATTTATTATGCCAGCAGGCCCAGAGGAGTTAACACTCCAAGCTCTAAGCCCTGAACAAAGGAGTTACAGAGTTTTTTACAGATGGACAGGCATGGTTAAGTGGGTTTTCAGGTTTTCAGGGGCTAGGGCAATTGCAAAGAGCAGGACAAGGGTGAGTAAGATAAGCTCCAGTTCCTAATATTGCGAGTCCCCACTTTCTGAGACCTATGTGATCTAGACTTTGCAAGGAGCAAGCTGGGTTACAGAGGCAGAAAAAGCAGGAGGTTATGTAAGATTTTAACTTCTCCTCTTCATTCCCCTCTCTTGATGCTATCACTCGTTGTAGAAAGCATCATCTCATGTTTTGGTAGGGCATTCAGAGCTTCCCATCATTTAGGGGGATATATTGAGCTGTTACCTTTTGTAACTTTATGGATTTAATCATAGAGGTTATGAACTGGTAATTACATTGAAAATACAAGGGCCAAACAAGAGCACCACAAAAAGCATGAGGAGAACTGTTAAAGGGAGAAGTCACGATGCCCAGCTCCAGATATTTTTCTAATTAACCCAGGAATTAGCTACTTTCTCTTTCTTTTTTATGATTTGTTCCCTTAGCTGTTGGGCCATTTCCCTGACTATTTCTGATAGGTTTACATAAAAGCAGCATTCTTCATTTAAGAAGAGACAGAGTCCTCTCTTTTCAATTGTCAGTAGGTCTAGCCCTCTCCTATCCTGTAAAACCACTTCAGCCAGGGAGTCTAGTTGGTCCTGTAAGGCCACTAAAAGTTTGACCACTCTCTCAATGTCATTTGTGAAGTCCTTTGATGGTAAAAGGTGGTTGATGAAGTAATTCCTCCTATTCCCATACCTATCCCAGCCATGATTCCCAGACCAACTAGTAAGGGTATAAACTGGATGGCTCTTTTTGACTGTGTATATACTGCCAGAGGTACAGTGCGAGTTGGGTTGTTAGGGATAATATTCATCTGGGGAGTGAGGAAAGCTAAGGTGCAGATAGCCATCCAATTGACAGGTAGATATAAGTAAGCATCTGTCCCACAAACAAAGAAAAGGCCTTGATGGGGGTGGCAGCAAAGGGACACCTCTTTTACAGCAAGGCACACCAAAAGGCTGCAAAGCAGCCTGCACATAACAGATAACTGAACACTAGCAAAAGATTTTCTCCCCATCTTTGGGTTGTCACAGCTTTAGCAACTGAATGTATCATGGCGGGGGGTCAGGTATACTGTGGAGCAATTTAGTTAGTAGGGAGAATCAATCATAAGAGACATCTAATAAGAATGAGGCTTCCCACTACAGTGAGATAACAGACAGCTAATTGCAGCTTCTGACCCAAATCCAAGTCCTGGGGTGTGACTGAAGCTAGTCCTGTAGTGAAGAGCACAGAAATAATACCAATCAGGGATAGAGACCAGGGCTGACAATGAAAATCCTTTGATATTTGGATCCTCAAGCTTCCACCGTGTGTTGACCAGCCAGCTGCTGGAGTGTGGCTGGAGCTAGGCTGAAGAATCCTCAAGCTTCTGCCATTCATTGACTAGTCAGCATCTGGAGTGACTAGAGCAGGGCTCAGCATCCTTCGTAGGTGAGGATCGTTGTTTTTGGAACCATACCTTGAGGGAGTTTTGGGGGTCCCAAACTGTTTTCTAGCTGTCCTCATCACAGGAAGCTGCTGCCTTCTTGACTTTGGTGTGGTGGATCCAAGGGATGATGTCTGTAACTCATCTCCTGGCTGATAGGGATGAACCCAATTGCCCAAAGTAATGGGTGTCCTTTCTAAGGTTTCTTGGGTGATATGACCAAAAACTTCCAGGGCCTGGAGGTGTTGGGACATCTCCAGGTCAGCTAGTTGTTGATGGTCTCTGTTGAGGTTTTCTATTACTGGGGTGGTCTTCCATGTAAGATCTCAAAGGGATAATAGCATGAAGACCTTGGTGTACATTTATGGAGGGAGATGAGAGTCCACAGAATGATAAGGCAGTTTGTTCTAGCATTGTCTGGGTGTTGGTTGGGGGATATTCTTGTTGTACCACTACTTGGAGAAACAACTTAACAAAAAAGTTAAAGATATTTGGCCCAAAGATTAATAAAAGTAGGAAAGCTGCTGAGGGGCTAGCCAGGAGAAACAGGTCCAGACATTGATTTGTGACACTAGTGTTTCTCTAGGTATGAGAAGATGCAAGAATTTGGACTCATAAAAATCTTTACCTGAAAACATCTGACTATCTGAAGGCCTGTTTTTCTGGGTTTTCCCCAGAACACAGAGTGCCTTATTATTTGTCTCCACCCTGAAGCCCTTTCAAGGGGATGTTGAAGGTCAGCATCTTATATTGGTCATGATTTAATCTTTGTAGAGGCAGCTGGCAAAGGGCCAACTTTTAGTCAGCAGGACCCCTTCATAGCCACATATTTGACTATGTTTTGGGGACATTTCATGGTTATTGTGTCCCATGGTGCTGGGAAGGCTCATTCCCAGGTCTAACAAAGATTCCATTGACAGGCCACTTAATGTGTTGTCACTAGGCCAGGCCTTGTAAGTAGCAAAAGTCTCTGGACCATACCTGTCTAACTAGCCTCTTAGTCCAGGAAAATATTTCTTCTTGTTGCTTCTTCCCATATCTAGAGTTACATTACTACAATTATTGATTTCAAATGGAACTGCATATCAACATTTTATCAGAGGTTCAGTCACACATTTGGTAACATAAGAAATAATCTTCTGAAACAAGCTGCGTAGAAAATAATATAGCTAGCAGTTAATAGTAAGGTCACAAGCAAGAATTTAAGTCGAGAACTTTCATTGGGTATAGCCAGGTATACGCCAGGTCATCTGACTCACTCAGTTAAATGATTATAGCCAAGTGTACATCATGGAGCATCTGACCTTTATCCAAAGATTGGTTACTGAGATAAGCTTTAGAAACAATATTAGAGTGTCCTTTTTAATAACTTAATTAAATATTCTAGCCATATAACATAGCAAGGAACTATTTCAGAAGTGAGTCTTAGTAAGCACAGACCTTAATTAATAAAACTAGAATTTAATATTCAGTGAAACATACTTTCTATTTTGAGGGGAGAACTCATTGTGAGGGCATTAACACTGTAGCCAGGGAAGGCTTTAACCCATCAAATAAAAATGAGGTCTGTCAGGAAGCTGGAAGAAGCCAAGTGGCCGTCTTGGATTTCCCATAGCCCTGGCTTTTTGATTTTTAGCTGTTGTTTATCCATTTTTAATTTCCTGATTTAGGAGCAGACTATTGCCATGTTTCAAAGATAGCAAAATGATATCAGGATAGCAAAAGTCTAACCGTGAGGGGTTATTTTTTGTAGAAGCAGAGTGAGCTTTGTCTACATGTACAATAATCTTAAATAATGTTTATTTACTTTAGCAAAGTAACAAAAGATTTTAGAAACAAATATAAATCACTTAAAGGCAAGGAAATTCATAATCTATTATCAAAAGTTGTATTCTAAGAACACTTTGTTCTTTAAACAGAGAGAAGACCAAATTCTAGTCTGACACCAGCTTACTATTAATAACAAAATTTGTTTATCTGCTTAATCTTAGAAAGTCTTTTTCATAAAACTTGAAGAACTAGTAGTATTCTTCTAAAGGCATGAAAGTAAAACCATAGAAGGCATGTTTAAAATCTGATTCTATTGCAATTGACAAAGAAACCTGGTCATAACACTTGCAGGCAGATGCTTTACCATCTGAGCTACCAGGGAAGCCAAATATGATAATAAGAATTATAATTGACCATATTTTATCAGGGCATATCAGATCTATATGAATTTCACATAATTTTAGGATATCTATATTAGTAACACCAACCACATAGTATAACCTGAAAAGATTTTTTTTTCACCCCTTTAACAGTACTTCCCTTGTAATTTAACATGTCCAGTGAACCCAGGTAGCTTAATAGCTCTTTGGGATGGCTCAGGAGCCCTCTGAAGCATCCCAAAGTTAGCTAGAGATCAAGTTATATGGGAAGTTTTGTTGATAAATATCAAAAGGATTTATAACACTCAGTCAGGTAGGATTATATAAGTTACTGTGAAAGAATAGTTATTCACTTAACCAAAGCTAAAAAAAAGATTTCAAAGGTAGGTATAGAACAGATCAATTAGAGGTAAAGAATCTTAAATCTATTATTAAAAACAGTTCAACATCTGAAGAAAGTATGTCCTCTTAACAGAGAGAAAGGCTGAATTCAAGTTTTGTGCCAGCTTACTTTAAACTCATTTCAGATCAGTTCAGTTCAGTCGCTCAGTCGTGTCCGACTCTTTGTGACCCCGTGAATCGCACCACGCCAGGCCTCCCTGTCCATCACCAACTCCCGGAGTTCACTCAGACTCACGTCCATTGAGTCAGTGATGCCATCAATCCATCTCCTCTTCTGTCGTCCCCTTCTCCTCCTGCCCCCAATCCTTCCCAGCATCAGAGTCTTTTCCAATGAGTCAATTCTTCGCATTAGTTGGCCAAAGTACTGGAGTTTCAGCTTTAGCATCATTCCTTCCAAAGAAATCCCAGGGATGATCCCCTTTAGGATGGACTGGTTGGATCTCCTTGCAGTCCAAGGGACTCTCAAGAGTCTTCTCCAACACCACAGTTCAAAAGCATCAATTCTTCAGCGCTCAGCCTTCTTCACAGCCCAACTCTCACATCCATACATGACCACAGGAAAAACCATAGCCTTGACTAGACGGACCTTAGTCGGCAAATGTCCCTGCTTTTGAATATGCTATCTAGGTTGGTCATAACTTTTCTTCCAAGGAGTAAGCGTCTTTTAATTTCATGGCTGCAGTCACCATCTGCAGTGATTTTGGAGACCCAAAATATAAAGTCTCACACTGTTTCCATTGTTTCCCCATCTATTTCCCATGAAGTGATGGGACGGGATGCCAATATCTTTGTTTTCTGAGTGTTGAGGTTTAAGCCAACTTTTTCACTCTCCACTTTCACTTTCATCAAGAGGCTTTTTAGTTCCTCTTCACTTTCTGCCATAAGGGTCATGTCATCTGCATATCTGAGGTTATTGATATTTCTCCTGGCAATCTTCATTCCAGCTTGTGCTTCTTCCAGCCCAGCGTTTCTCACAATGTACTCTGCATAAAAGTTAAATAAGCAGGGTGACAATATACAGCCTTGACGGACTCCTTTTCTGATTTGGAACCAGTCTGTTGTTCCATGTCCAGTTCTAACTGTTGCTTCCTGACCTGCATACAGATTTCTCAAGAGGCAGGTCAGGTGGTCTGGTATTCCCATCTCTTTCAGGATTTTCCACAGTTTATTGTGATCCACGCAGTCAAAGGCTTTGGCATAGTCAATAAAGCAGAAATAGATGTTTTTCTGGAACTCTCTTGCTTTTTCCAGGATCCAGCGGATGTTGGCAATTTGATCTCTGGTTCCTCTGCCTTTTCTAAAACCAGCTTGAACATCAGGGAGTTCACGGTTCACGTATTGCTGAAGCCTGGCTTGGAGAATTTTGAGCATTACTTTACTAGCATGTGAGATGAGTGCAATTGTGCAGTAGTTTAAGCATTCTTTAGCATTGCCTTTCTTTGGAACTGGAATGAAAACTGACCTTTTCCAGTCCTGTGGCCACTGCTGAGTTTTCCAAATTTGCTGGCATATTGTATTGTGTGCAGCACTGTCACAGTATCATCTTTCAGGTTTTGAAAGAGCTCAACTGGAATTCCATCACCTCCACTAGCTTTGTTCGTAGTGATGCTTTCTAAGGCCCACTTGACTTCACATTCCAGGATGTCTGGCTCTAGGTGAGTGATCACACCATCATGATTATCTGGGTCATGAAGTTCTTTTTTGTACTGTTCTTTTGTGTATTCTTGCCACCTCTTCTTAATATCTTCTGTTTCTGTTAGGTCCATACCATTTCTGTCCTTTATTGAGCCCATCTTTGCATGAAATGTTCCCTTGGTATCTCTAATTTTCTTGAAGAGATCTCTAGTCTTTCCCATTCTGTTGTTTTCCTCTATTTCTTTACATTGATCGCTGAGGAAGGCTTTCTTATCTCTTCTTGCTATTTTTTGGAATTCTGCATTCAGGTGCTTATATCTTTCCTTGTCTCCTTTGCTTTTCACTTCTCTTCTTTTCATAGCTATTTGTAAGGCCACCCCAGACAGCCATTTTGCTTTTTTGCATTTCTTTTCCATGGGGATGACCTTGATCCCGTTTTCTGGACAATGTCACGAATCTCATCCCATAGTTCATCAGGCACTCTATCTATCAGAAATAGTCCCTTAAAACTATTTCTCACTTCCACTGTATAATCATAAGGGATTTGATTTATGTCATACTTGAATGGTCTAGTGGTTTTCCCTACTTTCTTCAATTTGAGTCTGAATTTGGTAATAAGGAGCTCATGATCTGAGCCACTGTCAGCTCCTGGTCTTGTTTTTGTTGGCTGTATAGAGCTTCTCCATCTTTGGCTGCAAAGAATATAATCAATCTGATTTCGGTGTTGACCATCTGGTGATGTCCATGCATAAAGTCTTCTCTTGTGTTGTTGGAAGAGGGTGTTTGCTATGACCTGTGCGTTCTCTTCACAAAACTCTATTAGTCTTTGCCCTGCTTCATTCCATATTTCAAAACCAAATTTGCCTGTTACCCCAGGTGTTTCTTGACTTCCCACTTTTGCATTCCAGTCCCCTATAATGAAAAGGACATCTTTTTTTGGGTGTTAGTTCTAAAAGATCTTGTAGGTCATTATAGAACCGTTCAGCTTCTTCAGCGTTACTGGTTGGGGCATAGACTTGGATTACTGTGTTATTAAATGGTTTGCCTTGGAAACGAACAGAGATCATTCTGTTGTTTTTGAGATTATATCCAAGTATTGGATTTTGGACTCTTTTGTGGACCATGATGGCTACTCCATTTCTTCTGAGGGATTCCTGCCCACAGTAGTAGATATAATGGTCATCTGAGTTAAATTCACCCATTCCAGTCCATTTTAGTAGCCGATTCCTAGAATGTCAATATTCATTCTTGCCATCTCCTTTTTGACCACTTCCAATTTGCCTTGATTCATGGACCTGAGATTCCAGTTTCCTATGCAATATTGCTCTTTACAGCATCAGATCTTGCTTCTATCACCAGTCACATCCACAATTGGGTATTGTTTTTGCTTTGGCTCCATCCCTTTATTCTTTCTTTCTGTAGTTATTTCTTCTTTTTATTTTTTATTTTTTAATTTTTATTTTTACTTTATTTTACTTTACAATACTGTATTGGTTTTGCCACACATTGACATGAATCCACCACGGGTGTACATGAGTTCCCAAACATGAACCCCACTCCCATCTCCCACCCCAAAGCATCTCTCTGGATCATCGTCATGCACCAGCCCCTAGCATCCTGTATTCTGCATCAAACATAGACTGGCGATTCGTTTCTTACATGATAGTATACATGTTTCAATGCCATTCTCCCAAATCATCGCACCCTCTCCGTCTCCCTCACAGTCCAAAAGTCCGCTCTACACATCTGTGTCTCTTTTGCTGTCTTGCATACAGGGTCATCATTACCATCTTTCTAAATTCCATATATATGTGTTAGTATACTGTATTGGTGTTTTTCTTTCTGGCTTACTTCACTCTGTATAATCGGCTCCAGTTTCATCCACCTCATTAGAACTGATTCAAATGTATTCTTTTTAATGGCTGAGTAATACTCCATTGTGTATATGTACCACAGCTTTCTTATCCATTTATCTGCTGATGGACATCTAGGTTGTTTCCATGTCCTGGCTATTATAAACAGTGCTACCATGGACATTGGG
Source organism: Oryx dammah (assembly GCF_014754425.2). NCBI lineage: Eukaryota > Metazoa > Chordata > Mammalia > Artiodactyla > Bovidae > Oryx > Oryx dammah. Next base: position 35,339,284 of record NW_024070209.1, on the reverse strand, counting down.
GTACATGTGTCTCTTTCTATTCTAGTTTCCTCAGTGTGTATGCCCAGCAGTGGGATTGCTGGGTCATAAGGCAGTTCTATTTGCAGTTTTTTAAGGAATCTCCACACTGTTCTCCATAGTGGCTGTACTAGTTTGCATTCCCACCAACAGTGCAAGAGGGTTCCCTTTTCTCCACACCCTCTCCAGCACTGATTGCTTGTAGACTTTTGGATTGCAGCCATTCTGACTGGTGTGAAGTGGTACTTCATTGTGGTCTTGATTTGTATTTCTCTAATAATGCATGATGTTGAGCATCTTTTCATGTGTTTGTTAGCCATCCGTATGTCTTCTTTGGAGAAATGTCTATTTAGTTCTTTGGCCCATTTTTTGATTGGGTCCAGACAGCTTCACAGCTGAATTCTACCAAAAATTTCGAGAAGAGCTAACACCTATCTTACTCAAACTCTTCCAGAAAATTGCAGAGGAAGGTAAACTTTCAAACTCATTCTATGAGGCCACCATCATCCTAATACCAAAACCTGACAAAGATGCTACAAAAAAAGAAAACTACAGGCCAATATCACTGATGAACATAGATGCAAAAATCCTCAACAAAATTTTAACAATCAGAATCCAACAACACATTAAAAAGATCGTACACTGTGACCAAGTGGGCTTTATCCCAGGGATGCAAGGATTCTTCAATATCTGCAAATCAATCAGTGTAATTCACCACATTAACAAATTGAAAAATAAAAACCATATGATTATCTCTATAGATGCAGAGAAGACCTTTGACAAAATTCAACATCCATTTATGATAAAAACTCTCCAGAAAGCAGGAATAGAAGGAACATACCTCAACATAATAAAAGCTATATATGACAAATCCACAGCAAACATTATCCTCAATGGTGAAAAATTGAAAACATTTCCCCTAAAGTCAGGAACAAGACAAGGGTGCCCACTTTCACCGTTACTATTTAACATAGTTCTGGAAGTTTTGACCACAGCAATCAGAGCAGAAAAAGAAATAAAAGAAATCAAAATTGGAAAAGAAGAAGTAAATCTCTCACTGTTTGCAGATGACATGATCCTCTACATAGAAAACCCTAAAGACTTCACCAGAAAATTAGAAGAGCTAATCAATGAATATAGTAAAGTTGCAGGATATAAAATCAACACACAGAAATCCCTTGCATTCTTATACACTAATAATGAGAAAGTAGAAAAAGAAATTAAGGAAACAATTCCATTCACCATTGCAACTAAAAGAATAAAATACTTAGGAATATATCTACCTAAATAAACTAAAGACGTATATATAGAAAACTATAAAACACTGGTGAAAGAAATCAAAGAGGACACTAATAGATGGAGAAATATACCATGTTCATGGATCGGAAGAAGCAATATAGTTAAAATGAGTATACTACCCAAAGCAATCTACAGATTCAATGCAATCCCTATCAAGCTACCAGTGGTATTTTTCACAGAACTAGAACAAATAATTTCAAGATTTGTATGGAAATACAAAAAACCTCGAATAGCCAAAGCAATCTTGAGAAAGAAAAATGAAACTGGAGGAATCAACTTGCCTGACTTCAGGCTCTACTACAAAGCCACAGTCATCCAGACAGTATGGTACTGGCACAAAGACAGAAATATATATCAATGGAACAAAATAGAAAGCCCAGAGATAAATCCACACACATATGGACACCTTATCTTCGACAAAGGAGGCAAGAACATACAATGGAGAAAAGACAATCTCTTTAACAAGTGGTGCTGGGAAAACTGGTCAACCACTTGTAAAAGAATGAAACTAGATCACTTTCTAACACCACACACAAAAATAAACTCAAAATGATTAAAGATCTAAACATAAGACCAGAAACTATAAACCTCCTAGAGGAGAACATAGGCAAAACACTCTTTGACATAAACCGCAGCAGGATCCTCTATGATCCACCTCCCAGAATTCTGGAAATAAAAGCAAAAATAAACAAATGGGATCTAATTAAAATTAGAAGCTTCTGCACAACAAAGGAAAATATAAGCAAGGTGAAAAGACAGCCTTCTGAATGGGAGAAAATAATAGCAAATGAAGCAACTGACAAACAACTAATCTCAAAAATATACAAGCAACTTATGGAGTCATTTCTCATTTGGTAAACTTAATTAAATTTATTTTAAACATTGTCAGTCCTTTAACCATGCACAAAACTTTTATTTCAGGGTCCACAAAATTTCTAATCACTTTTTGTAACAGTCATGTTTAAGTCAGACCTACTTTCTTTTCTGTTAATAAAATGTAATTTTATTTTTTATAGCTTCTTTATTAAAAACATACATACTACTTTCTTATTAGATTAGCAAATAAACATTAATACTAGACATTTAATAATTGAATATTTCCCAGTTCACATGAATCTGAAATTTATTTAGTTTAATTTTTCTTGTATTTAGAATTGTTTGATTTACAAGCGCTTACTTTTCTTTAGGCCAATTAAGTTGGAACTCATTTATAACTTGAACAATATTATCAGAAAAAAAGATATACACTGAGACATATATAAATCTGGACAGACAGACTGACAGAGATCTTACAGTTTTCTCTTTGAGATTTAAGATATCTCTTTGACTTCTTTTCCCCTCTTCACTTGAAGTTCTAATTTGCCAAGGCTGAGGTCTCAGGCAAAGCTGGTTGTGTATTTCAAGGACATCAAAAGGGTTAACTTCAAGCTTTTCCCTGGGCATGACTTTTAACAAGCTAGTTGTTTTTAATTGCATATGCAAGCAGAATTGGTTTTGCAGTTTCCAAAAAGAAAAATTTCTCTCACTCCATTCAATCAGCAATCACACACTCACAGTCATTCAGAGGCTATCACAATGCCTCCCTTCTCCTAAGTCCCCAGGTTTTGTTAACTGTTGCTCCCTTCCTGGGAGCCCCAAGGAGGTTATCATTCATGATGCCTCCCTTCCTCCCGAGTCCCCAGGTTTCCTTAACTGTTGCTCCGTTCCTGGGAGCTCCAGGAGGTGATCAGTCTCCTCTTCTACCTATTGCGGTAGGTTCTGCCTGAGGACCAGCCCCAGGTCCTTACCTTATCCTGTGGCCCTTCCTGGTGAATTGGTCCGTCCCTCCACTGAGTCCAGTTGGGGCTTGGCTGTCTGGAGAGTCAGAACACTGGTCCAAAAGAGGACCCAGAATACCATCAGGAGGCGTGCCTCCTTGTTCATCTTGGGGTTCCTTCGCTCCAACCTGGCTGAGCCACCAATCTGGTGGCTCAAGGGGCTGGCGTGGTTGGAATCTCGCTGGGGCCTCTAGAAATGTTGCAGAAACAAGTAATCAAGAAACCAAGCACCACACTAGGAGAGGTGGAGAATTCAGGTTTATTATGCCATCAGGCCCAGAGGAGTTAACACTCCAAGCTCTGAGCCCCAGACAAAGAGGTTCCAGAGTTTGCTATACATGGGCAGGCATGATTAAGCAGGTTTGCGGATTTGTAGGGGCTAGGGCGATTGCAAAGAGCAGGACAAGGGTGAGTGAGTTAAGTTCTGGTTCTTAGTATTATGAGTCTCCACTTTCTGAGACCTAGGGAATCTAGACTTTGAAAGGAGCAAGCTGGGTTACAGAGGCAGAAGGAGCAGGAGGTTATGTAAAATTTTAACTTTTCCTCTTGTCCTTGGGATTTCCAGGCAAGAATACTGGAGTGGGTTGCCATTTCCTTCTCCAGAGGATCTTCCCAACCCAGGGATCAAACTTCAGTCTCCTGCATTGCAGGCAGATTCTTTACAGTCTGAGCCACCAGGGAAGCCCATAATTTAGTTATGTGACCTCATCTAGCTATAATAGAGTCTTAGAGATGTGGTCAATGATGATATTATTATAAAGAGGGAAAGAAAGGAAGAGTGGATAATGGGGGACAACTTCCTTGCTCCTTCATGAATGAGTTTTCTGTCCATTAATGGAAGCTTCTGGGCTGTAGGCCTTTATGCTTTGGTGTAGGCTTGGGTTCCATTGGAATGATTATCCCGCTGCTGGCATTAGCCTCACTGATGCTGTAGTCCTGAACATTGTTTGTTGGTGTGGACTTTAATCTGGGACTTCAATCATAGTTAGACTATGACCCTACTTGTCCATATGTCAGTTCCAACTTCAATTTGGTTTTTTAGATTGTAAGTCTTATGGATAGGAACCATGTGTAGTCTAAAGGTTGTGCCAACTTCCTTGACATTTTTATTGAATATGCATTTACCTGAACACTTAACAAAATATTCAGTATTACTTAAAATAATTCATCTTGATCCTCTATTTTAAGTAACTGAAATGAATTTATTACTTTTGGAGAACTCTCCTTCAACTTGTAACACCTTTTGCCTTGTCTTTGAATTTTACTTTTTATCTGTTTCTTCTTTACTTCTGAGATGCTTTTTTATCTTTTAAACCAATGATAAATTTGTTGCAGAAATAGCAGAAATATCTGGAAGTTCAGAAATAACACACCAATTTATTTGTTTTCTCTGAAGGACTTTATCAGAAGCCCACTGAGAGAGTAACTTCATTTAAACCAGGCATTCTCGTCAGTTTCTCTGCAATCTCCTTATCTCTTAGATTTTCCTGGAAAGTCTTAAGAGGTGATCTACCTCAAGATTTTCCCCAAAGGTTCACAGTTCAGACTTTATTTTTGGCTTTTGTTCTTCAAATGAATTTCGTATTCATTGCTCTCAGTTTTACCAGTGATAGAACGTATCCTTTTATGTGAACCTGGGATGACCTTTCAACAGTTTTTCAATTATTATTGAACCTTGTCAATGTGAAATAGAGGAAAACAATAGAGATGGAAGAAATAGAGGAAAACAATAGTATGGGAAAGACTAGAGATCTCTTCTAGAGAATTAGAGCTACCAAGGGAACATTTCATGAAAAGATGGGCACAATAAAAGAAACAGTAAGGACCTAACAGAAGCAGAAGAGATTAAGAAAAGGTGGCAAGAATACACAGAAGAACTGTACAAAAAAAGGTCTTAATGACCTGGATAACAATGATGGTGTGGTTGCTCACCTAGAACCATACATCCTGGAATGTGAAGTCAAGTGGACCTTAGGAAATATTACTACAAACAAAGCTAGAAGAGGTGATGGAATTCCAGCTGAGCTATTTCAAATCCTAAAAGATGATGCTGTTAAAGTCCTCCACTCAGTATGTCAGCAAATTTGGAAACCTCAGCAGTGACTACAGGACTGGAAAACGTCAGTTTTCATTCCAATCCCAAAGAAAGGCAATGCCAAGAATGTCCAAACTACCATACAATTGGATTCATTTCACATGCTAGCAAGGTAAGGCTCAAAATCCTTCAAGCTAGGCTTCAGCAGTACATGAACTGAGCACATCCAGATAGACAGGCAAAATTTAGAAAAGGCAGAGAGGAACCAGAGATCAAATTGCAAATATCCACTGGATCATAGAAAAAGCATGGGAATTCCAGAAAAGCATCTACTTCATTGACTATGCTAAAGCCTTTGAGTGTGTGGATCACAACAAACTATGGAAAATTCCTAAAGAGATGACAATACCAGACCACTTTACCTGCCTCCTGAGAAATCTGTTTCTATGTCAAGAAGCAACAGTTAGAACTTGACATGGAAAAACACACTGGTTTAAATTGGGAAAGGAGTATGTCAAGGCTGTATATTGTCACCCTGCTTACTTAACTTATATGCAGAGTACATCATGAGAAATGCTGGGCTGGATGAAGCACAGACTGAAATCAAGATTGCCAGGAGAAATATCAGTAACTTCAGATATGCAGATGACATCACCCTAATGGCAGAAAATGAAGAGGATCTAAAGAACCTCTTGATGAAGGTAAAAGAAGAGAGTGAAAAAGCTGGCTTAAAACTCAATATTCAAAAAGCTAAGATCATGGGATCTGGTCCCGTCACTTCATGAGAAATAGATGGGGAATAATGGAAACAGTGGCAGACTTTATTTTCTTGGGCTCTAAAATCACATAGAAATATCATTTTTGATATATTTCAGAAAGATTGACCTATTGTATGATGTTAAGATGTATTATGGTGGAAGTTCTTACATGCTGTTATATTCAGATTCGTGAAGCCCATTAGAAGGACAGCAGAAGTCCAATGGTGTCAGCACAAAATATGTGTCTGAACACCTGAATTACTGGGAGAATTTAATTGGCAGTTGTGTGTAAAGTTATTTTGGGGAGCTTCAGTTGTAAAGTGCAACAAATGTTTTCTGGAAATCCATGGTGACTTTGGGTGTTTTGTGCAGTCTTGCAAGAAACATTCAGTCTAATGTGGGAGATCAGTTTGCAGGCATCACTAGCTGTTGGATAGTCAACTTCTGTGTATTGCTGGGCTTGGAGACACAAACAAAGGTCTTCAATAAAATGTGTCCTAGCTCTCAGAAACACTAGTCCCGATTTTTCCTTTGCAATTGTTCATATATTTCAGTTTTACTATTTAAAACTGAATTTCAGTGCCTCTATTTCTTTGTATTACTTAAATGCACTACTATGATTCCCAGATTGGAAGGAACCCTGGGGGCCTGTTCCCTTCTTAGTAGAACCAGTGATCTCCTCTGATATAATAGCTTACCAAGTCAGCATGATCAATTTAATTCAGTCTTTTATTAGTCACTTTAGACAATTTAACCAAATTAACTAATTCTCCAGACAGCATAATGTGAAATTATGTATTCAAGTATGATGTCCTTTTAAAAGTGTTACAGACAAGTCACAAATAAGTTTTCTTTGTAAGATGAAAATATGCCAACCAACCTGTTTTTGAACCCAAGATTTTTTGCCTAATTATTTCTTATATAATAACAGCAATGCAATTCTGTATTTCTAGTGACTTTCTTTAACTTCAAATCCCTTAACTGGCTATATCTTGTTTATTCTTATGTGTTACTTGAGCCTTAGGGTAATACAAATTCCAGTTTGAGTTCAAGCCAAGTTTAATCATATCTTGACATAACTGGAAAACTGTTGGATTGGTTGATTCATTTATTCATTCTATCAATATTATCTGAGTGCCTGTTATATGCCAGACACTGGCCTAGGCATTTGGAATAAAGCAGTGAACAAAACAGAAAAAAAATTCCTACCTTCATGAAGTTTACACTCTTCCTCATGTTTTACAATGTGGGATGTAGAAGGGACAGTCAGTAGTTTCTGGTGCAATATTTGTATTAGACTCTATACAGACTGCAAATAGATAACTCTTCCTAAAGGACAGAGGAGCCATTTACTAGCCAGACACCTGACATAATCAGAAAACTTTAGCCATTACAGGGGAGGGGCTGTCTTTGGATTCTTCTCAAGACTGGCAATGAACTCCTGACTCAGTATGTGGTGAGTGGTGGTGTTTGTGCGTGAATGTGTGTGAGAGAAAGAGAAAGGGGTAGGAGGATAGAAGACAAGGAAAGAGAAAGTTTAAAGTGTTTCTGAAAGTAAAAAAGGGAAAGAGTTCATTCTACAATTTATGAGGGGATGGTTTCTATGTATTTATAAACACAAGTAAAAGAATATACTCAGAAATACGAGAGTACTTGGCCGAAGAGCAATATTCTATGTGAGAAAGGGGGAAGAGGCACCATTCCTGTTAATAGACCTGAAGGCTGATGAGGATGTCTTGTCCTAGAGATTTCTTCCTGACCTGCAGCTGGGCTTACTGCTATAACTCGTTTACGTCTCAGCAGAAGCAACATCTTTTCTGAGAAAGTAGAGTTAATGTCTCTTTTTTTTTGTTCCCATTGTACCTGTGTCCTACTGTGGCATCTCATGTTGACCAAAAATTTCATTTGGGTTTTCCTAAAATATTACAGAAAAACCCAAATGAACTTTTTTTTTTGGTCAATCCAGTATTATCCCATGTTGCAATTGTATGTTGTTTTCATCTAGACTGTAAGCACTGTAAGGCCAGGACCATTTCCTCTGTTGTTAGGGCACAGCTGAGTGAGTGCCTGCCGTATAAGGAAGAGCTTAGTGAATACTTACTGGATCTATACTGTTCTGCTACTCCATTTCCTTGTCATTTTTATATGATTGTAGAAGACAAAAAGTGTTTTCCAGGAAGTTTGCTAAAACTATTGCATATGAATATGAAAGAAATAATTACTAATTACTGTATTTGGAGTATTGCTTTTTTCTTCTTAATATAATGCTTTCCATATATTTTTTTCATTTCTCATAAAAAGCCCATGAGGTTAAATTGCTTTTGAGATCTTCTGTGTGTGTTGGAGGAATTAAGGATTCAGTCTTTTTTTTTTTTTTTTAATTTGGAAGAAATTTTTGTTATTGATAAATCATTGAAACAGAGTATTCAGTAGATTTTCAAAAGGCTTGTGGGTGTGTTTCTTTTTTTCTTTAAGTACAGTTGATTTACAATGTTGTGCTAATCTCTGCTGAATAGGAAAGTTTGGATACAGTTTCCTCTGCTATATGGTGGGAACTTGTTCCTTATCCATTCTAAACATAATAGTTCTATCATCTACCAACCCCAGATTCCCAGTCCACCCCTCTCTCTTCTTCCTTTCCCCTTGGTAACCACAGTCTGATCTCTGAGACCCTTTGCATTTTTAAACTTGATTACAGTTTATGAAAAATTAAATGTGATCAAAAACAAATTTACTGATTCTTAGAATATTTAATTAAATAATACATGTATTTTAAAAACTATAGTTGTTTTCTGTATACAAACTAGAAAATACAGCAAAGACAATTAGAGAGTAACACTGCTAACCAGTTGTTTTTGTGTGTAAATATAAAGTACTGAAACTGAACTGTGTTCAGTTGCTTCAGTCGTGTCTGACTCTTTGTGACCTATGGACTGTAGTCTGCCAGGCTCCTTAGTCCATGGGATTCTCCAGGCAAGAATACTAGAGTGGGTTGCCATGCTGTCCTCCAGGGGATTGGCCCAACCCAGGAATCAAACCCATACCTCTGGCATCTCCTACATTGCAGGAAGTTTCTTTACTTACTGAGCCACCTGGAAGCCTGAAACTGGACTGGCTTCTCTCAAACAATGTCATGTTGTAGTTTCATTGATAACATGTTTTATTTCTCAATGATACCTAGAATAGTGATGCATCTTACATTTTCTGGATTCTTAGATTTGATGAAATAATATATATGTGTACAAATGTAAATATAACAGAAGAGTAACTGAAGACAATTCCAGCTGCCTAGTTTCCTGCATTGCAAATTTCATCCTCAGTCACACAGAACAGCAAGAAAAAACTAAAACCACACAACAACCACTCAACATAACTTGAAGACAGAGAATGCCCAAATTTCAAAATAACTATAAGTAAAAAGAGAGAGAAAAAAGAAACATCAAATCCCAGGAAGTGATCTTTTACGTTGCTATCCTCCTGTAAGGCAGCTTGACAAACACAGATAGGCTTTAAAAAGCTGCATGGAAGAGAAGGGAGGAGCTAGAAATTGGTCTAAGTTTGGGCTAAAATTACTGACAGAAAGTGTAAGATTACATTAAGTCCAGAAATGGAAAAAGTATTTTGGGCATATCAGGGTGTGGTCTACAAAGAAATAACTAAAAGTTATGTGATTTGCTTTTTTGCTTCATTTTTCTGCTTTCTTCTGGGTTGTTGAAAAATGCAACTACTTCTTCAATCCAAAATTGAGAAATTCTTTGAAAGACAGATACCTTGTTCTTCATTAAAACCATTAATTGATAAAGGCAACTTCAAGTAAACACTTTCATGAGTATAAATAGCTCAGGAAAACAGGGGAAGGGCATAACTCTCCGACAGAGGGTTGATAGGCTCAAAGCACATAAAATTAGGTCAGGTGAGAAAGAAGAAAATTTCAAAAAGAATGAAGATGTATATTTTTGGCAAATTGAGCTACCTGGGATCAGTTAAAAAAGCTGTTTTGATAAAATGTGGATATCCAAACAAAAGTAAAATCCTCTATCTTATGTTAGAAGGGGCTTGTGGGATATATTCTTAGCAATTTTCAAGTGTACGATGCAGTTGTTAACTATAGTCACCACACTGTACTGCTACTGCTAAGTCACTTCAGTCGTGTCCGACTCTGTGTGACCCCATAGATGGCAGCCCACCAGGCTCCCCCCTCCCTGGGATTCTCCAGGCAAGAACACTGGAGTGGGTTGCCATTTCCTTCTCCAATGCATGAAAGTGAAAAGTGAAAGGGAAGTCGCTCAGTTGTGTCTGACTCTTAAGATCTCCAGAATTTATGCATCATATATATAGCTAAAAGTTTGTACCTTTTGACCTTCTTCACACATCCTTCGTATCTTCATCCCTGTCAGCTACTACGTGTGAGTTCTGTTTTTAGATTCCACATATAAGTGAGATTAGAGTATTTATCTTTTTCTGTCTGTATCGCTCAGTATAATGCCTTCAACTTTCATCTATGTTGTTCCAAATGACAGGATTTCCTTTTTTTTTAATGTCTGAAAAATATTCCATTGTATATACATATGTGTATATGCTCATGTGTATAAAATAGGGTTTTTTTCTTTATCCATTTTTCTGTCAACAGACACAAATTTGTTATGTATATTGACTGTCATAAGCAATACTACAGGGAATATGGGAGTGCAGAGAGCATTTTGAGATAGTGATTTCATTTCCTTTGGATATCTATCCAGAAGTGGAAATGCTGGATCACATGGCAGATATATATATGTTTTCTCCACTGATCTCCAGTAGCATATTGGGCACCTACTGACCTGAGGATTTCCTCTTTCAGTATCCTATCATTTTGCCTTTTCATACTGTTCATGGGGTTCTCAAGGCAAGAATTCTGAAGTGGTTTGCCATTCCCTTCTCCAGTGGACCACATTCTATCAGACCTCTCCACCATGACCCTCCCATCTTGGGTTGCCCCGCCGGCATGGCTTAGTTTCATTGAGTTAGACAAGGCTGTGGTCCTAGTGTGATTAGATTGCCTAGTTTTCTGTGAGTATGGTTTCAGTGTGTCTGCCCTCTGATGCCCTCTTGCAATACCCACCATCTTACTTGGGTTTCTCTTACCTTGGGCGTGGGGTATCACTTCACGGCTGCTCCAGCAAAGTGCAACCGCTGCTCCTAACCTTGGACGAAGGGTATCTCCTCACCGCCGCCCTTCCTGACCTTCAATGTGGGATAGCTCCTCTAGGCCCTCCTGCACCCCGTGCAGCCACCGCTCCTTGGATGTGGGGTTGCTCCTCCCAGCTGCTGCCCCTGGCCTCGGGCGTAGGGTGGCTCCTCCCGGCTGCCGCTCCTGACCTCAGACTCAGGGTGGCTCCTCCTGGCCTCGGACGCGGGGTAGCAGTGCTCAAACTACTGCACAATTGCACTCATCTCACACACTAGTAAAGTAATGCTCAAAATTCTCCAAGCCAGGCTTCAGCAATACGTGAACCGTGAACTTCCAGATGTCCAAGATGGTTTTAGAAAAGGCAGAGGAACCAGAGATCAAATTGCCAACATCCGCTGGATCATGGAAAAAGCAAGAGAGTTCCAGAAAAACATCTATTTCTGCTTTCTTGACTATGCCAAAGCCTTTGACTGTGTGGATCACAATCAACTGTGGAAAATTCTGAAAGAGATGGGAATATCAGACCACCTGACCTGCCTCTTGAGAAATCTGTATGCAGGTCAGGAAGCAACAGTTAGAACTGGACATGGAACAACAGACTGGTTCCAAATAGGAAAAGGTGTACGTCAAGGCTGTATATTGTCATCCTATTTATTTAACTTCTATGCAGAGTACATCATGAGAAATGCTGGACTGGAAGAAATACAAGCTGGAATCAAGATTGCTGGGAGAAATATCAATAACCTCAGATATGCAGATGACACCACCCTTATGGCAGAAAGTGAAGACGAACTAAAAAGCCTCTTGATGAAAGTGAAAGAGGAGAGTGAAAGAGTTGGCTTAAAGCTCAACATTCAGAAAACGAAGATCATGGCATCTGGTCCCATCACTTCATGGGAAATGGATGGGCAAACAGTGTCAGACTTTATTTTTCGGGGCTCCAAAATCACTGCAGATGGTGATTGCAGCCATGAAATTAAAAGACACTTACTCCTGCAGAAGGAAATGGCAACCTACTCCAGAATCCTTGCCTGGAAAACCTCATGGACATTGGAACCTGGTGGATTGCAGTCCATGGGGGTCGCAAAGAGTTGGGCATGACTGAGCGACTAACACACACACATACTCCTTGGAAGAAAAGTTATGACCAACCTAGATAGCATATTCAAAAGCAGAGACATTACTTTGCCGACTAAGGTCCGTCTAGTCAAGGCTATGGTTTCTCCTGTGGTCATGTATGGATGTGAGAGTTGGACTGTGAAGAAGGCTGAGCACCAAAGAATTGATGCGTTTGAACTGTAGTGTTGGAGAAGACTCTTGAGAGTCCCTTGGACTGCAAGGAGATCCAACGAGCCCATCCTAAAGGAGATCAGCCCTGGGATTTCTTTGGAAGGAATGATGCTGAAGCTGAAACTCAAGTACTTTGGCCACCTCATGCAAAGAGTTGACTCATTGGAAAAGACTCTGATGCTGGGAGGGATTAGGGGCAGGAGGAGAAGGGGACGACAGAGGATGAGATGGCTGGATGGCATCACTGACTCTATGGACGTGAGTCTGAGTGAACTCCGGGAGTTGATGATGGACAAGGAGGCCTGGCATGCTGCGGTTCATGGGGTCGCAAAGAGTCGGACACGACTGAGCGACTGAACTGAACTGAACTGATATATATTTTAGCATTCTTCTCTTTTTTGATGAGAAATATCTGTTGCCTTTCCATTGTCCTTGTCCTCTCACTGTGTTTTAGTTATATGGTCAACAGATCATTTGTTCTTTTTCTGGATCAAGAGGAGTTATGTTTATATTTGATGTTGAGATTGTCATGAGATTCTTAACTTTATGCCTCAGATCTTGACTGCTTAGGACTTTTACATATTTGAATTAGAGAAAAGCTTGATCTTTCAGATGCTGAAAGGAAGTACTCAAATATTTATGAGTAAAATGATGGATTGTTGTAGATTATATTATTGACTTCAGTTATTTACTGATGTCCTTGAAATTTCTATATCCCCCATATGCCATGAAACTTGTCATACCTCAGTTTTGTGGTGCCTTCTATGGGAGGTATCTGTTTTCCCATCTCATTGATGTTGAGTTCTTTTTGATGAGACTTTCTTTAGTTTTAGAATGTAAGTTTAGGAGAGATTAGAGAAAAAGTTCAGAGAAGCCACTTACTTGCAGGTGGCGTTTCACATCAGTGAAAATGAACCTTTGTTATTATAATCCACTGAAATTTTGGATTGTTTGTTATTGTAGCATAACATAGCAAAAGCTGACTAACACATATGATCTGATTTATGTTCTTGAATAAACACTCAGGGTTTCCATGTGGGAAGTGAATTAAAGGGATAAAAGAGTGAAACATTGAAAAAATGTTAGAAAACCATATCAGTATTCTGAGAGAGATGATCAGTGTCTTGGATTTGGGTAATAGTGACAGAATCAGGGAATGAGAATAAGCAGGACTGGGTGATTGCTTACTTATGATGATATGAGAAATTTGTCAGAAATTTTAGGTTTTGGTGGAAATAATTGGATGGATGATGATAAGACAGACAGCAATGAAAGAAAAATAGATATGGGGCAGAGAAAGCAGTTATGAAGACATAAGTTTAGTTCCAGATTTCTATAGGGTATCTTAATGCAGAAGTTGAGTAGCAAGTTGGATATATGAGTTCAGAGAAGAGGTCTCAATTAAAGATACACAATTGATATTTATCAACATTTAGATGGAGGCCATAGGAGGGCCTTAGACAGCTGAGGAAGCGAATATAGAATGAGAATTTATGATAGCCTATTGAAAGTCTGCCTCAAACTGTAACATTTGAAAATCAGTCAGTTCAGTCACTCAGTTGTATCCGACTCTTTGCAACCCCATGAATCACAGCACACCAGGCCTCCCTGTCCACCACCAACTCCTGGAGTTCACTCAGACTCACGTCCATTGAGTCAGTGATGCCATCCAGCCATCTCATCCTCTGTTGTCCCCTTCTCCTCCTGCCCACTTTCAAGAGTCTTCTCCAACACCACAGTTCAAAAGCATCAATTCTTCGGTGCTCAGCTTTCTTCACAGTCCAACTCTCACATCCATATATGACCACTGGAAAAACTATAGCCTTGATGATAAGTGACTCCTAAAAGTAAGCAAGAATAAAAGGAGAAGAACCTTGGAGAAGTGGCTGCTTCTAGGAAATGTAGGAAACATACAAGGTTAGCAAGGAGAATTTTGTAATGTCATAAAGTAAGAATAACATAAAAGAAAAAAAAAAGCTCCAAATGATGGACATAGGTCAAATGTACACAGGAGTCAATTGAAAGAGCTCCTAATGCCCAAAGCTAGAAATTTGAGCAACAAATACAGCAGTATTGGATTATAATCTGAGGTATAAGATAAATATCTTTGAGTCTAGACTAATGTAAGCAAATGATTAAATAAATGGGGAAGAAGAGAACTTCCTCATGCAGAAGAATTCCAAATAATTTATGGAGGTACTCTGCCATCAAAAATGTAGAACCCAGGCTTCCCTGGAAGTGTACTGGTTAAGAATTTGACTTGCAATGAAGGCGACATTGGTTTGATCCCTGGTCCAGGAAGATGCCACATGCTTCAGGGCAACTAAGCCTGTGACCACAATTACTGAGCCTGTATTCTAGATAGAGCCTGGGAGCCACAACTACTGAAGCACATGTGCCCTAGAGCCTGTGCTCCACAAGAAGAGGAGCCACCACAATGAGAAGTCTATGCACAACAATGAAGACCCAGTGCAGCCAAAACTATGTAGAATGCAATTGTAAAGTTAAAAAAAAAAAAAAAAAAGAATGCAATTCTCCACTGCATTAGCGTGGACTCTGCACGGTGTTTTCCTTTCAAAAGAAGATTGGAAAGAGAGTCAAAAGAATACCTTTACAATAGAGAAACTTCACAAATACTAGTTTAGCCAGATGATCAAGCTCAACATCAACAGTGATGAGTCATGTTAATGGCACGTGTATTTGTTACAATGTGATAACAATGTCACTTTAATTCTGTGGTGTTCCTTCCCACAAATACATACTCCAGTCTAATTATGAGAAAATATCAGGAAAGTCCCAGTAGAGGGACATTCTGAAAATTATTCACCAATAATCCTTAAAACTGTTAAGGTCATAAACAAAGGAAAGTCTGATAAATTGTCCCAGGCTAGAGACACCTAAGGAGACTTGATGACTAAACATATGTGGCATCCTGGAAAAAAAGAAGGACCTTAGGTGAAAACTAAGAAAATTTGAATTAAGGATGAACTATAGTTATTACTAATGTGTCAATATAGGTTTATTAATTATAACAAGCATACCTTGATAAGAGTAAGGGAAGTTGTGTATGTGACATATGAGATATCTCTGTATTGTCTTTACAACTTTTCTGTAAATCTAAAACTGTTATAAAAATAAAATTTATTCTTTAAAAGTGAAGTGAAAGTGAAGTTGCTTAGTTGTGTCTGACTCTTTGCAACACCATGGACTGTAGCCGAACAGGTCCCACCATCCATGGGATTTTCCAGGCAAGAATACTGGAGTGGGTTGCCATTTCCTCCTCTGGGAGATTGTCCTGACCCAGGGATTCAATCCAGGTCTCCTGCATTGTAGGCAGATGCTTTACCATATGAGCCACCAGGGAAGTGTTTAAAAGCTGCAATGATTAAAACCAAGAGGTGGAAGACAATGAAGAGAGTGGCCTTGAAAGTTGCAAGTGATAAGTTTGCTGCCTGTGACTCTCAGTGTTAAGTAAGTTGATAGAAAATTGTTCTTTGGATTTAGTAACATGGTCATCTATCCCCAGAACAAAAGTAGTTTCAGTGGTAGAAAGATGGGAGTAGAAGCCAGACTGAAGTAGATGAAGAGTAAATGTGATTTGAAGGGAAAGAAGTGTTATGTGGGACATTGTCAAGAAAGGTAGCAGAACAGTGTAGGAAAAAAGATAGGAGGAAGGTTGGAGGATTCAGGAATGACGACTGTTCCTGTAAACTTGAGATGAATGGGAAAGTAGATGAAAAGTATTCAGCAAGAAGGCAATTACTGAAAATATAGGACAGTGGAAGTTTAATTAATTGAGTGATGAGGTGTGAGATCAAGAGCACACCTGGACAGACCAGGAGGCTGGGCATACCCTCCATTGAAACAGAAGACAGGAATGAAGGATAGATGCTGGAAGAGGGATGTTAGTGGAGATAACTCCAGGTTAAGGGAGTGTCTCTGTTATGGGTTGAATTGTATCCCCCATACAGAATGTTGAAGTCCTAATCCCCAGTACCTGTGAATGTGACTTTATTTGGACACAGGATCTTTGCAGATGATTAAATTAAGGTGAAAGCATTGGGGTGGACCCTAATCTCATATGACTGTGTCCTGATAAAAACACAGAGACTTGAAGAATGCCATAGAGATGACTGAAGTTGTGGTACTGTGTCTGTAGGCCAAGGAACAGTAAAGACTGCCAACAAACCACCAGAAACTGGGAGAGAGGCATAGAACAGAATCTTTCTCACAGTCCTCAGAAAGAACTAACTTGATCTCAGACTTCTCACACCTTTGTCTCAGGCTTCTGTCCTCCTGAACGGTGAGACAATAAATTTCAATTAGTAAGCCACCCAGTTTGTGGTCCATTGGTATGGGAGCCCTAGCAAACTGATACAGCCATACCTCATTTTATTGTACTTCACTTTATTGTGCTTCATATATATTGTATTTTTTTTTTTTTTTTTTACAAATTGAAGTTTTGTGGTAACCCTGAATTGAGCGAGTCTGTTGATGCTATTTTCTAAAAACAGTTGCCCACTTTGTGTCTCTGTGTTACACATTTTGGTAACTCTAACAGTGTCAAAAATCCTCCACCGGCAAAAAGTTACAGCCTGATGAAAGCTCAGATGTTCATTACCATATTTAGCAATAAGGCATTTTAAAATTGAGGTATGTACATTTTTTTAGACATAACATGATTGTATACTTAGTGTACTATAGTATTAATATAAGCATAAACTTTTATGCATTGGGAAACCAAAAATTTGAATGACTGACTTTATTGCAATATTCTGTTTATTGTGGACATCTCTGAGGTGTACATGTACACTGTTTGATAATTATCATTTTCACTGTGAAGTATTTGGCAAAAGCATCCTCTGAAAGAGGATGGGGGTGGTGGTGGGGTTGGAGTTGGAGGTTAAAGACAGAGAGGAGAGGAAATGTAGGAAATTCAGTTTTATAATTCTTTAATAAAATGTTTGCATAAGACTTTTCACTAATTCAGACTGAACTTTCTCCCAGGGATTAATGGGATTGTGGGAAATTTTCAATGAATATTTTTATAATAATACTTTAAAAAATTATTTTATTTTTGGCTGCACTGGCTCTTGTTGCAGGTTCAGTTCAGTTCAGTTCAGTCGCTCAGTTGTGTCTGACTCTTTGTGACCCCATGAATCATAGCACGCCAGGCCTCCCTGTCCATCACCAACTCCTGGAGTTCACTCAGATTCACATCCATCAAGTTGGTGATGCCATCCAGTCATCTCATCCTCTGGTCGTCCCCTTCTCCTCCTGCCCCCAGTCCCTCCCAGCATCAGAGTTTTTTCCAATGAGTCAACTCTTCGCATGAGGTGGCCAAAGTATTGGAGTTTCAGCTTTAGCATCAGTCCTTCCAAAGAACACCCAGGACTAATCTCCTTTAGAATGAACTGGTTAGATCTCCTTGCAGTCCAAGGGACTCCCAAGAGTCTTCTCCAACACCACAGTTCAAAAGCATCAATTCTTCGGCGCTCAGTTTTCTTCACAGTCCAGCTCTCACATCCATACATGACCACTGGAAAAAGCTTTCTCTGTTGCAGCGAGTCGGGGCTCCTCTCTAGTTGCAGTGCATGGGCTTCTCACTGCAGTGGTTTCTCTTGTGGAGCATGGCCTCTAGGGCATGGGCTTCAGTAGTTGTGGCTCATGGGCTTAGTTCTTCCATGGCATGTGGAAATCTTCCCGGATCAGGGATCAACCCAGCATTGCTTGCATTGCAAAGTGGATTCTTAACCACTGGACCACCAGGCAAGCCCTCAATTAATATTTTATATCACTCTAACATTTATATCCTATTGTAACAATGTAAGAGTTAAATTTTAAAAACTTTAAAAAGATAAATTTTGTATGATTTACTTTTTGAGGAATCTAAACCAAAAACAAAACAAAACAAAACAAAGACTCACAGTTGCAGAGAAAAAAAATATGTGGTTGCCAGATGGGAAGGGATGGGGGAATGATTGAAATAAATGAAGGGAATTAAGAGGTAAAAACTGTCAGATATGAAATAAATAAATCATGGGAGATATTGTACAGCATAAGGAATATCAGTATCAACAGATGGTTAGTAGATTTATTGTAATGATAATTTTGTAATGTGTTTAAATGTGGAATCACAGTGTTGTGCACCTGAAATTAATGTATATTTTAGTAATAGAAAATCAGCTCACTGTCAGTGATTAATTGTGTTGCCATATCTTCATTATGATTCCTTTTCATTTCCTAGAAAGGAAATTTTTAATAGTTTACAGGTTTCCCTGGTGGCTCAGACGGTAAAGTGTCTGCATGCAATGTGGGAGACCTTGGTTCGATCCCTGGCTCAGGAAGATTCCCTGAAGAAGAAAATGGCAACCCACACCAGTACTCTTGCCTAGGAAATTCCATGGATGGAGGAGCCTGGTAGGCTACAGTCCATGGGGTCACAAAGCGTCAGACATAACTGAGCTACTTCATCTATAGCCTACAATAGGCTTGTGCAATAGAACTTTCTGCAGTAATGGAAATACCTGATATCTGCTCTGTCCAATATGGTGGCCACTAGTCCTGCAGGGTTACTGAGCCCTTGGAATGTACTATTGTAACTGAGAAACTAAATTTTAAAATTTAATTAAACTTAAATGGCCACATGTAGCTAGTGACTACCTTACTGAAATTGCTGGCCTATAAACTAGCTCTAGTTTTATCTCCTAAAGGAAAGACAGACTAATTGTCAATTATAAATGTTAATAATATGGATGAGTACAAATAACTTGGCCTTCCCGGATTCATTCATTTCTTCTTTCTTTTAGTAAACATTTATTGGGTACTGAGTATGTAAGTTGGTGTCTGGGTACACAGATCATTTTATTTGGAGAAGTAAAAGTACTTAGGAAGATTAACATTTTTAAACATGCTGATTATCTAGTTAAATGAAATGCAAGATAGTCTATTCAATATCATCAAAATCTTGATGAAGACAGAAGCTTGTTCATGAGTTAGTTCCACATATATCAATTATTCTTTTTACAGAGTCTATACCTTTTCTCCATAAGAGTGAAACTTTTACTTTCCCAACAGCAACACTGGTAATCAGACCTTTGTTTCTGCACATTAATTGCTTTAAAATAATCAAAAGCTGCCAGGAATCCTAGGAATCCACATGCATTCAGTCTAAAAGATGTTCCCAAGTAACTCTTTTGATTTCTATCATCTTTTAATAGATATATAAAACTCTATGAGTAATCACTACACCAACAGACTTACCTTCTCTTCTAGTAGGCGATTATAGTAAATAAAATCTGAGGCTCTGTCAAGGCTGTGGCCTCAGTGGATGATATAAATTTGCCATAGTGAATGGAACTTCTGCAGTGAGACATTTATTAAGAAAAAACTTCTTAGTAGTCTAGACAAAAAACTTGACAGACCTTAGCTATGAATTCTAACCAAACTTACACTCTCTTCGTTACACTTGAGAAATCTTTCTGACCCTGGGTTTTCTCTTTTCAAAAAATAACTTTATCCAGAAATCCCTCTGAAGTATGTTCAGCTTAAGGAGATAATCACATCTGAGGAAAATGTAATTTTAGGGTGTAGGATTTCATAGCAGCCCCATGTGTGTATATTATTAAAAATTGGAAATAACTTACACATCCCTGAAATGTTATGCTTCTTTTAAAATAAACTGTGTTTTGTCACAGAAAGGAACTCATGACAAATTGTTGACTGAAAAAAAAAAAAAGTAGGCCATAAAGAGTATGGATAGAGAGAGAACATTCCAAAAAGATGTTCGTCAAATTAGAGTAATTATGTACCACATCTGCTTTATCCATTCCTCTGCTGATGGACATTTAGGTTGCTTCCATGTCTTGGCTATTGTAAATAGTGCTGCAATAAACTTTGGAGTGCATGTGTCTTTTTGAATTATGTTTTTTTCTTCTGGGTATATGCACACAAGTGGTATTGCTGGGCCATATGATCTATTCTAGAGAGTGTCATAGAGACAGAAATGAGTCAGAAAGAGAAATACAAATATCATGTACTAACACATGTATATATGTGGAATCTAGAAAAATGCTATAGATCTCATTTGCAAAGCAGAACTGGACGCACAGATGTAGACAGCTAATATATGAATACCAAGGGGGAAGAGGGCAGTTGAAGGAACTGGGAGATTGGGACTGACATATATGTACTATTGATACTGTGTATAAAAAGGATACCTGATGAGAACATGGTGTATAGTGCAGGGAACTCTACTTAATGTACTGTAGTGAACTGAATGGTAAGAAAGTCCAAAAGGGAAGGGTTATATGTATATGAATATGTATGGCTGATGTACTTTGCTGTACAGTAGAAACCAGCACAACATTGTAAAGCAACTATACTCTGATAAAACTTAATTAAAAAATACACTAACAGAGTTTAACACAACATCATGATATTTGTGGGGGCTTTTACATTTTGCTTTTATTCCTCTGTGTTATTTGAATTTTTATCTAGTGTAAGTTATTTTCTTCAAAAATTGTAATACTGTGTTTATAAATAAGAAGGATTGAAACACACTTTTGGGTTGTATTAGGCAGGCTGTTTTCAAAGCAATAAAGCCAATAGGATATGTGGGGAGAGAGAGAGAGTGAGTTGAGGGAGGGAGGGAAAGAGGAAAAAAGAGAATGATTTATTTTAAGGAATCAGCTTATGTACTTGTGGAGACTTGGTAATCCAAAATCTGCAGAGTAGACCAGCAGGTTGGAGACCCATGAAATTGTTGTAGGTCAAATCCAAAGGCCATAGCTAGTGGAATTTCTTCCTGCTCAGGGGAAATCAGTCTTGGTTCTACCAAGACCCCTAACTGATTGATTGATTGAGGCTCACTCACATTATGGATTGTAATCTACTTTATTCAAAGCCACAAATTTAAATATTAATCTGATCCAAAAAATATTTTCACAGAAACATCCAAAATAATGTTTCACCAAATATCTGTACACTATAACCCAGTCAAGCTGACACATAATATTAACTATATATATATGTATACACACACACACACAAACATATATATAATATATATCACATCTTTATCTTTTTATCTATTGATGGGCAGTTAGATTCTATCATATCTTGGCTATTGTAAATAGTGATTCAATGAACATAGACATGCACATATCTTTTCAACTCAATGTTTTTGTTTTCTTCAGGTAAATACCTTGAAGTGGAATTTTGCTGGTTCATGGTAGTTCTATTTTCATTTACAATTCTATGGCCAGTACACACAGGTTCCTTTTTCTCCACATTCTCATCAACAATTTGTCATTTATTTTCTTTTTGATGGAAACCATTCTGATAAGTGTTAGGTGTTACCTCATTGCTTCCCTGGTGGCTCAGAGGATAAAGTTTCTGCCTGCAATGCAGGAGACCCAGGTTCAATCCCTGGGTTAGGAAGATCCCCTGGAGAAGGAAATGGCAACCCACTCTAGTATTCTTGCCTGGAGAATCTCATGGACAGAGGAGCCTGGCGGGCTACAGTCCACAGGGTTGCAAAGAGTCAGACACAACTGAGCGACTTCACTTCACTTCCCTGATGAATAATATATTGACGTATTTTCAAGTGCTTGTTGGCCAAATCTATATATTCTTTGAAAAAGTGTCTAGTCAGGTCTTCTGATTACTTTTTGATTTTGAATTCTTAACATAATTTGGACATAACCCTTTATCAAATATATTGTTTTGCAAATATCTTCTTTCATTCCATAGACTTCCTTTCTGTTTTTGTTGATGGTTTCCTTTGCTGTGCAAAAGTTTTATTTTGATGTAGTTCTTATTTACTTTTGCTTTTGTTTTCCTTGCCTGAGGAACAGATTCAAAATAATATTGCTAAGACCACTGTCATAGAGGTTATTGCCTATGTTTTCTTCTAGGAGTTTTATGGCTTCAGATCTTACATTTTAGTATTTAATCCATTTTGAATTTAGTTGCATATGATATATGAAAGTGGTCCAGTTCTTTTATATGTAGCTGTCCAGTTTTTGCAACATTATTTATTGAAGAAGCTATCTTTTTCCTGTTGTATATTCTTGGCTCTTTTGCCACAGAGTAATTGAGCATATAAGCATGAGTTTATTTCTAAACTCTCTATTCTGTTTCATGATCTATGCTTTTTTTTTTTTTTTTTTTCTTGGCCAATATATTGTTTCCATTACTGTAGCTTCCTAGTATAGCTTGAAAGCAGGGAGAGTAAATACCTCTAGCTTTGTCCTTCTTTCACAAGATTGCTTTGGCTATTTTGGTGTCTTTTGCATTTCTACACACATTTTAGGATTGTTTGTTCTAGTTCTGTCACAAACGTTGGTATTTTGAAAGGGATTGCATTGAAGCTGTAGATTGCCTTGGGTAGTATGGACATTTTAGCAATATTCTTTCAATCCATGAGCATTCTTTTGATTTGTTTGTGTCATCTTCAGTTACTTTCATTAATGTCTTACAGTTTTTAGAGTATTGATCTTTTACCTTCTTCTTTGTTAGGCTTCCTTAGTGGCTCAGACTGTAAAGAATCTGCCTGCAATGCAGGAGAAGGAAATGGCAACCCACTTCAGTATGCTTGCCTGGAGAATTCCATGGACAGAGGAACCTGGTGGGCTACAGTCCATGGGGTCTCAAAGAGTTGGACACGACTGAGCAGCTAATACCTTCTTTCTTTTGTTAGATTTATTCCTAGGTATTTTATTATTTTTGATGCAACTATAAAGGAGACTGTTTTTTTAAATTTTTCTGATAGTTCATTGCTAGTATATAGAAACAAAACAAATTTCTGTATATTAACTTTGTATCTTACAACTTTACTGAACTTGTTATTCCTAATAATTTTTTTTTTGTGGTATCTAAGGTTTTCTCAATATGTCATGTCATCTGCAAACAGTGACAGTTTTACATCTTTTCTTTCAATTTGGATTCCTTTTTTTTTTCTTTCCGATTGCTGTGACTAGGACTTCCAATGCTGTATTGAATAAAAGTGATGAAAGTGGGCATCCTTGCCTTGTTTCTGATCTTAGAGGAAATGCTTTCAGTTTTTCACTGCAGGGTATGATGTGGGCTGGGCTTCCCTGGAGGCTCAGAGATAAAGAATTTGCCTGCCAACGCAGGAGACATGGGTTTGACCCCTGGGTCAGGAGAAGAAAATGGCTACCCACTCCAGTATTCTTGCCTGGGTAATTCCATGAACAGATGAGCCTGGTGGGATACAGTCCATGGCGTCACAAAGACTTGGACATGACTGAGAGACAGCAACGGTGTTGGTTGCGGGTTTGTTGTCTGTGGTCCTTATTATGTTGAAGTATGCTCCCTCTAGGAGACCCTGGTGGCTCAGAGATTAAAGCGTCTGCCTGCAATGCAGGAGACCTGGGTTCGATCCCTGGATCAGGAAGATCCCATGGAGAAGTAAATGGCACCCCACTCCAGTACTCTTGCCTGGAGAATCCCATGGACGGAGGAGTCTGGTGGGCTACAGTCCACAGGGTGGCAAAGAGTCGGACACGACTGAGCGACTTCACTTTCACTTTCTTTCATGCTCCCTCTATGGGCTTCCCTGATAGCTCAGTTGGTAAAGAATCCGACTGCAATGCAGGAGACCCTGGTTCAGTTCTTGGGTCTAGAAGATCCCCCAGAGAAGGGATAGGCTACCCACTCCAGTATTCTTGGGCTTCCCAGTAACTCAGCTGGTAAAGAATCTGTAATGTTGGAGACCTGGGTTTGATCTCTGGGTTGGGAAGATCCCCTGGAGAAGGGAAAAGCTACCCACTCCAGTATTCTGGCCTGGAGAATTCAATGGACTGTATAGCCCATGGGGTGGCAAAGAGTTGGACACAACTGAGTGACTTGCACTTTCACTTATATTCCCTCTATATCCACTTTGTTCAAAGTTTTTATTATAAATGGATGCTAAATTTTGTCAAAAGCTTTTTCTGCTTTTACTGAGATAATCATATAATTGTTATCCTTTTTTTTGGTTTGTGTTTGTTTTAAGAATTAAAAATTTTTACTATTACTTGTTTTTGACTGTTTGGGGGCTTTGTTGCTGTGCACAGTCTCTCTTGTTGCAGCAGGCAGGGGGCTACTCTCTAGTTGTTGTGTGTGGGCTTTTCCTCGTGGTAGCTTCTCTCGTTGTGGAACACAGGCTCTAGGGTACTTGGGCTTCAGTAGTGGCTGCATGAGGGCTTAGTCTCCTCACAGCATGTGGAATGTTCCCAGGATTGAACCAGTGTTCCCTGCATTAGCAGGCAGATTCTTAACCACTGAACCATCAGAGAAGTCCTTATTTTGTTAATGTGGTGTCACACTGATTTATGATATTTGAACTTTCTTTGAATCCCTGGAATGAATTCTTCTTGATCATGGTGTATGGTCCATTTAATGTATTTTTGCATTTGGTTTACTAACATTGTGTTGATGATTTTTGCATCTATATTTATCACTGATGCTGGCCTGGGATTTCTTTTGTTTTTTGAGATGTCTTTGATTTTGGCATCAGGATGATGCTATCCTTGATGATGACTTTGGAAGTGTTCCTTCCTCTGCAACTTTTTGGGATAGTTTGAGAAGGATAGGTGTTTATCTCTTCTTTAAATGTTTCTTAGAATTCATCTGTGAAGACATTTGGCCCTGGACTTTTGTTGGAGTTTTCTGATTACTGATTCAATTTCATTACTTGTATTGGTGTGTTAAGGTTTTTAATTTCTTCCTGATTCAGTCTTGGTAGGTTGTATGTTCCTAGGAATCCACCTGCTTTTTTTATTATTATTAAAAAAAAAAATTTAAGCTGCTATTGCTGAGGAGGCTGTAGGTGTTTACACATTAATTACCTTTATTTTGGAAAATTTTCATTTACTTTCCCCTATTTATGTCATATCTACCTGCACTTGTTACTGTTTTTCTTTTATCTAGCCAGTCTTCCCCTCAACATCTGTTTATAGTCAGCACCCTTCAAATTCTGTTGCCAAGCCTAAAAGAGTCCAGTATAATCACAGAAGAGGCTGACTTCTTTAAATATCATGGGAATCTAGGATATTCAGAAGACCCATTCTAATCCTCTAAGTTTTTTTTTCATGTGCCCTTTTAAAATTACTGAATTTGAAATGTAAGTTATTTATGCAGGTATAGAAAATAATCTCTCTTTATCTTAGATGATTTAAATCATAATTGGCATAGTCAAGAAGATTCAAAGTGTAAGTTCTTAATTATAGGTATGCAGAAGCACTGAGCTCTAAACAGATCCCAGCATACTCACTTTATCCAGTTAGGCAGATACTGTCTTCTTTCTTTAAGATGGTATCTTCTTTATTTTTCTTCCTCATATAAAGAAAAAGAACACAGTTGTAGTATTAAAACAAATTTATGATCAAATTCTCTGTTCATAAAAGAAAGCAAAATTGAAAAATGCCTTTAATTAATTTGAAAAAGAGTTCATGTTTTATAGCTGACATGTTTTTGCCCTTTTCCCAAATTTTCAGCACAAAGAGGTCATTCATACTAAATGTATGAAGAGAAACTATTTTAATTCATTTTTAGACTTTATGTTTTGTCTGGGCTCAAACAAAACACATGACATTTTCCAAGGGATTAAAAAGGCAAGGAAATTAAAATTAGCTTGCATGGTAAGCAAGTAGTAATTAAAAAACTTCTTTGCCTGAATTATTTGTACTTTTAAATGTTGAAATTGTCTTTCAGCTATTCACATTCCTTTGTGCAGTTTTTCAGAAAGCAAACTAGGAAAAGTGTTAGTGAATTTAAGAAGGCTCTGTCTTTAGTGAGAAGCTTTTTATTTTGTTGCCAGATTTATTTTCCAGTTTGAATTAGAGATGACCAAAATGAATCCTGATATGGCCACTGATTTCACCTAAGTTATTTGCTAGAACTACTTTCCTTTTGGGGCCTGAGCTTATTTCCTGTACAATGTTCTAAGTGAAATGACGGAAACGGCAAAATGAGGGAAAGAGTGAATGTATTTGTTTATTTTTTTTAATTTTTTTCATCCTAAATTTGTCTCTTTGCTTATACAGACAGGAATTGGATATGTGCGAACAGACATTGATTTCTGATGATACTCTTTGTAACACTCTACTTTTCATAATGGATAAACTGTAGCCTCTGAACAGAGAATTGTTTTAGCTTTTTATTGGCTATTCAACCTTGAATAAATTATTTGATTTCTCTGAGTTTCATTTCTCTTGTCTCTAAAACCAGGATGGTATATTTACCTTTGTAGGCCTGGTAAGAGAATTCTCATAGTGCATCTGAACAGCTCCTGGCCAATAGCATGTGCTCAGTAAAGAAATGTTGCTATTTTAAAAGAGATTAAATTTATACAGCAACATTGAGCCTACAATAGTACAAAAGATTATATCCCCCCCGCCAAAGGTTTCTTTTTCAAAATTTGAAATGCTCTCATTATGGTGGATGGATGAATGCCTGAGGAATGCAGGGATGTCACTTCTCCTTGTCTCTTTCCAAGTATCTGAAGCTAATATTTAAGCTGTAAAGAATAATTAATGGCAATGCCTCAGGAGGCTATTTACACATTTATTGTGGAAAACACCAATTTGTTAATTTAATTGAGATTCTGTGTAGTGATTACAGTTGTTCTTACATGAAAATACTGACTGATTCTAGGTCCTGGCTAACAAGTGAAATTAGGATAAATTAATATAAATTGATGACCACTGAGACTGAATAAAAAATGCAAGAGTGTTACTTAAATGATGAAAGTTGATGAGCAAAGTGTAAATAGAATACTAATGAAGGTATTTGTTGGTCATTTAAACTTACAGCTATTGGCTTTTAGCTTTGTTCTAGCTCTTTGAAAAGTACATTTTAAGTACAGGTTAACAGTTTTGAAACAGTACACATATACTGAAACTGAACAATTAAGAAAGTGACCAGTTTCTCTTGGTTGGAGTGGGAGACTGCAGATAATTAATGGGAAATAGGCTAGAATGATCCAGGTGATAAAGGATTAGAATTAGAGACACTGGAATGAACTCGTGTCTTGCTTGCTGTAGATAGATTTGGACAGATATTTATATGTATGCATATATACATGGTTTAATATGCACACATCTGCTTCCTGTTCTGTCAGCTAAGAGGCCAGAGGAGCAATGACACCCCAGTAGTTTCCAGCACACCTAGAGCCCAGCCCTTGGCTCAAATACCATTGTCATATAAAAGGGCTTCTTGGAGGAAACAGCTAATTCTATGGCCACTAAAGGAATATACAAGATGAGCCTAGAGAAACTTGTAGTAACATAAAGTAAAATAAAGTGTCACTCAGTCATGTCCCACTCTTTGAGACCCCTCCCTGGCTCTTCTGTCCATGGAGTTCTCTAGGCAAGAATACTGGAAGGCATAGCTATCCCCCTCTCCATGAGATCTTCCCAACCCAGGGATCGAACCTGGGTCTCTTGCATTGCAGTCAGATTCTTTACTGTCTGAGCCCCCAGGGAAGCCCAAACATACAGTTAGGAATGCTCAGAAAACAAAAGCAAACTGATGGAAGCATGTCAAGGGGTCATAGGGGGTGTTTGAATGAGCTCTCAATGGCCAAACCTGAAAAAAAATTGAGCAAAAAATAAGTAGTAGTGGATTATATCCCAAAGTATAAGAGAAGTATTTCTGGGTCCATACTGATATAAATAAATGGTTGAATAAATGCAAAGAATAATTGACAAATCTCCTGTATGTAAGGATTCTAAGCAATTTATATAACTAGCTGTTCTCAAGATGTGAACCATCATTCTATACTATAAGCATAGATTATGCATGGTGACTTCCTTTCCAAAAACACACTAAGGAAAAGCGAGAGAGAGTACCTTTACAGTAGAGAAGCAGGTAGATACATACCACCTCAGCCAGGTGCCTGAACATCACCAGTGATAAATCATGTTGATAGTATGTACGCTTGATATGATATGATATGATGTAAATGTTTGGTGCTTTATCTCTGATGGCCATCCATCCCTAAATCTGTAACTCCAGCTTAATTAGGAGAAACATCAGACAAATCCCAGTACAGGGATATTCTACAAAATTCTCACCTGTACTCCTCAAAGCTGTCAGGGTCACCAAAAACAAAGAAAAGTTCTGAGAGATCGTCCCAGTCTAGAGGAGGTTAAGGAGACATGATGACAAAATGCAATGCTGTATCCTAAATAGGATCCTATATGGGAAAGGGATATTGGGAAAAAACTAAAGTATAAATAAAATGTGATCTTTATTTAATGGTAATATATGGATTTAATAAGTAATAATTTATCAGAGCCAGGTCACTAGCACCTCAGTCACATCAGTAATGAGGGGCCAGATGTAAGGTGTAAATTGCATACTTGAACTGGTAACTTTCAATTGATATAAAGCATTATGTAATATTTTTCTTAAAGTATCTTGTTATTGTCTTCAGAATTTTTTTAAACTTTGGAAAGACTACTCTGTTCTTTTTTTTTTTTTTTTTTTGGTTCTAAATAATTTAAAGCAACCACATTGATCTTGTTTGATAATGTTTTCATTAAATTTTATTTTTTCAAAATGAATGGAAACAAATTCTTTTCAAAATCATATGAACATTGTAGAAACTTTATTACCCTGTGCTTTCTTTATAGTTACTGTTATGTATTGTAGCAAATTAAACACAAACTGAATGTTTGTGTTGCCTCCCCCTCAAATTCATATGTTAGAACCTAATCCCCAGTGTAATAGTATTTGGAGGTTGGGGTCTTTGGGAAGTGATTAGGTCATAAGGGTGGAGCACTTGTGAATGGCATTAGTGTCCTTATAGAAGAGACTCCAGAGAACTCCCTCACCTCTTCCACCATGTGAGGGTATAGCGCAATGGCAGTACTCTATGAACCAGGAAGCAGTTTCTTACCAGACTCCGAATATCCTGGTACCTTGATTTTGGACTTCTTGCCATCTAGAACTGTGAGACACAAATTTCTATTGTTAATAAGCCTTCCAGTCTATGGAATTATGGTATAAAAACTCTAACTGACTGGCACCAGCTATCCTAGGTGTTCCATTTCAAAGTATTTTCCAGCCAATAAGTTTCATTAAAAAAAAAAAAATGTTTTCCCCTCTTTTGGCATTATTTAAAATATTCATTTAATTGGATAATCTAAATTTGCCTTGAAGAAGAACAAGAAATTCAACTGCAGTGTTGCAGTAAATAACCTGAATTTAATTCAGGAAAATTTATTAAACACATACAATACTAGGCATTTGATATGGCACAGTGAGCAGGACAGAATTAGTCCATTTTCTCATAGAGCTTCTATAATAATTGAGAGTAAGACTTTGAAAAACCAATTACAATTCATACAAGTGTTGTGGGTAAGAATGACTGGTTGTCAAGGGAGCCCAAGAGCTGAGGGGTGGGGATAGGGACAGGATCTAAACCAGGCTTAAGAAGGTAAGTAATGATGTTTAATCTGAGAATAATAGGCATTAACCAGGTAAGTGGTTCTCCCCATGGCTGTTTGGAAATCTGTGGGAGTGTTTTAAGTTGTCACAATAATGGGGATTGCTACTAGTGTTTAGTGTCTGGGTCCAAGGATGACAGATATATTGCAATGTGTGAGATGGTTCCACACATCTAAGAATTAACTCCTTGAATTTATATGACTTCATAATGCTGCACTATTAGAAAGATTGTGGTTTGTCTGCAAGAATACCATATTATCTCATTTTTTCTGCTTTGATAATCTATACTTCTTCTTGACTTGTTTTTTGTTTTTTTTGATTGTTTTGTTTCTTTTCTTTTTTTTTTTTTTTTACCCCAACTGCTTTTTATTATTCAGTTCCAGAAACCTTGTTTCTATAAATAAGTTTACTCTGTTATGATTTACCTAATTCAGGTTTTTATCTGAGTGTTTACCCTTATCTTTGCTCTTTGATTTTCTGTACTCTCCCTACAAGTGATCTTTTAGGTTAAACTTATTCATCACTGACAAGAGAAAATATCAGATTAGGTCATGATGGCTCCCAACATAGCCATGCTTGAGCATTCACATATATAAATATGATATTTTATTATATTTTCCTTTTGTCTTGCCTTCACATTAGGCCTCAGCCATTCATACTGTATTGAATTTTTGAAATTCATGTGTGTAAGGAGATGTGTATGATCTATGACTTTTGTTCTAGAAGTACAATGGGAACATCATGAACTACTTGTTATATAAAAGGAAGATTAGATCTGATAGAGTTTAGGTTTGTCACTATAACTGGGGGTGCTTCTAGCATCTACTGGTGTTGAGTGGCAGGGACTCTGAATATCCTTGTATCTTGATTTTGGACTTCTTGCCATCTAGAACTGTGAGACACAAATTTCTATTGTTAATAAGAATAGAAAGATATGACCCATGCATGCAAGATATCTTGGCATGCATGGGTCAGTTCTGCTCAAAGTAAAATTCTACACTCCATACAGATTTAAAAAATGTCATTGGACTTTCATGGAGGCCCAATGGTTCTATGCAATAATACCATCCTTGCTCATTCTTTCCTTTTGACAGCCTATAAAATTTGCTTTTCATTTTATTCCTATGTTAATTAAGAGTATTTGGCTCCTTTTATCACAGACAAATAAGTCTGGTGTTATAATTCATTCTACTAGACTTTTACTCTCATGCCTCCTGTTATTTTCATTTTTCTATTCTTCAATTTTGATTTCCTTCCCTTAATTCAAGCTCACTAATTAAACCAAGTTTAACCATCTGAGAGTACTGCATTGTATCTTCCAGTAGATAGGCACAAGCATTTGTGTAACTTGAAATACTCATTAGTTTTAGTTAATTTTATTTGTACTCTGTGTGAATCTTTTAGCTAATATATTTTTGAAATTAAAATGAAATATATATTTTTATTTTAAAACATTTTGGTAGTGTGGAAAAAATGTCTCCAGCAATCTCAAGGAAGAATACTTTGGAACCTCAAATGAGAGAAATAGCAAGTCATTCACTTGGCTTGAATTCAAAGAACTTAGAAAGTCAATTTTTACAAACAATTTAGTAAGTTATAAAAGTTAATACATCTGTCTCTAGAACTTCACCTTGTCCATCCTAGGGTAACTGAGGCTCACTCCTCAGTTCTGTCTCACTGATAATAAAGATCATGTCTACACCAACTTATAACTCAACTTATGGCAGTCTTGGACCCAATAGGAAATTCTGATGTTTTCAGCATATGGCTACCATGCTAACAATCTTAACAGCTGCTACGTAGACAGAATTCTACAACATCATCTCTAGCTCAGTGACATATGTATGCATAAATACGCATCATGCTGCAAGAGTCTTCATCTGCCTTGTGGAGGGGAATTAGATTTGGAAAGAACCTTGGGAGTGTGTTTGTATTAGCACCATATTCTCCAGATGAGAGGACTGAGGCTTAGTAAGGAAACCAGTTTTCCTGCTGTGCCTAGTTTTCCTAATCCCCAATCCATTTTTCTTTGAACACAGTTACTTTATAAAAGTGTTACTTTAGAAAATAATTGCAAGAGGTATAAATCATTTTCTCCAATAAAATTTTGTGATTTAAAAAGTATTTTATGCTCATTGAAATAAGTTTCGATGGGTTGCAATAAAAAGTAAAAACAAAACATAAGTGGCTCCTTTGAGGCTCTCAACCCATTATTAACATTTGCTACTATTTTTTTCTAAGTTTTCATATATGTCATACTTCAGATGAATATATTCATTGATTATGCACCATGCACTCTTCTAGGTATTGGGAAGATGTTGGGGCTAAAACAGTCAACGTTTCTGCTATTATGAGGCTCAACCTTGAGTTAAGGAATAATCAGCGAGTAATCAAATAAATATTATCATTGCAGGTAGAGATTAGCCTTGTTAGCAAAATAAAGTGGGGTAATAAAATAGACAGCTTTGGGCAGTAGGCTGAAAGTAGGGGGCAAGAATAGGTTAAAGAAAGGAAGCAGGCTTTTGGGGGGAGGTGATGTTTGATCTGAGGCCTATAAAGGAAACAACAGAGTCATCCTCAAATGGGAACAGGCCAGCTGGGCATGCTTAAAGACAAGAAGAAAGGCTGGATTGAGTTCAGTTCATTTGCTCAGTTGAGTCTGACTCTTTGTGACCCCATGGACTGCAGCTCGCCAGGCCTCCCTGTCCATCACCAACTCCTGGAGTTTACTCAAACTCATGTCCATTTAGTCAGTGATGCCATCCAACCATTTCATCCTCTGTTGTCCCCTTCTCCTCCTGCCTTCAATCTTTCCCAGCATCAGGGTCTTCTCAAATGAGTCAGCTCTTTGCATCAGGTGGCCACAGTATTGGAGTTTCAGCTTCAACATCAGTCCTTCCAATGAATATTCAGGACTGATATCCTTTAGGACTGACTGGTTTGATCTCCTTGCAGTCCAAAGGACTCTCAAGAGTCTTCTCCTGCACCACAGTTTAAAAGCATCAGTTCTTATGCACTCAGCTTTCTTTTTGGTCCAACTCTTACATCTATACATAACTACTGGAAAAACCATAGCCTTGACTAGATGGACCTTTGTTGGCAAAGTAATGTCTCTGCTTCTTAATATGCTATCTAGGTTGGTGATAACTTTTCTTCCCAAGAGTAAGCGTCTTTTAATTTCATGGCTGCAATCACCATCTGCAGTGATTTTGGACCTCCAAAAAATAAAGTCAGCCACTGTTTCCACTATTCCCCCATCTATTTGCCATGAAGTGATGGGACCAGATGCTATGATCTTAGTTTTCTGATTGTTGAGCTTTAAGCCAATCTTTTCACTCTCCAGTTTCGTTTTCATCAAGAGGGTTTTTAGTTCCTCTTCACTTTCTGCCATATGGGTGGTGTCATCTGCATATCTGAGGTTACTGATATTTCTCCTGGCAATCTTGATTCCAGCATGTGCTTCATTCAGCCCAGCATTTCTCATGATGTACTCTACATATAAGTTAAATAAGCAGGGTGACAATGTACAGCCTTGACATACTCCTTTTCCTATTTGGAACCAGTCTGTTGTTCCATGTCCAGTTCTAACTGTTGTTTCCTGACCTGCATATAGGTTTCTCACGAGGCAGGTCAGGTGGTCTGCTATTCCCATCTCTCAGAATTTTCCACAGTTTATTGTGATCCACACAGTTAAAGGCTTTGGCATAGTCAATAAAGCAGAAATAGATGATTTTCTGGAACTCTCTTGCTTTTTCCATGATCCAGCGGATGCTGGCAATTTGATCTCTGATTCCTCTGCCTTTTCTAAATCCACCTTGAACATCTGGAAGTTTACGGTTCACGTATTGTTGAAGCCTGGCTTAGAGAGTTTTGAGCATTTCTTTACTAGCATGTGAGATGTGTGCAATTGTGCAGTAGTTTGAGCATTTTTTGGCATTGCCTTTCTTTGGGATGGGAATGAAAACTGAATTAACTGAATGAAAAGTAAATTAATTGCACACATGTAATTAAAATGTGACAAAAACAAATCCTGATAACTTTAGGAAATTCAAAGAATGACAAATAGAAGTTTATTGTGAATTCCCCATCATTTCTGTTTTAAAAGGTATACAAAGTTGTTCAGTTGGATAGTGGTATTGTTTTATTTTAGAGATTAGAAAAACACACATGAATGTTTTCATAATTTCTTTTGTTATCTTGCTGCTCACTTCTGTATCCCCCAAAATATCTTTCATTAAAAAAAAAATTAACTTCTATTGGAGTATAGTTGCTTTACAATATTTTGTTAGTTTTATTTTCTCCTGTACAACAAAATGAATTGGCCATACACTGACATATATCTCCTCTCCTTTGGATTTTAAACTGCCAACTTTCTACCACAGAAATTCTCAGGACACTAACTCTTAGGTTTGGGAATAAGAAATTATCTATACAGTTTATTGCTGGAGTCATAAAAAGGTGAATCATACACTCAACGTTTAGGTAATAGCTAGATATCTAGTTGGAGATAAGCATAGGTGTGTTTGAATTAAGATAGCAAATCAAATCCCAGTCAAGCTTAAATTACCCATTTAATATCTACTGAGTAGATAGTATACATTTGAAAATTTGGAATAAACAAGAAGAGGAAAAAGAGAAGAGTGAACTCCTGATCCCCTCACAGGTCCCCCGAAAAATCCTGAAATGGAGGTTCTTTCAAATATCCTCCCACCTTC
Organism: Oryx dammah; assembly: GCF_014754425.2. Taxonomy (NCBI): domain Eukaryota; kingdom Metazoa; phylum Chordata; class Mammalia; order Artiodactyla; family Bovidae; genus Oryx; species Oryx dammah. The sequence goes on along the minus strand of NW_024070209.1, from coordinate 35,304,743 downwards.
CTTCTGTACGTCTCTTCCATTCCCTAATATTGCTCAGTCCAGGTCCCTGGGCTTACTATGCCGATGTTGCTTCATGTTTTGCACTGAGGTCTTCTGCTGAGGGATGCTTCTTTGCCCTACCAAGAGCAAGAAATGGTGGTCCAAAGATAGCTTCCTCATGTTCTATTCCCCTCCCTCCTCCTTTCACACAACTTACCTTACATTTGCTAGACAATTTGAGTGGACAATAGAGGCTCAACTCTTTCAGAATTATTTGCATCTTAAAAAGAAGGTGTTTCATAACTCAAATGCATATCCATTTAGTGGAAGTTTAGACAATACACATGAAGCACTGAGCATAGTTCCAGGAACTTCCTACAAGTTAATTCTCATCCAATTCCTAGTCAAAGTGAAAATACAAAAAAATTTGCCTTGTGGAGAAGATACTGTGATTCATTGTGGTGGTGTTGCCATTTAAGACCTCATGAGGAGCGTAGATTTAGGGTGGGGAAAAAGATTGTGTGTGGGGGAAAGTGGGTCTCAGGTAATTTGAATATAGTAGTTTTTTTAGATTTCTTCACAAGTTGGACTTGACTGATAATCTTTGTGTCTATCTTCCTTGAAGAAATAGAGCCATGTATTATATGACCGTTTTATGTTTCTGACATTTTTTTTTTCTTTTTGTGTGTTTTTGGCACCTTATACTAGAATGTTAGTTGAGGTTTCTAAATCACTGGTATTCTTCCACATTTTACTTGTTCACTGAAATTTACTACAAGCTTTAAACTTCTTCCAACCTTCACTGAAACCCATAGAGTTTAGATTCCAGACTCTTTGGTGGTCATTGATAGATTAAATGAAGATGGAAGGACTCATTTTATGAGTTATATCTAAGAAATGCCTTACATATTTTGCTTTTGTGGTTTTGTTTTCTCATGCATGTTAAAAAAAATCTCTAAGTACCCAGGAAGTCACAAACTTAGGACCAACTTATGAAAAAATATGTAAACTGAGGGGAAGAAGTGATGTACATATTTTCATGCTATGCACAGTATACACAATATATGAAGGGCTGTGTTTTTCTTTTGGTCATGATTCTACCTCCTTTTGATTTCTTTAGAGAATACTCCAATGTCTCTAGATAAGTTGCATTTTCTTCTGTACAAGTTTCTTTTATGGATCTTAAGATGTTTTCAATGTATTATTAATAAGTAGCACAATTCAATATTTATGTGTTCACCACATTATACAAGAGTGCATATTCTTTGTATTTTCAGTTTTATAGGAGATGATTCTAATTTTTCTATTTCACCTATCCTTTCTCAATTGCTCATTGAAAGTTTGGCTATTCTATTAAGCTTCATTCAATTTTCTATGATAAATCTCACCTCTCTTCAAAAGCCTTCCTCCAAAGTCCATTATTTCTCATGTTATTGCTCTTTCTACAGACACTCATCAATATTTGAAAGTTGCTGTATTATGAATTTTGGCTGCCTGAGCTCTCCAACTTAGATACCATATCAGTCTGTTTCTAGTTATAATTGCATCTGACCCTCTGACTTTTCAACAGTCTGGATAAGGGGAAATATCTTATATTAGTTTCATAAAAACTACTTTACTTTTTTTTCCTCATTAATAAAGAGAGAACCCCAAATACTTTATTCAGTGGATTAATACCTTGTTTTTATCCTTTGGTGGTAACGGTGATGGTGAGAAGAAATATACTTTTTCCCATATTTTATAATATGAACAGCAAACATTTTATTCTGAAAGGTTTAAAAATAGTTATTAATATAGGTTCATTGTGGTAAAAATAGTAAACAAAAATAAAACTAAGAAAAAGTAAAGTACCATTCCTTTTCTTTTTAAAAAAATTGTATTTATTTATTTTAATTGGAGGATTATTACTTTCTATTCCCTTTTCAAATAAATAATAGTTATTAAAATTGGAGTGTAATCATCCAAAATTTTATGGGCATATGTATTTTTCTTTAAAATATTAAATCTTATTATAAAGAGCACTCTCTTTAAATTCTGAAGTCTGTCACTATTGGAATTTGAAACATAGAATGTTCCCTAAATTTCTAAGATGAAAATGACATGAAAAAATCAATTAGGAATTTAATTAGAGACTAAATATATGGTGTTAATGAGTTTAGAATCTAAAACAACTCTATTATGCTTCAAGGTATCAAAAAAAAAAAAAAAGATTCACCTCTTAGTGGGGGTCTTTGGTCTTGATGTAATCTGTAGTGAAACAGAATGTGTATCTAGAAAACATGGGATATATAGAGAAGATGGGTATTATGCCCATATGTCTGGCTTTGCAGGTTTGAGCTGAATACTTTGAAGGTGGCATGAAGGAAATTGTTTACTGGTAAGAGTATCATGGAAGAAGGTACTGGGGCAATGCATTAACATATTTATTCTGTCTGTTTTATTTAGAGGGTATCTTCACTAAATTCTATTCAATTTAAACAACCCTATGCATTCCTCTTATTACTATTGGAATTCCTTACTACTGGAGTTCTGAAGAACACTTTGTTCACACACAACATTTTTTATGAAAGTCTAAATTAGTTTTTATCATTTGCTTAGATTCTACCAATTAAGGAAATTGTACAGCCTCATGAAAGATGAAGATTATATCTTTTCCCATTAAGGATATATTTTATAGAGAAAAGAGGAAATGAACACGATTAAGCATGTCTCATGCCTATTAATCCTTTTTCTGTAATAGTATAAATAGCCAAATTTGTTTTTGTTTTCATGATTGTTAAATCTGATGCTTATTATAGTCATATCATCAGAATGAATTCATGGTAATATAATTTATTAATTCTTAAGTGCTTCATGAGAAAAACTCCCCTATTAGGTAAGAATGGGGCTAACATGAGGCAAACTCATTTTTTAAATTCCAATTCTATATGATTCTACACAGTTGTGATTAAATATCTCATGACAACTTTACACATAAAACACTAGGATGGTGACTGATTGAAATGGACTTAATTTCCACTCAGCATTTATCTTCTAATTGTTTAATAGTTCATTAGCAGTGTTCTTTGCATATAGCATAATTTTTGGAAAACAGTACAGAACTGTAAGCTAGTGAATTTTTTTCTTAGCTAAAATGCTTCTGAAATTTTTGGAAACTGAGATAATATTGTAAGAGAATCAACTTAAAATTAGGAAGTATTAGTAAATAACAAAGGCAACAAGTTAATGGTGAAATTAGAAAATTACTTAGATAAAGTGAATTTACTAAAATATGAAATTAACCATTTTCCATTTTAATGTTTGAAAATCAGGAGAGTTTACCTGCTTTCTTTTAATATGTGGAAGGAAAAACTGGATTTTGTCATTAACATATTTGTACCATTTTTAAGATTAATGGAGTTTCAGTTTTCAAGAGGTTATCAATCACTGAGATCTGTAAAGACTTCAGATGGGCATGGTTTTCTTGTCTGTTTTTTAAGGTTATGGAATGTATAGTCACTTCTGAACTTCTGTTTTGAGTACTTACTGAGTACTGTGTAGTTGTCAACTCAGGGCAGATATTATATCCCTAAACCTTTGCCTTGAATAAAGTAGGTCTGAGTCCTCAGGTTAGACAATTGGGTCTTGTGATCTTGAAAGATGGTTGGAAGAAGAGGATTTCTTAAGGAAAGTCTTGGGCAAGGAAAATTTCTTGTGCTTTTACAGTTTTTAAGCTTGTAGATAAGATAGATAAGACCTATTTGTGAATATATCATTAATAGAATATGAGAGAGTGAATTCTTAGGTAGGTTGATAAGAAGTCTTGGGTCCCCGAGGAGGGGAAAGGGGGTCTGGGGCTCTTGAGGAGCAGACACCAGTATGGAGTTCTGAGAAAAGGACAAACTTTTTTTCTACATTGCTTTGTCTTAGTCAATATAACAATGTACCTTGCTTGAGGACATGTTTCTCCTTCTTAGCAGGAACCTTCTGACTAATCCTGTCATCTTAAAATGTATGTTGTGGGAGTGGATCTGGCAAGATCTTTACAACCTTGAGACAAAAAAGCAGAGACATTACTTTGCCAACAAAGGTCCATCTAGTCAAAGCTGTGATTTTTCCAGTAGTCATGTATGGATGTGAGAGTTGGACTATAAAGAAAGCTAACCACTGAAGAACTGATGCTTTTGAATAGTGGTGTTGGAGAAGACTCTTAGTCCCTTGGACTGCAAGGAAGTCCAATTAGTCCATCCTAAAGGAACTCAGTACTGAATATTCATTGGAAGGAATGATACTGAAGCTGAAGCTGCAATACTTTGGCCACCTGATGTGAAGAACTAACTCATTGGAAAAGACCCTGATGCTGGGAAAGATTGAAGGCAGGAGGAGAAGGGGACAACAGAGGATGAGATGGTTGGATGGCATCACCGACTCAATGGACATGAGTTTGAGTAACCTCCGGAGTTGGTGACAGACAGGGAGCCCTGGCGTGCTGCAGTCCATGGGGTTGCAAAGAGTCGGACATGACTGAGCAACTGAACTGAACTGTAATAATCAAACTGAAAATGTATATAGCTCCCTTGCTAAGACTAGTGGGTGGGGCACTCTCCATCTCACTTTTGATGTCTATATCAGAAGCTTTCTCTGTCCCTTTTAATACTTCAATAAAATTCTGCTACACAAAAGCTCTTGAGTGTTTAAGCGTGTTCCTTGGTCCTGAAGCTAAACTTTCTTCTTCAGAGATCATGAATCTAATATCTTTCACTGTAAGCTATCAAATATGTCATTTACTGGAAACCTTGTAGATCAATTTCATTCTACAAATAACACCTTGAAGTAAATATTTTGAAGATGAGCAGATGCTCAGAGAGATTAAATGCATTCTTTATGATTTCACAGCTAGAAAGTAACAGAATTGGGATCAAATCCAGATTGAACTGAGGCCAAGATCCATGTGTATTTCCATGCTACCTGTACTTGTGAAGTAAGGAGGTATGCAAATTGGAATAGGAAATGCCCAGGATGCACACTATCACAGTAAAATAGGCTTCCACTTTGGAGTCTAGATTGACTGTGACTATGTGTGCACCACCAAAGATGCTGTTAAATCAAAGCATGGGTTTGTATTTCTGTGGAAAGAAGGTCCTTAGAAACCAACACATCTGCCAACCAGGCTATGGTTTATGAGTTGATGCCCATTCCATTCTGAGGTAGAGACGGATACCATAATTTGACAGTCTGACACCTAGATTGTGTTTCATTCTAAAAAAGATGTCCTAGTTTGTCTAATTTACCTAATATTTCCTAACTTGTTTCTGTAAAGTGATTTTAGACTTGACAGATAATATGGACACCTATGCCTTGCAAATGTCACTGTGAAAGCTTTTCTTTAGACTTTTTATTCACCAAAGGTTTATTATTCTAATCTTGTAATTGCACATTAGAAAGTCCTCTAAAGTGATGGATAGAACTGTTTAGACATAGTCAATCTATTTTTAAAAAATGTTAAAGACCAAGACAGTTTCAAAAAAGAAGTTGACTCAAGGGTTCATTTTTGGGTAGTTGCACAGTCAGCTGTGAGCTCTGCCACATAGACCAAGAACACAGTTTTTGTTGATGCCAGTTCCGCCTTGAAATTCAAGCTTCTGCTTGGAGATGAGCATGAGTATGGATCAGATAGCCTTTCAGTTCAATTCAATTTGTTTTTCACTTTGCAGATCTTAACCTAATTTCATTCTCCACTGGAAGGGGATTGTGGTGTGGGCACTTTTGTAACTTTACTAAAGTATCTGGCAGGAGAAATTTCCATCCCTAGACAGAGGAAGAAGGTCAAGAGGACCATAGTCACTTAGTTCAGAAGAGATATATTACACACTTGCTTTCATGGGGAATAGATTCCATCACTCAGTGTGTAGCAAGGCAAGTGGGTGAGCATCACCTCTGCTCTCTCTTATGTATACAGGGCTTCCCTTGTGGTTCAGCTGGTAAAGAATCCACCTGCAATGCAGGAGACCTGAGTTCAATCCCTGGGTTGGGAAGATCCCCTGGAGAAGCGAAAGGCTATCCATTCCAGTATTCTGGCCTGGAGAACTCCATGGACTATATAGTCCATGGGGTCACAAAGAGTTGGACATGACTGAGTGACTTTCACTTTCACTGGAATAAGAATTTAGAGGGCTTCTCAAGTGGCGTTGGTGGTAAAGAATCTACCTGCCAATGCAGGAGATGCAAGAGATGTGGGTTCAGTCCCTGGGTCAGGAAGATCCCTGTAGTAGGAAATGGCATCCCACTCCAGTATTCTTGCCTGGAAAATTCCATAGGTAGAGGAACTTGGCAGGCTATAGTCCATGGGGTCACAGAGAGTCAGACATGACTGAGTGACTGAGCACACACAAAAATTTAGACTTTATGTGTCTTCTTTATTAAAGAGTGATTTTTAAGTGATACACTCAAATTCTCCATAGGCATCGATTAACTTAGAACCTTCCTGCCAAAAATGCTTGCAGTTTTAGTTTTATTCCCCAAAACAAAACTTTAAAACCGAAAGAATACTTCTGTGAATGCTCCAGAATTTTCAGGGGCATTTTCTTACGTATCATACATGGCTAGTGTTTCCCACTCATAAAAAGTAAATTTGTTGTTGCAGATAAGAAATATCAGCCATTGTCTAAATTTCCTCTTTTAACATACTTTAAAGGGGATAATTTTTTAGTCAGTTCCTGGATAGTTTGAATTTCTGATATTCAGAAAAACTCTGTGTGGTTCTCAAGCAGATAGTACATACCTGTGTATGGGCTGGTTCTTGCCTTTCCTTGCAATGTGGGAGAGATGGGTAGGGGCTGCCAGCCTCCATTAGGAGAGGAGTACAACTGACCTCAATTTGCCTCTCTCCTGTTCTTCACTCTACTCCTTACAACTCTCCTATGTGCTCATAAGTTACAGAATCGGGAAAATGTGTATATTAGAAGATGCATATATGCATTTGGTTATGATGCAGAAATAATTTTAATGCTCTGGGGTTGGATGCAATAGTTCACTTCTCTTTTGCATTTCATGTTCCTGCAGGGCTGTTAGGGGGTCTGAGTCCCACTATATCGCTTGGTGACCTAGGCTTCAGCACTTCTGGGTGCCCATCTAGAACCTTCAGCCTGCCTAGTTTCTTAGTCTCCATTCTAGGGAAGGAGAGTGTTGTAGAATCTCCTATGAGTTTTCATTGCCTTGAACTGGAAGCAGCACATGTCAATCTCACTGCCACTTCACTGGAAAGAAATAGTTGGATGACTTCATCGAATTGCAAGGAGACCAGGAAACGTAGGGGAGAAAGGGGACAATGGAATATTTGTCTGCTGTGAAATTCTATTTCCAAGCCTCAATAACAGGATAATATATTTAAAGACATGGATGAGAGGATGCAGATGGTTTGAGATAGGTAGGAACTGGAGCATTAGTATTTTGTAAGTTTAATGTTAAGACAGGTGTTGCTATTATAAGATGTTATTATAATATTTGGAAATTTTGTTAGAGGATTAATTGTGAACTTTGACTCAGGTGGAAGAGACTGCCTGCAATATGGAAGACCCAGGTTCAATCCCTGGGCTGGGAAGATCCATTGGGGAAAGAAATGGCAACCCACTCCAGTGTTCTTGCCTGGAAAAATCCCATGGACTGGGAAGGCTGACAGGCTACAGTCTGTGGGGTTGCAAAGAGTCGGGCATGACTGAGTGACCAACACTTTCATTTACAGGTTTAAATCCCTAGAAGTGGAGTTGATAGAAACGTTATGGCAAAGATGCTCCATATTTTATAAAATAAATTCCTGTTTTTCTTAGGGTGAGGGCCTACAAATACTTTATTTTGATTTACTTATTTTGATTTCCATTGAAATGAGTCTTAAGATCTTATCACTACTCACATTCATCTTATCTATTTAAATTTAAATCACCCCATGTTAAGTATCAATATATAATTTTATCTACACAGGCCCTTGTCATTACTACTGTAATTTCATTAATTCTTCAGATTATGAAATAATGAACATGGGCCATTTATCTTGTAAAAATTTATATTCAGCCTTATGTCACAAGTTCAAGAAACCTTTACGCCTCAAGAAAATGAAAGCCCAGAGGTATCAAGTGCCTTGTCTGATATTTAATTATTTTCTGCTTTGTACGAACACTCTTCTAATAGTTAATGGATGGGATTGTCAGGCACAGACATAAGGAAGGAATAGTTGGGACCCTTAAGGATTTCATTTTATGGCAGTGGCTCCTGAACTTTCCTCTCTATACTAATCCCCTGGACTTCTTGTTAGAAACATGGTTTCACAGGTTTGTGAACTGATTTGGGTTTAGTGGGTCTGGGGGATCTACATTTGGACAAGCATGTTCCTCATGACTGTGGTGCAGGTGACCTGCAGACATTTGGCTAACTACTGGCTCACATCACAGGTCATACATGTCCATCCTAATCTCTCCCCTCCCTCCTCTCTCCTCTGTTCTGCTCTACTGAGGGGGAAAAACTGAGAAGAATTATTACTTTGAAATGTTTACTTCTGTATCAGGACTCTTGTGTGCAGTGGCATCGGACTCTGTGTGACCCCATGGACTGTAGCCTGCCAGGCCCCTCTGTCCATGGAAGTTTCCAGGCAAGAGTACTAGAGTGGGTTGTCATTTCTTCCTCCAGGCAGAGCTTTTAGTTGCAAACAGGAAACATTATCCTGGCTGTTTGAAGCAGAAAAGGGATTTATTAATGGGAATGAGACAGTTCGAATACCTCTGGAAAGGCTGGAGCACTAAACATAAGCTACCCAGAAAAATTCCTAAGAACTGCCTCGGAGCAGTTCCAGAGGATAAACCACTGTTGCATGTCTGGGCAATGATGCTGTGGCTATCCAGATGATGCTTCCAACTCTGAGCACTAAATACTGCCACCAGAAGCTCCACACCAGCTCCCCTAGCCATGTCCAGAAGCTGCTTGGAGCTGCCACCGCTTTCACTAGGAAGGATATATGTGGTGCTTGCTTTACGGGGCTGATTCAAAGAGGAGCTCATTTCATCTAATGGGCAGAGCTTGGTCACAGTCTGCATCTGGCACCAAGACAGGCTGGGAAAGAAATACCTAGCTTTTGTGGTGGGAGGTGCCCCCTGTCTTCCACCAAGAGTTATGAGGTGATGGTGCTCCAAGGTACTATGTTGTCTGAAAGAGCAATACCACATTTATTACAGTTGAATTTGAGAACATATACAACTTTCTCCTTTTGCCTTGCCAATTATTAGATTACGATGTTGAATTAATTAATGGTCCTGTGTTTGTAAATCAGTTTTTATTGCATGTAAATTTCACCATACATTTTATAAAGTCCTGTTTTCAAAGAAATGTTTAGTTTCATATACTTCTGATTTAGAAATATTTTGTTTAAAGACCAATATCTATGTTGATTGAAAAAAAAGTCTCTTTTCCATCTCAGAGAAAATTTAGAAAAGAAAGGAAATCTTTTCTTAGAGTTTTGTGGGAGAAATAAATGTTTTACAATGTGAAACCAGAGAAAAAAATTCTCTTCCTCTAGAGGAAAAATATTATTGAGAAATGAAAGGTTTTCTATTGTGAGAGAATATCGTGGATGATTCAGGACTATGTAATTCCTTTTTCTCAGTGTATTTCTTTCATAAGAGCAGATGAGAGGCTCTTGATTTCTTTGGACAGGATGTGCTCTGCAGGTAGGTTTTATTCTTTGTTCTTCAGCTTCTTTACTGCTAGGTACTGTGTTAGGAAGTATCCTGGGGAAAGAAACTCTCAATTTGGTTACTATAAAACAGGAAAAATGCAACAATAGGTGAAAAATGCTTCATTTGTTCATTTGGCAAATGTTTATTGACTGCCTATTCTACAAAAGTGTTATCCCCTGGTCACTACTCCCAAGAAGCTCACAGACAAGTGGAAACTGACCAATAATGAATTATAAACATTGGATACTGTGAGAGTAGAGAGAAGACATATTTAACTTAAACTGGGAGGGTGTCAAAGCTGGCTTTCTAGAATCAGTAATGCCTTTCAGTATCTTAACGATTAAGACAGAGTTAGACAAGCAGTGGCTATGGGAGGTATAACAGGGAACACAGCATGGGTCAGAGGCAGCCACATGGCTCAGAGGCATGAAGGGGTATTTAGCAAAACTTTAGAGACCATGATTCAGAGCTAGGAGAGCTAAAACTGATGGGACAGGTTAAGTAGTGGCAAGTCTCCCCTCAGGACAATGGAGAAGTTAGGTATCTGTTAGTATACATTCCTGATCACAGGTGGATGGCTCAGATGGAAAGAATCTGCCTGCAATGCAGGAGACCGTGATTCAGTCCCTGGGTTGGGAAGATCCACTGGAGAAGGGAATGGCAACCCACTTGTATTCTTCCCAGGAGAATTCCATGAATAGGGGAGCCTGGTGGGCTATAATTGTCCTGGGGTCACAAAGAGTCAGACATGACTGAGTGACTTTGACTTTCACATTCCTGAGGAGGTCAGCAGGAAAGAAAATGCAGAACACAAGTGAAAGGTTGCCTTTGATCAGGCAGTGGTTTCTCATCTATGAATATGGAGATGTAGAAGGATTGGAAAGATCCTCTGGAGGATGGCATGGCAACCCCACTCCAGTATTCTTGCCTGGAGAATTCCATGGGCAGAGGAGCCAGGTGGGCTACAATCCACAGATTTGCAAAGAGTCAGACATGTCTAAAGCAACTAAGCTCATAACTCAGGAAGAAGTAAGCAGATGAAAATAGGTTTGTGTAACAGAAGCTTCCTAGAGGTCAGGGAGGAGGGGGAGGCAGCTGCTGTGCCATTTCCTGAGACCTCAGAGGAGGCAGGTGAAATAAGTGGCCTAAAGGGACTGTGAAAGCTTGAAATAAAAATCCAATGGGACATATGTTCATTTGTACCCCCCTTTTTAAGATTCCACATATAAATGATATCATATATTTTGTGTTTCTGTGTCTGACTTATACTTCACGCAGTGTGACTATCTCTAGGTCCATCTATGTTGCTCCAAATGGCATTATTTTATTCTTTTTTATGGCTAGTGGATAGGGGGTGGAGGAGGGATAAATTAAGAGATTGGGATTGACATATATATACTATTATGTATAAAATAGGGCTTCCAGGTGGTTCAAATGGTAAAAATTCCACCTGCCAAAGCAGGAGACACTGAGTAGGAAATGGCAACCCACTGGAAAATTGTTGCCTGGGAAATTCCATCTACAGAGGAGTGTGGTGAAATATATAGTCCATGGGGTTGCAAAGAGTTGAACATTACAGGGCATACACATGCTCTGGTGTATGCTGAATATACATACATGTATAAAATAGATAACTAATAAGGACCTGCTGTATTGCCCAAGGAATTCTACTCAATAATCTGTAATGGCCTATATGGGAGAAGAATCTAAAAGAAAAAAGAGTGAATATAAGTATATGTATAACTGATTCACTTGGTTCTATACCTGAAACTAGCACAACATTGTAAAGCAACTATACGCCAATAAAATTTTTAAAAAGAAACCAATGGGACAAAAAAATCAACAAAGGTCCATTTCATAGCTTACTTTCTTTTTTAAAAATCTAGCTTGGCTTTACATTTTTAAGATGGAAATATATTCAACATAAAACATTGTGTAAGTTTAAGTTGTACAACGTGTTGATTCGATGCATCTATATATTGCAGTGTGATTACCATTGTAGTATTAACTAGCACCTCATGTCACATATTTATCATTTCTCATTGTGGTGGGAATCATTAAGGTATAATCTCTTATAAGTGTGATGATTGTAATGCAATATTGACTCTAATCCCTGTACTGTGCATTAGATCTTCAGGATTTATTTATCTATTAATACTAGGTGCAAGTTACCCTTATTTTGTTATGTTTCACAGGAGTTTTGGGAGAGACTGGGAGGGAGAGCTGTGATCACCCACATTCAGAGCCTGAGAAATCTCAGGCTCTCACATTCAGAGTCCCCAAACTATTCTTCCTTTGCCATGTAGTGGGGAGGCCAGTAGGGTGGGATGGCTGTACTCCTGCCTTTCTGTTTCTTTTTTTGCCTTCCATGATCAAATTCCTGGAACCATTATTCTGAGTGTTTGGCTTTTTCTCTAAAACTTTGTATCTCTAATGTGTGATGTGAATTTTCCCTGCTGCCTTCGTGTAGCTGCTAAGACCCTTAGTACCTTAGCAGATAACCTGTCTCAGACCCAGGTGCATCATATCTAGTGCTTAGACTATGGCAAGCTATCTGTTGCACCAGTGGTTCAGACAGTATGGTTACTAAATGTGATGTATTTTGCATCCTAAGTTGCTGGAAATTTTATGAGTTCTTTAATGCTCCACAGAGACAACAAGGTGGAATATTTGAAATAGATGTCATATTGGGACGTCTAGGAAAAGGTGGCCATTAAGGAAACCACCTGCTTCACTTTCTTGCATGAATGACTTTAGAATATTTTGCCCCTCTTATTTGCATTTCTGAAATGCTCATGGTACCCACCTTTATCTACAGCCTTACCGCAAAGGGATGTTGAATGTTTTTATTTGCATCTCTAAATTCCTGCAAAAGTTTTAATTTTATTTTACCCACTGGTAAATGTAATAAACAGTGATACTCAGAGAGTACAGATTTAAGCTTGCCTTTCCTCTCTGCATAAAAGTGCATGCTAATGGTTGCTAGATAATTAAAATTAAACCAAGTTTAATAGATGAACAAATTAAAGCAGAGCAAAATGTGCATGCTTCTCTAAGCAGCATACACATTATCAGAGGATGACTCTAATTATTCAAAGATATAGCAAGAGCTATCGAAGGAGCTATTGATTTTTTAAGATAAAAAAGTGTTTTCAGTATTAATGAATTGTATTTGTTTACAAGCCAAGTTGTAATACTGTAAAAATTAAAAAGGAAATTGGACCAAAGCTACCCAAACCTCACATACTAATGAGGACTTATCAATTAACAGGCCATGATCTGCTGCTATTACTTTTAACATTTATTTTAAATTACGAGGTAACACATGAATTTATTTTCTTTATAAAATATTACAATATTTCTGACCATCCCCAGGTTTATATTCCTTTTTGAGAGGTAACACTTGACATTGGATTGGTGTGGATACTTCCAGATGATTTCTAATGTATTTTAAATACATTTGTCTATATATATTCACACATATTTTACAATGTTTTACTGTGGATTTTTTGTTGAATTGTGTTTTGGTTTCCAAAATAAATGAGATCATTCTCTAGGTACCTTTCTTTAAAATGCATTTATCATTCAATCATATGTCTTCGAGATGTCTTTGATGATACATAACAAATCTACTTCAATATTTCCCCTCATTTCAGTTTTTCCTCAGTATATATTTGTATCAAAGCAATAAATGCCCCTGATTGAAAAATCAAAAAGGACAAGAGAGGCTAATGTTAAGATGCAACAATTTCTGCTTCATGGCCACCAGCCCCACTTCTCATGGGCAACCAGTCTGAGCATGTGCCTGTTGGTATTATATCCAGGTGTCAAAATAATCTATGCCCATATCATTATTAGTGAGTTTCAATTGCAGACAGTTTAGTGACTTCCTCCTTGATGAACTATGATTCGCCTTATGTATATTGCTGCTACTTCCCTTCTCATTTTCCTCCAATATGGTCCTAACGTTGCATGAAGTTTCTCTACTGGCTAGTTAAAATATTCAAATGTTTATCTCTTATCAATCATTATAGATATATGGATTCTGATTTTATATAATTGATGCTACTTTTTCTTTCTGATTTCCTTTCCTTTTCACCCTTCCAATTTATTTTATAGCCAATACCCTTTAGAGTGTTAACTGGGATTATGCGCTTTGTTAAGTTGAATCTAAAAGTTGAAAACCAACAAATGGCATTTACATTCTTGTAACTATGAGGTTAAGACACACACAAAAAATATATGCTATCTATGATTTTTCAGTATATAGTTTTCATTTTTTGTTTTGATGGCATTTTATTTTCTCATATTATTTGCCTTTATCATCTTATTTTCAAAAACTCCTTTCAGTAAACTATGGACTGTTCCTTTCCAGAGATCTTCTCAGGGCCATCATTCAATTGTTCTCATTCAGATTATTCTGTAGGCCCTTTCCCAGCTTTTATCCTCACTGCTTCTCTAGAATGTTCATCTCATTTCTTACTTCCATGTCTTTTTTGATTTAGGGTTTTCTCAAGTAACTTACTAGGAAAAGGTATCTGAGGGGTAAATTTTTGTGCATGATGAACATATTTTTTCTCCCTTAAAACTTGATTGATAACTTGGTTGAATAAGGATTAAAGTTTCAAGGTTATTTCTCCTTACGAAAATGAAGGCATCTAATATTATTGTGAGCAGTCTGAAGTGATCAACTGGTTATTCCTGTGGCTTTCAACATCCTTATTCTTAGCATTGTAAAACTTTCCAGGTATTTCTCTGACTGTGGGTCTTCTTTTAAAGTAGGTCTTTTACTTTGCAATCTCATGTCTTTCACTCATGGAATGTTTATTACATAATTTTTCTCTTTCATTATCTCTCTTTCTAGAATTTCTATTAGAATGAACTGTCTGATGCTTGGGTCATGCAGATTAATTCTTCATTTATATTTTTAAATTCTCTTCTTTTTATTCTCCTTCTTGGTATATTTGACTTTATTTCCAAATTGTCCTTTGGTTTTTTAAAACTTAATATACTTTCAACATGTAAGTATTTCTGTTTTGGTTTTTTTTTTTGGCTCTCTCTTTTTAAATGATCTCTTATTTTTCTATGGAAAAATAGCATCTTGGGATTTCTGAAGATAGGAGTTAGAGGTTTTTAAATGTTTCATTCCCCCAAATTATTCTTTCCCTCTGGCATCACTTTTTTTTTTTTCTTTTTAGATTTTTATCTGTGTCTTCCCCTTGGAATTTTTGTTCAAATGTTAGGTGATTGCAATGTTAAGGTCTTCTTTCATCTTTTTAGGATGAGGATGTAAAAAGCCATTTGGGGAGCTGTGTGCAGGGGTAGGGGGTAGGCCTTGTCCTCCGGAGGCCTCTGCTCCAAGACAGTTGCTCAAAGAACTCAAAGACCAGGATAGATGTCTTCTGTTTGTGGTTGTTGCGTGAGGGGAGAGATGACTGTGCAGCAACACTCTACATCAGTTTCCCAGGAGCCCTCACTCAGAAGGGCCCCACTTTTGGCTTAAGGCTCTCTGTTTCCTATCTTGAGATTAATAGTGATCTTCTCTTTGAATCTGTTTTCTGAGTCAAATTCAACAGGACAGTGCAGCATGTGCAGAGGTTTTTAGCTCAAGGAGTCCCACCTCCTCTGCATAACAGGTTTGCTGTCTCCACTCTATGCCCTCTGGATCCGTAGCTACTCCAGCATTGCCTTGCCCATGATCTGGTGATCCTTGGGGTGTGCCACTCGGGGCGGTGACTGGGCTGTGTGTGTGTTTCTGTGAGCTTGCGTCTGTGCGCAGTGGGATTGGTAGGGGAGAAAGAGGGTTGTGTTTCACTATTGTCCACCACTGCCTGGTCACAGATGGCCTGGTCACAGATGTGGGGCGGGCTGAGCTTGGTTGCTGGTACTGCAGGGCCACAGTACCTGTGGGCAGCTCTGCAGGGGTCATTCAGTGGAGGCTCCTCAGCTTTCCAGGTCTAGGAATCGAACACATCTTACAATT
Organism: Oryx dammah; assembly: GCF_014754425.2. Taxonomy (NCBI): domain Eukaryota; kingdom Metazoa; phylum Chordata; class Mammalia; order Artiodactyla; family Bovidae; genus Oryx; species Oryx dammah. The sequence goes on along the minus strand of NW_024070209.1, from coordinate 35,289,080 downwards.
TTCAGAGTCATCTCTCCTTTTGTGGCCCTTCCCTGCCCTCGGGTTTGCATTTGCAATTTGCACTGGGTCTCTGAAATTACCCAGTCTACTCTGAGTGTAGATAATGAGATAAGGAGAATTGGGATCACTTTGTCATCTGTGTGTGCCTTTAAATTTAAATGAGTACATTGACCTGGCTCTCCAAAGTGGCTACCCTTGCATTACTATTACTAGAATTTCCCTATATTCTCACCTCAGTTTTTAACATTGTTATTTTTTAATTTGGCCATTCTTGTGATTGACAGATGGTCTCCCACTGTTTTTTATATTACCCTGCTTATTAGTGAAGTTGACTGCTTTTTCATCTATTGTTTCATATTAATCTTTTCTACAATTAACCTTTTTATATGGCTAATCCTGTCATGTAATTAATCATTTATATTTCCTTTAGGTGAATATTTTGTGTTCCAACCTTTGTTTTTTTGTCTTTTTCTTTTTGACTTATGTAGTTGTCTATACAGTCATCCCAGGTGGCACTAGCAGTAGAGAATCCTTCTGCCAATGCAGGAGATATAAGAGTTGTGGGTTTGATCACTGGGCCAGGAAAATTCCCTGGAGGAGGGCACGGTATTCTACCAGCAAGTATTCTTGCCTGTAGAATCCCATGGACAGAGGAGCCTTGGACAGAGGAGTCCATAGGGTTGCAAGGAATCAGACACGACTGAAACAACTTAGCATGCAGCACGTACAGTTGTGTGTGTGTATACACTTAGTATTTGCCAGACACTATTCTAAATTTATATATAGCCTCATTTAATTACAACAATACTTCAAGGTAGTTTACTTTTATTATCTTCATTTTACATATTAAAAAATTATGGCACTGAGAGGCTAAGTCTTATGAAGGAGCTGACACAGTTAGCAATTCTTTGGTTTATCCATTGTAAATATTTTCTCCCTATTTTTTGGTTTACAGGGTCTTTTGTCTCCTGGAAAATTTAAAATTTGATCTGATAAAATTCATCAAACTTTTAAAATGTCTTTGGCTTTTCATGGCTTGTTTAAAAAGATTATCTCAATCTCAACTTTATTGACATTGATGCTTAGATTTTTAAGCATAGCTATTTAATCTGCTGTTTATATTGAGATTTTTTTCATTTTTCTTGACTTTTTGTGTGAAAAATTTTACTTAAAAAATATGAATGGCCAATTGTTCCAATAGTTCATCTTTTTTGAATAGTCTTTTACCCATTGATTTAAGTGACACCATGTCATACTCTAGATTCACATATATTCTTTGTTTTGTTTGAGTTCTTGGTTCCTTTCTAGTTTACATTCTTAGTTATTATAGCTTGTGATATGTTTGGATATCAGGTAGGCATTTGCCCTTTATTTTTCTTCTCCAAAATTGTCTTGAATATTATCGTGTATGTAGTTTTCACCATGAAGTTGAGAATCAGTTGATCAGGTTGGTGAAAAGTCCACTTGTTGACTCCATATGGATAGCATTGAAATTGCCATATTGTTTGGAGACAGTTAACTTTTTAATTTTAATTATAATGTTATATAATTGTATTTATTCATTTTTTAACATCTAGAAAATATATTTTAGAGGTTTTTTTAGAAATGAAAATCTTGCATGTATTTGTATAATCTTATTCTTATCTAAGTATTTCCTAGTAGTTGCTATGGTAAGTGGCATTTTTTTTTCCTGTTATGTTTTCTCGTTGGTTATAGATAATATAGAGGAAAACTATGGATTTTTTTACACTGCTCTGGTATCTAATCATTTTCCTTTTTGTACTTCAATTAATTTTTAAACTTATCCTCTTGTTGCTAGGACTTCAACTAATGTTGCTAACTAAGTCTTCCTTTTCAATGGTTTGCCATGATTTCCGTTGAAAAACAGCAAATCCTTCTGAGCCTTATTGTCATGAGAACTGCTCTCAAGGACTTCATGGTCGTCATGCCCACCTTTACCCCCAAACTCATTCCCAGTGTACTTTACCCAGAGGCTAGTTTTGTCAGTGTACTAAAATGATGAAAGTAATTCAATTCCTAAATTATATTTTGAAATAGTTAGTGCATCCTGCCAAAAGATGCTTGAAAGAGCAGGTGTTTTCCATAGCTCTTGACAATTTACATTGGCCAAATGTTTCTGTTTAAATTTGGAAATTTGGTCTATGTGGGCTCAAAAACAGGGCGTAGTTTTGGACAAGGGGAAAAATACCTTTAAAACAGATTCAAAAGGATTTCAGTTCAGTTCAGTTCAGTCGCTCAGTCGTGTCCAACTCTCTGCGACTCCATGAATCACAGCACGCCAGGCCTCCCTGTCCATCACCAACTCCCGGAGTTCACTCAGATTTATGTTCATCGAGTCAGTGATGCCATCCAGCCATCTCATCCTCTGTCGTCCCCTTCTCCTCCTGCCCCCAATCCCTCCCAGCATCAAAGTCTTTTCCAATGATTTACATGAAGTTAATTTTGGTTAGCTCATTTGATGACTTGGTTCTGGGAACAGGGTTGCCTAATAGAATACAGGCTGCCTAGTTATATTGAATGTCAGATAAACAAATAATTTTTAGTGTACATTCTATGAAATATTTGAGGCATATTTATTTCATGCAATATTGGGGACATACTTATAGTAAAAAATTGTTTATCTAAATTTATATTTAATTGGGTGATTTCTGTTTTTCATTGACATCTATTGAGGCTATCTGGAAAGGCTTTGTGGGCAGACATAGTTGCAGTATGTAGACACCAAGACAGTGTGACCATCTGTTCTGATAAAGGAAGTAGCAAAAAAAATAGATAGATAAAAGATTTCACTTTTTTTGGTTTCACTGTTTTTTTCAAAACACTTTCACACAAAAAGACTTTGAAGACTATTCATTTACCTTAGTCTGTTCAGGGTTGGAAATGATGAATCTTTCAGCTTATTTCTTCAGCTTCAAGACCCTGTTGTGAAAGTAGCAAAAGAGTCATATAATGTTTACATGGAAATTATTTTAAGATTTCTGTCACTTTTTGAGCTACATGTTTGGATTAGTTCATTACAATTTTATTCACTTAATTACTTAATTTACCTTGTATTTTACATTGGAGTATAGTTGATTAACAATGCTGTTAGTTTCAAGTGTATACATATACACTAACTAATGCTTGTTAGTTTCAAGTGTATACATATACATGTATCTATTTTTCAAATTCTTTTTCCATTTTAGGTTGTTATACAGTATTGAGCAGAGTTATCTGTTCTGTGCAATAGATCACTGTTGGTTACCCATTTTAAACATAGCAATGAGTACATGTCAATCTCAAACTCCTTAATTATCCCTCAACCCACCTCCCCTCCCACCCCCCTGGTAAGTATAAGTTCTACAAGTCTGTTTCTGTTTTATAAGTTCATTTATATCATTTTTTAAAGATTCTACATATAAGTGATATCATACAATATTTATCTTTCTCCACCTGACTTACTTCACTCAGTATGACAATCTCTATCTCCATTACTGTCAATGCAAATGACATTGTTTCATTCTTTCTAATGGCTGAGGAATATTCCATTGTATATGTGTACCACATCTTTATCCTTTCCTCTGCTGATTGATTTCTATGTTGCATCCATGTCCTGGCTATTGTAAATAGTGCTGCAATCAACTTTGGGATGCTTGTATCCTTTCACACCATGTTTTTTTCTCAGTATATCCCCAGGAGTGGAATTGCAGGGTCATACGTTAGCTCTATTTTTAGTTTTCTAAGGAGCCTCCATACTGTTCACTACAGTGGCTGTACCAATTTATGCTCCCACAAACAGTGTAGGATTCCCTTCTCTCCACACCCTCTCTAGCATTTGTTGTTTGTAGATTTTTTTTTTTTTTGAATGATATTCATTCTTACTGGTATGAGGCAAATTCTCACTATATCTTTGGTATGCATTTCTCTAATTATTAGTGATGTTGAACATCTTTTCATGTGCCTCTTGGTCATCTGTGTGTCTTCTCTGGAGAAATGTCTATTTAGATCTGCTCATTTTTTTAATTGAGTTATTTGTTTTGATGATATTAAGCTGCCTGAGGAAGTCCTTCTTATCTCTCCTTGCTATTCTTTGGATCTCTGCATTCAAATGGGTATATCTTTCCTTTCCCCCCTGCTTTTCTCTTCTCTTCTTTTAACAGCTATTTGTAAGGCCTCCTCAGACAGCCACTTTGCTTTATTGCATTTCTTTTTCTTGGGGATAGTCTTGCTTCCTGTCTTCTGTACAATGTCATGAACCTCTGTCCATAGTTCATCAGGCACTCTGTCCATCAGATTTAGTCTCTTAAATCTATTTCTCACTTCCACTGTATAATCATAAGGGATTTGATTTAGGTCCTACATGAATGGTCTAGTGGTTTTCCCCACTTTCTTCAATTTAAGTCTGAATTTGGCAATAAGGAGTTCATGATCTGAGCCACAGTCAGCTCCCATTATTGTTTTTGCTGACTGTACAGAGCTTCTCCATCTTCGGCTGCAAAGAATATAATCAATCTGATTTTGGTGTTGACCATCTGGTGATGTCCATGTGTAGAGTCTTCTCTTGTGTTGTTGGAAGATGGTATTTGCTATGACTAGTGCATTCTCTTGGCAAAACTCTATTCGCCTTTGCCCTGCTTCGTTCTGTACTCCAAGGCTAAATTTGCCTGTTACTCCAGGTGTTTCTTGATTTCCTACTTTTGCATTCCAGTCCCCTATAATGAAAAGGACATCCGTTCTAGGTGTTAGTTCTACAAGGTCTTGTAGGTCTTCATAGAACCATTCACTTCAGCTTATTCAGCGTTACTGGTTGGGGCATAGACTTGGATTTCTGTGATACTGAATGATTTGCCTTGGAAATGAAGAGAGATCATTCTGTCGTTTTTGAGATTGCATCCAAATACTGCATTTTGGACTCTTTTGTTGACTATGATGGCTACTCCATTTATTCTAAGGGATTCCTGCCCACATTCAGTTCAGTTGCTCAGTCGTGTCTGACTCTTTGTGACGTCATGAACTGCAGCACATCATGCCTCCCTGTCCACCAGCAACTCCTGGAGTCCACCCAAACCCATGTCCATTAGTCGGTAATGCCATCCAGCCATCTCATCCTCTATCATCCCTTTCTCCTAATACCCTCAAACTCTGCCAGCATCAGGGTCTTCTCAAATTAGTCAGCTCTTCACATCACGTGGCTGAAGAATTGGAGTTTCAGCTTTAACATCAGTCCCATCAATGAACACCCAGGACTGATCTCCCTTATGATGGACTGGTTGGATCTCCAGGCAGTCCAAGGGACTCTCAAGAGTCTTCTCCAACACCACAGTTCAAAAGCATCAATTCTTTGGCACTCAGCTTTCTTTATAGTCCAACTCTCACATCCATATATGACCACTGGAAAAACGATAACCTTGACTAGATGGATTTTATTGAGAAAGTAATGTCTCTGCTCTTCAATATGCTGTCTAGGTTGGTCATAACTTTCCTTCCAAGGAGTAAGCATCTTTTAATTTCATGGCTGCAAACACCATCAACAGTGATTTTGGAGCCCCTCAAAATAAAGTCTGACACTGTTTCCACTGTTTCCCCATCTATTTGCTATGAGGTGATGGGACCAGATGCCATGATCTTCATTTTCTGAATGTTGAGCGTTAAGCCAACTTTTTCACTCCCCTCTTTCACTTTCATCAACAGGCTCTTTAGTTCTTCTGCACTTTCTGCCATAAAAGTGGTACTCATCTGCATATCTGAGGTTATTGATATTTCTCCTGGCAATCTTGATCCAGCTTGTGCCTCCTCCAGCCCAGCGTTTCTCATGATGTACTCTGCATAGAAGTTAAATAAGCAGGGTGACAATATACAGCCTTGACGTACTCCTTTTCCTATTTGGAACCAGTCTGTTGTTCCATGTCCAGTTCTAACTGTTGCTTCCTGACCTGCACATAAGTTTCTCAAGAGGCAGGTCAGGTGGTCTGGTATTCCCATCTCTTTCAGAATTTTCCACAGTTGATTGTGATCCACACAGTCAAAGGCTTTGGCATAGTCAATAAAGCAGAAATAGATGTTTTTCTGGAACTCTCTTGCTTTTTCCATGATCCAGTGGATGTTGGCAATTTGATCTCTGGTTCCTCTGCCTTTTCTAAAACCAGCTTGAACATCTGGAAGTTCATGGTTCTTGTATTGCTGAAGCCTGGCTTGGAGAATTTTGAGCATTACTTTACTAGCGTGTGAGATGAGTGCTTTATGCAGTAGTTTGAGCGTTCTTTGGTATTGTCTTTCTTTGGGATTGGAATGAAAACTGACCTTTTCCAGTCGTGAGGCCACTGCTGAGTTTTCCAAATTTGCTGGCATATTGAGTGCAGCACTTTCACAGCATCATCTTTCAGGATTTGAAATAGCTCAACTGGAATTCCATCACCCCCACTAGCTTTGTTTGTAGTGATGCTTTCTAAGGCCCACTTGACTTCACATTCCAGGATGTCTGGCTCTAGGTGAGTGATCACACCATCGTGATTATCTAGGTCGTGAAGATCTTTTTCTGTACAGTTCTTCTGTGTATTCTTGCCAACTCTTCTTAATATGATCTGCTTCTGTTAGGTCTATACCATTTCTGTCCTTTATTGAGCCCATGTTTGTGACTGGTGATAGAAGCATGCTCTGATGCTGTAAACAGCAATATGGCATAGGAAACTGGAATGTTAGGTCCATGAATCAAGGCAAACTGGAAGTGGTCAAACAAGAGATGTCAAGAGTGAACGTCAACATTCTAAGAATCAGCAAACTGAAATGGACTGGAATGGGTGAATTTAACCCAGATGACCATTATATTTACTACTGTGGGCAGGAATTCCAGGATGTCTGGCTCTAGGTGAGTGATCACACCATCGTGATTATCTGGGTCATGAAGATCTTTTTTGTACAGTTCGTCTGTGTATTCTTGCTACCTGTTAATATCTACTGCTTCTGTTAGGTACCTACCATTTCGGTCCTTTATTGAGCCCATCTTGGCATGAAATGTTCCCTTGGTCTAATTTTCTTGAAGAGATCTCTAGTCTTTCCCATTCTATTGTTTTTCTCTATTCTTTGCATTGACTACTGAGGAAGGCTTTCTTATCTCTTCTTGCTATTTTTTGGAACTCTGCATTCAAATGGGTATAAAAACAAAGCTAGTGGAGGTGATGGAATTCCAGTTGAGCTATTTCAAATCCTGAAAGATGATGCTGTGAAATTGCTGCACTCAATATGCCAGCAATTTTGGAAAACTCAGCAGTGGTCATAGGACTGGAAAAGAAAAAAATCCCAAAGAAAGGCAGTGCCAAAGAATGCTCAAACTACCACACAATTGCACTCATCTCACATGCTAGTAAAGTAATGCTCAAAATTCTCCAAGCCAGGCTTCAGCAATACGTGAACCATGAACTTCCTGATGTTCAAGCTAGTTTTAGAAAAGGCAGAGGAACCAGAGATCAAATTGCCAACATCCACTGGATCATGGAAAAAGCAAGAGAGTTCCAGAAAAACATCTATTTCTGCTTTATTGACTATGCCAAAGCCTTTGACTGTGTGGATCACAATCAACTGTGGAAAATTCTGAAAGAGATGGGAATACCAGACCACCTGACCTGCCTCTTGAGAAACTTATGTGCAGGTCAGGAAGCAACAGTTAGAACTGGACATGGAACAACAGACTGGTTCCAAATAGGAAAAGGAGTACGTCAAGGCTGTATATTGTCACCCTGCTTATTTAACTTCTATGCAGAGTACATCATGAGAAACGCTGGGCTGGAGGAGGCACAAGCTGGATCAAGATTGCCAGGAGAAATATCAATAACCTCAGATATGCAGATGAGTACCACTTTTATGGCAGAAAGTGCAGAAGAACTAAAGAGCCTGTTGATGAAAGTGAAAGAGGGGAGTGAAAAAGTTGGCTTAACGCTCAACATTCAGAAAATGAAGATCATGGCATCTGGTCCCATCACTTCGTAGCAAATAGATGGGGAAACAGTGGCAACAGTCGCTGACTCTATTTTGGGGGGCTCCAAAATCACTGCAGATGATGTTTGCAGCCATGAAGTAAAAAGATGCTTACTCCTTGGAGGGAAAGTTATGACCAACCTAGACAGCATATTGAAAAGCAGAGACATTAGTTTGTCAACAAATGTCTGTCTAGTCAAGGCTATGGTTTTTCAGTAGTCATGTATGGATGTGAGAGTTGGACTATAAAGAAAGCTGAGTGCCAAAGAATTGATGCTTTTGAACTGTGGTGTTGGAGAAGACTCTTGAGAGTCCCTTGGACTGCCTGGAGATCCAACCAGTCCATCATAAGGGAGATCAGTCCTGGGTGTTCATTGGTGAAACTGATGTTGAAGCTTAACTCCAATACTGTGGCCACGTGATGTGAAGAGCTGACTCATTTGAGAAGACCCTGATGTGGGGAGAGTTTGAGGGTAGAAGGAGAAGGGAATGACAGAAAATGAGATGATTGGATGGCATCACTGACTCAATGGACATGAGTTTGGGCAACCCCCTGGGAGTTGGCGATGGACAGGGAGGCCTGGTTCATGGGTTTGCAAAGAGTTTGGCACATTGAATGACTGAACTGAACTGAACTGAAGCTGCCTAAGCTGTTTATAAGTTTTGGAGACTAATCTGTTGTTGGTCACACCAACAAATGTTTTCTCCCATTCTTTCACTTGTTTTTTCATTGTGTTTATTGTTTCTTTTGCTGTACAAAAACTTTTAAGTTCACTAGGTTTCATTTGTTTATTTTTATTTCCATTAGTGTCAGAGACAGATGGGGATATATACTGCTATGATTTATGTCAGTGTTCTGCCTATGTTTTCCTTCAAGAGTTTTATAGTATACTGTCTCACATTTAGGCCTTTAATCCATTGTGAGTTTATTTTTTGTGTATTGTGTTGAAGAATGTTCTAATTTCATTTTTTTTTTAACAGAAGCTGTCCAGTTTTTTCAGGACCATTTATTGAAGAGACTGTCTTTCCTCATTATATAGTCTTGCCTCCTTTGTGATAAATTAATTGACCATAGATGCATGTGTTTATTTCTAGGCATTCTTTCCTGTTGATCTATATTTCTGTTTTTGTGCCAGTACCATACTATTTTCATGACTATAGGTTTTTAGTATAGTCTGAAGTCAGGCAGCCTGATTGCTCCAGCTCTGTTTTTCTTTCTCACGATTGCTTTGGCTTTAGGGTCTTATGTGTCTTCATACAAATCTTATTACTTTTTGGTTCTAGTTCTGTGAAATATGCCTTTGGTAATATGATAGGAATTGCATTGAATCTGTCAATTGTCTTGGGTAGTACCATCATTTTGATGATATCGATTATTTCATTCCAAGAATGTGGTATATTGCTCCATCTGTTTGTGTCATTTTCATTTTGTTTCATGAATGTCTTACAGTTTTTGGAGTACAGGTCTTTTGTCTCCTTAGGTAGTTTTATTCCTAGGTATTTTATTCTTTTTGATGTGACGGTAAGTGGGGTTGTTTATTTAATTTCTCTTTCTGATCATTTGTTGTTAGTGTATAAAAATGCACAATGAGCCAGTACCTATGGGCTGCATCAAAATCAGTTCTAAGAGGGAAGTTCATAACAATATAATCTTATCTCAGGAAAGAAGAATCCCAAATAAGCTACCTAAACTTACACCTAAAGCAACTAGAGAAAAAAGAACAAATAAAACTTAAAGTTAGTAGAAGGAAATAAATCATAAGTAGCAGAGAGAAATGAAATAGAGAAGAAAATAATACCAAAGATCAATGAAACTAAAATCTAGTTCTTTGAAAAGATAAAATTGATAAACTGTTAGCCAGATTCATCAAGAAAAAAAAGGGAGAATGCTCAAATCAATAAAATTAGAAATTAAAAAGAAGAAATTACAACTGAGATCATGGAAATACAAAAGATCATAAGAGACTGCTACAAGCAATGTTATACCAATAAAATGGGCAACCTAGAAAAAAATGGATAAATTCTTAGAAAAGTACAACCTTCCAAAACTGAACCAGGAAGAAACAGAAAATATGAACAGACCAATCACAAGTAATGAATTGAAAGTGTGATTTAAAAATTCCCAACAAACAAACATCCAGGGCCAGATGGCTTCACAAGGAAATTCTATTAAACATTTAGAGAAAAGCAAACACCTATCTTTCTGAAACTATTCCAAACAATTGTAGAGGAAGAAACACTCCCAGACTCATTTTATCAGGGCACCATCACCCTGATACTAAAACTAGACAAAGTAGTACAAAAAAAAAAAAAAAGAAAAAGAAAATTACAAGCCAATATCACTGATGAACATAGATGCAGAAATCCTCAACAATGTACTAACAAACCAAATTCAACAATACATTAAAAGTATTATACACCATGATCAAGTGGGATTTATCCCAGGGATGCAAGGATTTTTCAATATTTGCAAATTAATCAGTGTGATAAACATTAACAAACTGAATAAAAAGCCATATGCTCATCTCAATAGATGCTGAAAACATTTTTGAAAAAATTCAGCATCCATTTATGATTAAAAAAAAAAAAAACACCTCTCCAGAAAGTGAATATAGAGAGAACCAACCTCAACATACTAAAGGCCCTATAGGACAAACTCACAGCAAATATTATATTCAATGGGAAAAGCTGAAGACATTTCCTCTAAGATCATTACAGTTTTAAAAAGATAATTGAAGTTATGAAAAACCAGGAGTCAGGGCTATGATTTTTAGTAGCAACTAAACTACTGTCTCTGTAACTCTGTGACTGTAGCAGGCATTAAATAAGGATTGTTCATAAATACACTGGGCTTCCCTGGTGGCTCAGCAGTAAAAGAATACACTGGCAATGCAGAAGACACAGAGAAATGAATTCCTTCCCTGGGTCAGAAAGATCCCCTGGAAAAGGAAATGCCACTCCACCCCAATAATCTTGCCCTGAAAATCCCATGGACAGATGAGCTTGTGTGCATGGGGTTGCAAAAGAGTCTGACATGATTGTGTGATTAAACAACAACAACAATAAATGTACTGGTTCTTCTTGTTACAGGAATATGGTAGGATTGTATTTCCCAGTCTCAAAGGTTTGTGACTTGGTTTGGTTAAATATAATTTGAAACTTTAAAAGTCAGTTTATTTACTCTGTCCTTACTCCTGCCATAGTGATCTTGGAACCATGTCTTAAGATGAAACTTCAGATTGCTTGAGTCCCTGACTGATGATGAGGAACAAAACTGATCCTTCAGATACACACTAATATGTAGTATGAATGGAAAATAGTTTAAAAGGCTTTTAATAGTTTAAAAGGTTCTAAGGCTGCTTGTTACTGCACTGTAACATAGCCCACACTGACAGATATGTGTGCCTGTGCTCAGCCACTAAGTTGTGTCTGATTCATTAAGACCCTATGGTAGCCCACCAGGCTCCTCTGTCCAGGGGATTTCCCAGGCAAGAAAACTGGAATGAGATTCCATTTCCTTCTCCAGACAGATACATGTGGTATTGGCTTATTGGTTGGGTGCTGACTGGCAGAAAACTGTTATTAAAGATGAGACAAATGGTGAGCTGTCTCCTGTGATAACTGGGAAGGGAGTTAATGTTCATAACCCCTGGAATAGAACATGGGAACACACTTCAATATTCTTGCCATGATAATCCCATGGACACATGAACTATAGTCTTTGGGGTTGCAAAGAGTTGGACACAAATGAGTGACTGAGAACAATGTACTTTCCAAATTTTTATCTCTAGAAGATAGAAAATAGAATGTTAGCAGTTTGTGCATTGCTGTTTACTTGACAAGGAAACTGAAGAAAGGTGAATCCAGATAAACACTGGCCAAATTTACAAGCAGGAACAAACTGATAGAGTCCACAAATTCAAGTAATTGTAGGGTTGTAAGAGGCTACATTACAAAGCAAGACAGTTCCAGAAAATCATCTATTTCTGCTTTATTGACTGCCAAAGCCTTTGACTGTGTGGATCACAATAAACTGTGGAAAATTCTGAAAGAGATGGGAATACCAGACCACCTGACCTGCCTCTTGAGAAATCTATATGCAGGTCAGGAAGCAATAGTTAGAACTGGACATGGAACAACAGACTGGTTCCAAATAGGAAAAGGAGTATGTCAAGGCTGCATATTGTCACTGTGCTTATTTAACTTATATGCAGAGTACATCATGAGAAATGCTGGACTGGAAGAAGCAGAAGCTGGAATCAAGATTGCCGGGAGAAATATCAATAACCTCAGATATGCAGATGATACCACCCTTATGGCAGAAAGTGAAGAGGAACTAAAAAACCTCATGATGAAAGTGAAAGAGGAGAGTGAAAAAGTTGGCTTAAATTTCAACATTCAGAAAACTAAGATCATGGCATCTGGTCCCACCACTTCATGAGAAATAGATGGGGAAACAGTAGAGATAGTGTCAGACTTTATTTTTTGGGTCTCCAAAATCACTGCAGATGGTGACTGCAGCCATGAAATTAAAAGATGCTTACTCCTTGGAAGGAAAGTTATGACCAACCTAGACAGCATATTCAAAAGCAGAGACATTACTTTGCCAACAAAGGTCCATCTAGTCAAGGCTATGGTTTTTCCAGTGATCATGTATGGATGTGAGAATTGGACTGTGAAGAAAGCTGAGCATTGAAGAATTGATGCTTTTGAACTGTGGTGTTGGAGAAGACTCTTGAGAGTCCCTTGCACTGCAAGGAGATCCAGTCAGTCCATCCTAAAGGAGATCAGTCCTGGGTGTTCTTTGGAAGGACTGATGCTAAAGCTGAAACTCCAATACTTTGGCCACCTCATGCAAAGAGCTGACTCATTGGAAAAGACTCTGATGCTGGGAGGGATTTGGGGCCAGAGTAGAAGGGCATGACAGAGGATGAGATGGCTGGATGGTATCACCGACTGGATAGTCATGAGTCTGAGTGATCTCTGGGAGTTGGTGATGGCCAGGTAGGCTTGACGTGCTGCGATTCATGGGGTTGCAAAGAGTTGGACATGACTGAGCAAGTGAACTGAAGTGAACTGAAGAGGCTGCTGCTGCTGCTGCTAAGTCACTTCAGTCGTGTCCAACTCTGTGTGACCCCATAGACGGCAGCCCACCAGGCTCTGCCGTCCCTGGGATTCTCCAGGCAAGAACACTGGAGTGGGTTGTCATTTCCTTCTCCAATGCATGAAAGTGAAAAGTGAAAGTGAAGTCGCTCAGTCGTGTCCGACCCTCAGGACCCCATGGACTGCAGCCTTCCAGGCTCCTCCACCCATGGGATTTTCCAGGCAAGAGTACTGGAGTGGGGTGCCATTGCCCTCTCCACTGAAGAGGCTATATCCTCCCAATATCAAAAAGGAAAAAAAAACTGAGATAGATTTTGATTAAGAAAGGCTGATTAGACTCAAATGTATGACATTACATGTATCATTAAATCCTCTAGAACAGATAAAGTATCTCCTTCAATGTCCAACTAAAGGTATGGCACCAAGTAAATCTTGCAATTAGACAAAGTTGCTCAGAAATAAAAGATTAATGTGAGCAGAGCCCTCAGCTAACCTTTGTTGTACTCATAGTAAGACCAAGAAATGAATAATATTATATCCTAAGTCACAGAGCTCTTGGATTCCAAGACTGAGATGTCAACTTTAACGTCTTATGTTTTTCTGTAAAATGGGATTAATTATATATGCCCTGAACAACACTGTAAAGCAACTATACTTCAATTTAAAATGGGTCCTAAGGAAACTTTTAGAAGTGATCCATATGTTCATTGTCATAATTTTGGCTATGGTATCAATTACATATATGTCAAAATATTATACTTTAAGAATGTGCAGTTTAATATATCTCAATAAATCTGTTAAATACCCTTACAAAAATAATACTTGTCAGTATACACCACAAGACAATTGTGAGATCCATGGATTTGTTAAGTGGCACACAATTTATTGGACATCTTTCACATGCTTATCTTGTTCTAGGCTTTAGGAACCCAGACCCAATTTTTTCTTATAGAGTCAGAAAATTTAAAATACTGTGTAATCATTAAGCACAGCAGGCTTTAGCTCACAAAGAAAGCTCAGATCTCTCAGTGTTAGAAATAAAGCTGTCAAAGAATTCCTAGAGGAAATAAAATGCACTAAATTTTGAATGCCTGAGATTTGTGTCTAGGCAGAGACCATATCAATAATAATGGGAGAAGGTACAAAATTGGGAATCAATAACTATTTTTGTGGTGGTGGTACTGGGTATCATTGGAAGAGTAGGAAAAAAGACAGATCATTAGTCTCTTGTGTGTTAAGTCAAGAAATTGGATCATTTCTTAATCAAATCCTGAATCATCAAACTTTTTTAAATACAGAGGGAAATAGAACAAAAGCTGCCTTTTTAGAAATATTATGACAGCAGACAAAGGAAGTTTGGAAGGACGGAAAGTACTGGGTAGGTTTATTGAGGTGATACAAAATACTGCAGTGGCAGTTGGGTGGACAGAAGGGGAAGATTTGAGAGATATTTAGAGAATATCTAGGAATTATTATGATTTGGGAAATGACTGACTCTGAGACCTCTGGCGTAAGTAGATGAGAATACGATATAAGAAAGAGAAGATTTTTGAGGGAAAACTAGTGTGTTCAATGTTCTCAGTGCTGAGTTTGTTATTTGTCTGTGTGTTGTATGAGAAGAAAAGTTAAAAATACATAATTGGTTTTATAGAACTTGTTCTTAGACTTAAGGTCTGAGCAAAAAACATGGATATAAAAGTTATTATCATCTAGGAAATGATGAAGCTTGGGTTTTGTTGAGATCAGCTAGAGAGAGGGATAAGGGCAGAAGGCTAAGTGTGAAGTTATGGTGTAATCATATATGACAACTCCCTTTTACTGAGTACCTACTATGAACCAAGCACTGTATAGAGAGATTTACTTGGATTATTGTATTTAATTTCAATCACATCCTGTAAGACAGTTATTGCTATTATACTTGCCTTACAGAGGAGAAAACAAAACCTCAGAGAGACTTGCCCAAGGTCATGGAGCTGGTGAGTGGTAGAACTGGATTCAAAATCAAGTGATCTTATGTGAGAGTTAGCAGGCTTAATCACTGCATTTTGGGAGAGAGTGATGAAAACAACCAGGAAGGCATGACCCAGGCATTAGGAAGGAATTTGGATGACAGGTATACCTGGGAGAAAAGATTTTTGAAGAAAAGTCAATGAGTGAAGAATTACGTAGTGAAAGGTTCTCAATGTTGTAGAAACATCAAGGAAAGTAAAATGGCTGTTTTTGATGGTTGAGGCAATGTTAGCGACTATGGCAAGAACGGAAGAAAGTAGTGATATGAGTAGAAACTAGAGAGAAGACTCATGACCTATTATTTGGGGGGGGATGTTTTGTTTTGATTTTTTAAATTGGAATATAATTGCTTTACATTGTTGCTAGTTTCTGCTGTATAACAATCTGAATCAGCAATATGTGTGTGGTGTATATATATATATATGCACATATATATCTCCTCTTCCTCTTGAGTCTCCCTCCTCCTCTCCATTCTACCCTTCTAAGTCATCACAGAGCTCCCTGTGCTATCCAGCAACTTCCCACTAGCTATGTAGGAAATGGGAACCCACTCCAGTGTTCTTGCCTAAAGAATCCCAGGGATGGGAGAGCCTGGTGAGCTGCCGTCTACGGGGTTACACAGAGTTGGACACGACTGAAGCAACTTAGCAGCAGCAGCAGCAGTGTATATATGTCAATGCTGCTCTCTCAGTTTGCCCCCCACTTCTCCTCTGTGTCCACAGATCCATTCTCTACACCTGAACCTTTATTCCTGCCCTGAAAAATAGGGTCATCAGCACCATTTTTCTAGATTCCATGTATATGCATTAATATACAATATTTATTTTCCTCTTTCTTAATTTACTCCATATGATAGGCTCTAGGTTCATCTGCATCACTACAACTGACTCAGTTTAGTTTCTTTTAATGACTGAGTAGTATTCCATTGTATAGATGTACCACATCTTTTTTATACATTTCTCTGTTGATGGACATATAGGTTGCTTCCATGTCCTGGCTATTGTAAATAGTGCTATGATAAACATCGGGGTACATGTGTCTTTTTGAGTTATGCTTTTCTCAGGGTATATGCCCAGTAGAGGGGCAAGAAAGATGTGATCATGTTTAGAGGCTAAGTAGAATCAGTAGGGTAAAGAGGAAAGAGATAGAAAGATGATTGAAATTAGGAACATGGGTCGAGGAAGCAAGAAGAAAGTTAACTTCAATAGATGAAAGGGCACTTTTATTGCAAAAAGAATGAAAGAATTAAGGAATATTCATAGTCAGCAAGTTTGCAGGGAAAGGGGAAAAAGTTGATATCTATAGTTATATCTTTTACAGACACAAAAACACATTGGGAGAGGCAAGTACTGTGCATATACAAATTAAACTTTTTAAGCATTGATAATATGAACATTTTCTCAAGTTACTTAATAGGATTAAAGCAAGCAAGTCTTAAAAGTATGTCTTTCAATCTAGAAAGGATGTCCAGATTTGTCTTTTTCTTTTTAGTCTGTATTAGCATTTTTGCTTGGTGGCTAGAGGACAGTCACTTTAATATAAGCTTAATTATAGTCAAGAAGAATTGCATTGGCTGATGAAGTCAACAGAAGTTTTCAAAGATTAGATTCCATATATCCCCCCTGGAAAAGTAAATGCCCTCTATGTCTGTCAGTCTGCCTGCCCTGGACGTTTCTATGTTGACCTGATGCCTGACACAGGAAACTCAGTATCTTAGTCAGCTCCAGCTGCCACAGCAAAATATCATAGAATATTTTGTCTTAAAGAACAGACATTTATATCTTACAGTTCTGGAGGTGGGAAGTCCAAGATCAGAGTGCTTAGTATGTTTTGATTCTGGGAGAGCCTTCTATTTGGCTTGCATATGGTTGCCTTCTTGCTGTGTCCTCTCGTGGCAGAGAAAGAGAGAGAGAAAGAAAGAAATAGAGATGGAGAGAGAGAGAAATCAAGTGAGTTCTCTGGCTGATCTTGTGATCTCACCATGAGGACCTTACCCTTATGAGCTCAAAGAAACCTAGTTAGCTCTCCAAAGCTCGATCTCCAACTTATCTTTGCGCTGGAGTTGGGGTTTCAACACAGGTATTTGGAGGGGACACAACCATCCACTCCATAATACTCTGTGGTCCTGAAAGACTTGTTTCTTTAGATAATCCCTGTTCCTTCTACTTTTATATTATCAGTTAAATCAGAATCTTGCTGATCTTTGTTTACTTAAAAGGATTCAGTTGGTGCTATACTTTAAATATACATACATATATATATATATACACAGACACACATACTAAATTTGCTAAATCAATGTGGAAACTCATTTGTCTTTTAAAATCACCAAGTCTCCTGTCTCTGACCTACAAAAGGCATCATAGAACGCATACTTGTGCTTGCTTAGCAGAACACACAACACATGACATAATAAATATATGCCTTTTTAACTTCTAAGACTTCTGAATCTGTCTTTTACAAATTTTACACAGGATTTTTGTTGTTGTTGCTGAGATTTTTGCTATGCCCTCATGGGGATTTTTGTTTTGTTCAAGCAGAATTTCCTGAAATCAAAAGCAGGGCCTTTAGTAGGTACTGCCTGCCTGTTATTTCCTTAGAAAGCAGTTTTCCAATCTGCTGTCGGGTATCAAAACAGCATTCTAAACAGATGAATTATTGAAATGTTTGAGGATGACAAGGGAGCTGAGAAAGGTCCCCTACCGAGGCTGGGTTGGCATTTGGGAGAGAAGTGCCTCGGGCTACCTAGCGACAGACAAGGTAGCTCCGAATGAGGGATGTTTTCCAAACTTTTTCCTGGCAAATACATAACATCTGAGTGATCAGTGATGAGTGGGCTCATGCCTTGAGATGACAAGGCATCAAGATGATGGCATCTAAAAATCTGACTGTGCTATTTGATAGAGAAAAAGCCAAGTTGGGAGAGGATTTTGAATTGTGTTTTTCTCTCTCCCTCCCTCCTCTCCTCTCTTTCTTTCTCCTTTCCTTCCTCCATCCCTCGCCCTGTATTTCTTTAATTGAGCTGTTTCTTGTTCTGGTATGATGTATACTTTGCAAATATATGTCATTTAGGTCCCCCCAAATGCTGCAAGGTAGGTCATATTATGTCCTTTTTAGATTTGACAAGATCAAACAGTAAGTGGATGCAAATTATTTTTGAATAGTTTATGTAGCAAATACCATCTCTTCTGAAATCCCCAGTAAATCTAGCATTCAGTTCAGTTCAGTCGCTCAGTCGTGCCTGACTCTTTGTGACCCCATGAATCGCAGCACGCCAGTCCTCTCTGTCCATCACCAACTCCTGGAGCTCACCCAGACTCACATCCATCAAGTCAGTGATGACATCCAGCCATCTCATCCTCGGCCGTCCCCTTCTCCTCCTGCCCCCAATCCCTCCTAGCATCAGAGTCTTTTCCAATGAGTCAACTCTTCGCATGAGGTGGCCAAAGTACTGGAGTTTCAGCTTTAGCATCATTCCTTCCAAAGAAATCCCAGGGTTGATCTCCTTCAGAATGGACTGGTTGGATCTCCTAGCAGTCCAAGGGACTCTCAACAGTCTTCTCCAACACCACAGTTCAAACGCATCAATTCTTTGGCACTCAGCCTTCTTCACAGTCCAACTCTCACATCCATACATGACCATAGGAAAAACCATAGCCTTGACTAGACGGACCTTAGTCGGCAAAGTAATGTCTCTGCTTTTGAATATGCTATCTAGTTGGTCATAACTTTTCTTCCAAGGAGTAAGCGTCTTTTAATATCATGGCTGCAGTCACCATCTGCAGTGATTTTGGAGCCCCCCAAAATAAAGTCTGACACTGTTTCCACTGTTTCCCCATCTATTTCCCATGAAGTGATGGGACCAGATGCCATGATCTTCGTTTTCTGAATCATTAATCACTAGTATTTTATAGAAGTGGATTTTTGGGAGGTGGCTTGAAAAGGAGTTTGAGAACTCTGCTGAGATGTAGGTTATGCTGCTGCTGCTAAGTCACTTCAGTTGTGTTGGACTCTGTGCGACCCCATAGATGGCAGCCCACCAGGCTCCTCCATCCCTGGGATTCTCCAGGCAAGAACACTGGAGTGGGTTGCCATTTCCTTCTCTAACGCATGAAAGTGAAAAGTGAAAGTGAAGGTGCTCGGCCATGTCTGACTCTGTGTGACCCCATGGAATGTAGCCTACCAGGCTCCTCTGTCCATGGGATTTTCCAGGCAAGAGTACTGGAATGAGTTGCCATTTCCTTCTCCGAATGTAGGTTATACACTGAATGAATATCTAACTCAAGGTGAGGGAAGCAACTCAGATTGCTTCCAGGAAGAGGTATGATTTGAACAGACTTGTAAGAATAGGATTCTGCCAAAAGCATGTAAGTAGGATATAAGGTATATCAGAGAGAGAGAGGAGCACATACTAAGGCTGAGAGTCAAGAGCAACTACAGCATATTTGAAGAGCTGTTAGTTGTTTACTTTTGGTACAGGAGGCCTGTAAATAATAAAGAATATCATGTAGGGCTATGTTTCAGTTTCTTTCTTCCTGTCTTTACTTGTCCCCTTAGGGTTATACTAACAGTCAACATTCTGAATAAGCATAAAAGGTATAGAATATTGCAAAGCAGCTACTTCTGTAAAAAAATTGAAAAGTGTTTGTGAAGGAGAGATTCAAGTATCATAGGCTATTTTAAATCATTAGCCAAGGAGATCCAACCATTGTATTAAATGTATTTGTTCTAGTATTGTGCTATATCTATCACTGCTGCCTTTATTTTTTTGTATGTATATTTCAAGATTTTGGTAAGTTCACATTTTTATTTTATTCTCCCTTCTCTAGCCTCATATACTTCTTTTTAAAAATATATTTTCCTTTATAATTTTATTGGAGTTTGGTTGATTTTCAATGTAGTGTTAGTTTCAGGTGTACAGCAAATCAATTATAAATATACGTGTATACACTATTTTTTAGATTCTTTTTCCCATATAGGTCATTACAGATTATTGAGTACAGTTCCCTCTGCTATACAGTAGGTTCTTATTAGTTAACCTACTTTTTATATAGTAGTGCATATACGTCAATCCCAGTCTCCCAATTAATGCCCTCCCTTTCCACCCTTGTGACCATAAGTTTGTTTTCTTTGACTCTATTTCTGTTTTGTAAATAAATTCATTTATAACACTATTTTTAGATTCTGCATAAATTGATATTATATGATATTTGTCTTTCTGTGTGGGACTTACTTCACTCAGTATGACAATCTCTAGGACCATACATGTTGCTGCAAATGGCATTATTTCATTCTTTTTTATGACTGAGTAATATTCCATTGCATGTATGTACCATATCTTCTTTATCCATTTATGGACGTTTGAGTAGGTTCCATGTCCTGGCCATTTCTAAATAGTGCTGCAGTGATTGGGCTGCATTGTCTTTTCAAATTGTGGTTTTCTCTGGAAGTATGGTTTTCTCAGGAGTGGGGTTGCTAGATCATATGGCAGCTCTGTTTTTAGTTTTTAAAGGAAACTCCATACTGTTTTCCATAGTGACCGTACCAATTACATTTCTACCAAGAGTGTATGAGGGTTGTCTTTTCTCCACAACCCCTCCAGCATTTATCTGTAGACTTTTTGATGATGGCCGTTCTGACTGGTGTGAGATGATACTGCATTGTCATTTTGATTTGCAGTTCTCTAATAATTAGTGATGTTGTGCATCTTTTCTGTGTTTCCTAACCATCTACATGTCTTCTTTGGAGAAATGTCTATTTAGATCTGCCCATTTTTTTGATTGGATTGTTTGTTTTTTTGATATTAAGTTGCACAAACCATTTGTATATTTTGGAGATTTGTAGATAACATTATTTGCAAATATTTTCTCCCATTTTGAGGTTCTCTTCTTGTCTTGTTTTTGGTGTCCTTTTCTGTGTAAAAACTTCTAAGTTTAATTAGATCACATTTATTTATTTTTAAAAAATTTCATTACTCAAGGAGCTGAATTAAAAAACATCTTGCTATGATTTATGTCAATAGGTTAGTAATCCATATTGAGTTTTTGTTAGGGAGTGTTCTAATCTCATTCTTTTATTTGTAGCTGTCCAGTTTTCCCAGAACCACTTATTAAAGAGATTTTCTTTTCTCCATTGAATATTCTTGCCTCCTTTAAAATAAAATTGCCCTGTTATTGTTAAGGTTTTTTCTATATATTTTTTAAAAAGTATTGAAGCAAAACAGACTTACAATATTATATTACTTTCAGGTGTATAACACAGTGGTTTTTATAGATTATACACCATGCAAAGTTATCAAGTATTGACTATATTCCCTATACTGTACAATACATCCCTATGAATTACTCATCTTATAATTAATAGTTTGTACCTCTTAATCTCTATCACCTATTTTGCCTCTACCCTTCCCAAGTTTGTTCTCTGTATCTGCAATTATATTTCTGTTTAATTTGTTCATTTATTTTTTGATTCCATGTATAAATGAAAATGGAGAAGGCAATGGCACCCCACTCCAGTACTCTTGTCTGGAAAATCCCATGGACAGAGGAGCCTGGTAGGCTGTAGTCCATGGGGTCGCGAAGAGTCGGACACGACTGAGCAACTTCACTTTCACTTTTCACTTTCCTGCATTGGAGAAGGAAATGGCAACCCACTCCAGTGTTCTTGCCTGGAGAATCCCAGGGATGGGGGAGCCTGGTGAGCTTCCATCTATGAGGTCGCACAGAGTTGGACACGACTGAAGCGACTTAGCAGAGGCAGCAGCATAAATGAAAACATACATTATTTGTCTTTCTTTGTCTTACTTTACTAAGTCTAATACCCTCCAAGTCCATCAGTGTTGACACAAAGTGGCAAGACGTTATTCTTTTTAATGACTGAGCAATAGTACATTGTGTATGTATATATATACATATGTTTTACATCTTATTTATCCACTCATCTGTTGATGGAGACATGTTATTTCCGTATCTTGTGAGGTCAGGGTTTTCCTGCTCACCGTCTTTATCCTGCCTCTGAGCTGCCTTTTCACCTTCAGAATTAAATTGCTGCATTTATTTCAGCAGCAGACATTTTCCACCTCAACTGAGACTGCTTTAGCTTACTTCACTGTGATAAATACTTAAAAAGTTATGGTCATGCTTTATCCCTGCCTGTTGGCGAAGCATGTTTTGCAGTCTCAGTATTTAAATGTGTGCTTGGGATCCATTTGTGGCTCAGTGTGATGGTAAGAAAAGACTTGCAGGAGAAAGCCAGGGCACTAGCTTTTGTGTGTAACTCTGCCACTAACTAGCTTGAGACCTGGCCCGAGTAATTTAGCCTATCTGGATCTCAGTCTTTTCCTTTATGGAAAAAGTAATTGGATTAGGTAATATTAAAAGTTGACTCCTTGATGTAAGTTTTGTGATTTATGTATACTTGAGGTAAGTGAAGGGAATTTTACATGAAACCAGAAAACTTATTATTATGCATTTTAGCAAGAAATGACATGAAGTGAACAAAAGTGATCTTTTGAGTTAACAGGAAGCTTCAATTTGTTTTCCAAAAGATTAACTATGGCAAGGAGAACTAACTCAGGGGACCTTGTGTATTGTATTGATTTTCTTCTGGCATGCCACATATGGCCAATGGATCATATATAGTGGCATTAGGTGACCAAGAAGTACCAATCTTTTATCTTCATTCAGAAAATATTTTTTCATTTTGTTCTCTTGTAAAGTTAACTTAGGGTCCTAAATACTTCTAAAGTTACTCTAAACTTAAAATTTCAGCTAACTAGTACATATCCAATATTATGCTGTATAGGTTGTTATTTTAAAGTAAATTATAGGAATTGTTAAACCAACGTAGTAAGGCATCATACAGTGGGATTATATTAGAAAATCCTTTCAAAAGCTAATCTTGGCTCCATACGGATTTATTCTCTTGAAATGGGGTGGGCATCCCTGGTAGCTCAGAGGGTAAAGCGTCTGCCTGCTATGCAGGAGACCTGGGTTTTATCCCTGGGTCAGCAAGATCCCCTGGAGAAGGAAATGGCAACCCACTCCAGTACTCTTGCCTGGAAAATCCCATAGACAGAGAAGCCTGGTAGACTACAGTCCATGAGATCGCAAAGAGTTGGACACGACTGAGCAACTTTTCACTTTCACTTTCTATTAGGATTAATTATTTGTTAGGCTCCTTAGCTATTCCAAGAAGATGCCAGCCATATCTCAGCTGATATGTATTTTGAAGTCTTTGGACTTTTAGACAACTTTAGATTTTAGGCATTTAATAGTTTTTCAAGGGGTCACAATACCAACCTTATCATCATTGTATGAAATAAAGTATAATGTAGAAGTTAGTAGCACCAACCCTGGAGTTAGATTTTCTGAATCTAAATCTGTTGCCAGCCCTTACTGAGGGAACTTGACAAGTCACTTCTTTTCCACAGTTTCCTCATTTGAAAATTAGAGATAGTGGTAAGGATTAAATGAATGAATATATTGTAAGAAATCAATATGTTAACATATGGAAAAGTTTAGAATAAATAATTCCTGGCACATAGCATGTGATATCCAAGCATTAGCTATTACTATAATATCTTAACTATCATCATCTCTAGGATTTTTTAAACACACAGTTGAACAAAACAATATTAGGGAGGACTGTGTGGAAGATTTAAAATCTATCTATTCTTCTAGATATTCCAGACTTTGCCCAGATGGTCAAATCATGTCTACAGAGAGGTGGGATTTTGAACCTGTACTGATAATGTTTGTTGTTTTAGTCAGGGAAATTACACACTAAAGTTTTGTTCTTTGCTTATGTCATGGCCTAATTCAGGTTGTATGGTTCTTCATAGAGACACTCCTCTGGGCTAAGGATATAGACTCCTTCTATAGTGTAGGACTGCCACCTTAAATATGGTCCTTCAAGGTCACTGTGGAAGAAGAAAGTGAGGGGGTGTTATGCCCAGGCCTCAGCAGAGGGCACATCATTTTGCAATGGCCAGAATCCAGTCTCATGGCCCCAACCTGACCTCACATGGCTGGGAAATGGAGAGTTTCAGTGTGGATAGGAAGAAAAAGTGAGGCTGAGGCAGTTTCTGTTACATATGTTCCTGCAGAGTCACTTTCTACAAGGCTTTGATCAAGACAGTATAAGAAACAGTTCGATGCCACATCATTTTGTTTTTATTGAATAGTATCATCTTTATGTTAATCCCCAGTGGAATACTGGGTCTGATCTCAGTTTAAGAATAGTTGTATCTATTTTAGGAAAATTGTTAATATTTTTCATACGAAAGCTGAACTGAGATTATATTTCTCTTTTCCAATTGGCAGACTGCTCAAATGTTTAGAACCGAATTTGTGGCCCATCTGGATAAAATATATTTCTTGCTTAGTTTTATGCCCCACAGACTTAGTTTTCTTACATCGTTTCTTTCACAAGTAGTTCATATTAGTTTTTTGTTGTATTTTATAAATCTTATAAATCATAGCAAATATTTTTTGGAGTAAACAAGATGGTTAATAAGTATAGGTAAAGAAATTCCTTTATGTAGATGTATATATCATGGGAATAGTTATCGCTGAGTTAATTGGTTGACAAAGATTCTCTTCCTTAAACCTCTTGAGAAATAAGACACACCCACTAGTAAGCATGGGTCAATTTGGTAGTGATTCTCAACTCAGGAGGTAGGGATAGACCCTGTAGGAAAGTATATCAGAATGTTGAGTGGGGAGGGAGGAAGGTGAGATTTATTCCCCTATATATACACCTCAGTATCACTGGTACAGACAGACATTTAAATAGTAAAGCTCTCCTTCACTGCAGTAATACAGCTCTATCCTTCCTTCATAGTTCTGATAAAATGCTTTATATTTATCTCATATGTAAATCTCTATCTAAGAAAAGGGAAAGTCCTTTCTCAGAGGACCAGGGAACCTCACCACAATTCAAGTTCAGCTCAAGAGTTGCTTTTGGGCTAAGGTAGATATCTTCCTGGCCAGAGAGAAGTGAGGTGCAAGCCTACTGTGGACAGGATCTCTTTTCTGAGAAAAACTTTGTTTGTTTGAATTATCCTTTCCTTAGCTTCTCATTAACTTAGAAAGGTTTTATTTCCTTCACTGTGGCCATTTCTCCCAAAGGAAAACAGATCCATAATCTCCAGAGAAGGGCAGAATGCCAGAGAGGAAATGTACATTGAAATGCCAGCACTTTGAAAGGAATTGAGTGTCTTTCTTACCACACTATATGTTTGATAATTTCATTTAGATATTGGTGAAGACTCACTGGCTTAGCTAATGCTGTTATGCACACTTCATAAGTAGAAAGAGGACAGAGATTTACCTTAAAGATACATCAGATGAAGCTGGAAAAAGATGGCATATTTATGATTAGTTTGCTCTGTGCTTGATGTCACCAGCTGAGCCTCTAGCTGTTTCTGTGGTTGGCTGGTATACTATCTTGTAGGCTTCTTGTAAGTTAAATGACATGGTGACCAGCCTCCTTGATGACTACTGATGTCGGCTACCTCCTAATAGTCATAAGTTTGTGCAGCCCCCTCCCACACTGTACCAGGATTGGTCTGTGTGCACAATAGCATAGAACAGAAATGATGGTATTTCTCTTCTGAGATGAGCATATACACAATTGCAATTTGGGTGCTCTCTCTCTTGGATATTTTGCTCTGAAGGAAGTAGGCTGCCATGTTGTGAGAAGTCCGATTCAGAAGCCCATAGAGTAAGGAACTGAAGACTCTGACCAACAGCAAGTGAGAAAGGACACCTGTCGACAACCATATAGGTGAGGTTGGGAGCAGATTATCTGGACTCAGTTGCATATTGAGATGACTGTAATTCTAGCTGACAGCTTCACTGTGACCTAGTGAGAAAGCCAGAGCCAAACTACCTAGTTAAGCTCCTCCCAGGTTCTTGATGATTGGGAACTGTTGGAGATAATAAATGCTTTGTTTTGGTCTGAGGAACTTGGGGTAATTTGTTATATGGGGATAGATAACTAATACAGATAAGATAGAATGAACATAAATCTTTCCTCCTAAATACCAGAAAATAAATCATTGGGTTTTCTTGAACATTGAAAGATACCTGACTTTTCTTTCTACTTCAAATTCTTTCGTCCTTAATAAATACACTTATCACTTGGCATTGCAAAGGAAATTAGATTCTCTGCTAATGTTGAAACCCATTTGACAGTATCTTGGAGTGGTGATTGAAGAGATGAGATTGCTCTCAATGCTTAGTGTAAAAAGAATTCCCTCCAACAAATCTTGCAGTAATGGTCATTATTAATTATCATCTAGGCAGCTTCCTCTCTGCATTCTTTTGGAGATTCAGAGAAACATCTCCTGTGTTGGGAAATAAAATAATTGATTAAGATAGAGTCAGTTCTGGTCAGAGGTCAGCTTTTTCTCTCTTCATGTTCTCTTCTCCTGTAGTATTTAGGATACTGGACAGAGAACACATTTCAGGAGCAAGATCTTATGCCTTAAATTTTTCCACGAGATGCTGCAAAACATCATGGAACAGATCCTTCTTTGACATAAAAGAGCTGAGTGGAGAAACTCCTTCAGACAACTGGTATCAAGTGTCTATCTTAATGTTTTATTTAAATGAAAAGTGTTTAGTATTTTACTAATGTTTTAATTCATAATACAACTTTCTTTGTAAAGTATAATAAACATCGTTTTACTTCCATTATCTCAGAGATTCAGATGATAATTACCCTAATTTAATAAGGGCTTCCCTCAAAGCTCAGTTGGTGAAGAATCCACCTTCAATGAAGGAGACCTCAGTTCGATTCCTGGGTCAGTAAGTTACCCTGGAGAAGGGATAAGCTAGCCACTCCAGTATTCTTGGGCTTCACCTGTGGCTCAGCTGGTAAAGAATCCACCTGCAATGTGGGAGACTTGGGTTGGATCCCTGGGTTGGGAAAGTGAGACAGTACTAAAAGGTTCTGTGATTTGTCCGAAGCCCATTAGATATTCAGGAGCATTCATGACTAGAACCTCCATTTCCTACCCTCATTGCAGGCCTTTCTTTAAAACACAAGAATAAACAGTGCTGCGATGAACATTGGGCTACATGTGTCTCTTTCAATTCTGGTTTCCTCAGTGTGTATGCCCAGCAGTGGGATTGCTGGGTCATAAGGCAGTTCTATTTGCAATTTTTTAAGGAATCTCCACACTGTTCTCCATAGTGTCTGTACTAGTTTGCACTGGAGCCGATTATACAGAGTGAAGTAAGACAGAAAGAAAAACACCAATACAGTATACTAACACATATATATGGAATTTAGAAAGATGATTTGGGAGAATGGCATTGAAACATGTATAATATCATGTAAGAATCGAATCGCCAGTCTATGTCCGATGCAGGATACAGCATGCTTGGGGCTGGTACACGGGGATGACCAAGAGAGATGTTGTGGGGAGGGGGGTGGGAGGGGGGTTCATATTTGGGAACCCATGTACACCCGTGGTGGATTCATGTCAATGTATGGCAAAACCAATACAGAATTGTAAAGTAAAATAAAAATAAATAAATAAATAAATAAATAAATAAAACACAAGAATAGGCAGTTAGTTGAATTCAAAGAAATTTCCTATGTATTCAAAGAATGGCTTTTGTACAGTAAGGATGGCCCAAGATAGAGAGGTCCTGGGAAGTTTCTTAAATGGAACTCATTAATTCTCTGAGATAGTGGGTATAGGATTTTTTTTAATTTTTCTCTTCCTCTCTCTCTCTCTCTCTCTCTATTTTTAGTTTGTTTTCTTGTCTTGGTTTTGTGTATATGTTTTAAACAGCTTGGAACAGTTTGGACAAGAGCATACAATTTTTTATTACTACTTAATCAAATTAATTTTGATTAAAATAATACTAAAGCTAAAATTGAATGGTACTTGTTTTTCTTGGATAACACAGAATTGTATAATATGATGAAAATATTCAGACTATGTTTGAGATTCAATCATGTTGTGTAAATAAAATGTACCCCAGAAGAATCACTTTTAATTGAATCTGCCTAAATTTGCTCATCTATCTTTACTGCACCTTGGCTGAAGTATATCGTAAAGGGCACACATTTATTCACAGGGCTGCCAGATATAAGCAGAGACTACTTCCCATCCAAAGCATGGTTAAAAGTAGAGTTAATCTTCATCTGGAGTGAGACTTATTTCTGTTCTTTTGTCCATGGAGGACATAAATCAGGGCTTCCTTGGAAACAATGTTCTGGTATATGAGTTAAAATTATAATGAATCTAAAAAGAGGCAAGTGAATAGGTCTAAAAATAGATTCCTATTCAGCAGAATTCATACCCCTCTCCCTTGGACACAATGTTCCTGTTTGTCTCTCTATAGCAGTCAAGAGCATGGAGTTTTACAAGGGCTTTGTCCCTTGCCTTAGTGCACACAAGGGCACACCCAAGACCCAGGACCATTGGTCTGTTGTGCAAAGCAATTAAACTGCCAGATTCCAGTTGTGCAGCACCCTTTGGATTTCCCTAACATTAATTTTTATATGAGCCAAGTCAAATGAACAACTGGGAAACCCAATTAGTCTTCCCAAGGTTTTCTCTGTGGACTATCTCATTTCTCCCCAGTGAGAGAACTGTTATACAGTTCTGCTATGTGAATACTAAACATCCATTTATTATCTTAAAATAAGGAAGTACTCTGAAATAACATCTCATAAATCCCAATTATATAATTTCAGCTTTAATCATTATGCAAATCTAATGATCCACCTTTGGTTTTCGTTGCTCTTGAATATCTCTCAAAAATATTTTTAAAAAATCATTACCCACAGAAGTATAGAATAGATTTAAAGAAGGCTGACCAGTTCAGTTCAGTTCAGTTGTTCAGTCGTGTCCGACTCTTTGTGACCCCGTGAATCGCAGCACACCAGGCCTCCCTGTCCATCACCAACTCCCGGAGTTCAGTCAGACTCTCACCCATCGAGTCAGGGATGCCAACCAGCCATCTCATCCTCGGTCGTCCGCTTCTCCTCCTGTCCCCAATCCCTCCCAGCATCAGAGTCTTTACCAATGAGTCAACTCTTCGCATGAGGTGGCCAAAGTACTGGAGTTTCAGCTTTAGCATCATTCCTTCCAAAGAAATCCCAGGGTTGATCTCCTTCAGAATGGACTGGTTGGATCTCCTTGCAGTCCAAGGGACTCTCAAGAGTCTTCTTCAACACCACAGTTCAAAAGCATCAGTTCTTCGGCACTCAGCCTTCTTCACAGTCCAACTCTCACGTCCATACATGACCACAGGAAAAACCATAGCCTTGACTAGACAGACATTAGTCAGCAAAGTAATGTCTCTGCTTTTGAATATACTGTCTAGGTTGGTCATAACTTTTCTTCCAAGGAGTAAATGTTTTTTAATTTCATGGCTGCAGTCACCATCTGCAGTGATTTTGGAGCCCCCAAAAAGAAAGTCAGCCACTATTTCCACTGTTTCCCCATCTATTTCCCATGAAGTTATGGGACCGGATGCCATGATCTTCGTTTTCTGAATGTTGAGCTTTAAGCCAACTTTTTCACTCTCCACTTTCACTTTCATCAATAGGCTTTTTAGCTCCTCTTCATTTTTTGCCATAAGAGTGGTATCATCTGTGTATCTCAGGTTATTGATATTTCTCCCGGCAATCTTGATTCCAGCTTGTGTTTCTTCCAGTCCAGCATTTCTCATGATGTACTCTGCATATGAGTTAAATAAGCAGAGTGACAATATACAGCCTGACGTACTCCTTTTCCTATTTGGAACCAGTCTGTTGTTCCATGTCCAGTTCTAACTGTTGCTTCCTGATCTGCATACACATTTCTCAAGAGGCAGGTCAAGTGGTCTGGTATTCCCATCTCTTTCAGAATTTTCTACAGTTTATTGTGATCCACACAGTCAAAGGCTTTGGCATAGTCAATTAAGCAGAAATAGATGTTTTTCTGGAACTCTCTTGCTTTTTCCATGATCCAGCAGATGTTGGCAATTTGATCTCTGGTTCCTCTGCCTTTTCTAAAACCAACTTGAACATCTGGAAGTTCACGGTTCATGTATTGCTGAAGCCTGGCTTGGAGAATTTTGAGCATTACTTTACTAGCGTATGAGATGAGTGCAATTGTGCGGTAGTTTGAACATTCTTTGGCATTGCCTTTCTTTGGGATTGGAATGAAAACTGACCTTTTCCAGTCCTTTGGCCACTGCTGAGTTTTCCAAATTTGCTGGCATATTGAGTGCAGCACTTTCACAGCATCATCTTTCAGGATTTGAAATAGCTCAACTGGAATTCCATCACCTGCACTACCTTTGTTTGTAGTGATGCTTTCCAAGGCCCACTTGACTTCACATTCCAGGATGTCTGGCTCTAGATTAGTGATCACACCATCATGATTATCTTGGTCATGAAGATCTTTTTTGTACAGTTCTTCTGTGTATTCTTGCCACCTCTTCTTAATATCTTCTGCTTCTGTTAGGTCCATACCATTTCTGTCCTTTATCGAGCCCATCTTTGCATGAAATGTTCCCTTGGTATCTCTAATTTTCTTGAAGAGATCTCTAGTCTTTCCCATTCTGTTCTTTTTCTCTATTTGTTTGCATTGATCACTGAAGAAGGCTTTCTTATCTCTTCTTGCTATTCTTTGGAACTCTGCATTCAGATGCTTATATCTTTGCTTTTCTCCTTTGCTTTTTGCCTCTCTTCTTTTCACAGCTATTTGTAAGGCCTCCCCAGACAGCCATTTTGCTTTTTTGCATTTCTTTTCCATGGGGATGTTCTTGATCCCTGTCTCCTGTACAATGTCATGAACCTCCATCCATAGTTCATCAGGCACTCTATCTATCAGATCTAGGCCCTTAATTCTATTTCTCACTTCCACTGTATAATCATAAGGAATTTGATTTAGGTCATACCTGAATGGTCTAGCGGTTTTCCCTACTTTCTTCAATTTGAGTCTGAATTTGGGAATAAGGAGTTCATTATTTGAGCCACAGTCAGCTCCTGGTCTTGTTTTTGCTGACTGTATAGAGCTTCTCCATCTTTGTCTGCAAAGAATATAATCAGTCTGATTTTGGTGTTGACCATCTGGTGATGCCCATGTGTAGAGTCTTCTCTTGTGTTGTTGGGTGTTTGCTATGACTAGTGCATTTTCTTGGCAAAATTCTATTAGTCTTTGCCCTGCTTCATTCTGCATTCCAAGGCAAAATTTGCCTGTTACTCTAGGTGTTTCTTGACTTCCTACTTTTGCATTCCAGTCCCCTATAATGAAAAGGACATCTTTTTTGGGTGTTAGTTCTAAAAGGTCTCGTAGGTCTTCATAAAACCGTTCAACATCAGTTTCTTCAGTGTTACTGGTTGGGACATAGACTTGGATTACTGTGATGTTGAATGGTTTACCTTGGAGACGAACAGAGATGATTCTGTCGTTTATGACAGTGCATCCAAGTACCACATTTCGGACTCTTTTGTTGACCATGATGGCTACTCCATTTCTTCTGAGGGATTCCTGCCCGCAGTAGTAGATATAATGGTCATCTGAGTTAAATTCACCCATTCCAGTCCATTTTAGTTTGCTAATTCCTAGAATGTTGATGTTCACTCTTGCCATCTCTTGTTTGACCACTTCCAATTTGCCTTAATTCATGGACCTGACATTCCAGGTTTCCTATGCAATATTGCTCTTTACAGCATCAGACCTTGCTTCTATCACCAGTCACATCCACAGCTGGGTATTGTTTTTGCTTTGGCTTCATCCCTTCATTCTTTCTGGAGTTATTTCTCCACTGATCTCCAGTAGCACATTGGGCACCTACTGACCTGGGGAGTTCCTCTTTCGGTATCCTATCATTTTGCCTTTTCATACTGTTCATGGGGTTCTCAAGGCAAGAATACTGACAGAGTGTGGTCCACTGGAGAAGAGAAGGCTGACCAGATAGGTGTTAAATAACTTGAGGCATTCCATCATTTATGAATAAACACAACTTGGAACTGTGTGTGATATTTGAATTGAAAGTTTGCCAAGGTCATTACTGTCATCATTGATATGGTTAGTATATACTCTCACAGAGGGATTCTGATGTCTGATGTTCTATATATTTATTGGAAGTTATGCACCATGACTATCTAGGTACAGGAACCCTGCACTGCTGATAAGGACACTGGCTTTCTGGTTGCTGATCCTGGCAAGATGCTCAGGCCTCTCAGAAGATCTCAAGAACCGTTTTCCTCTAGGCGTAGCCAGGTCCTAGGGGTTCACTCCACTCCTTATGTGTACGTTCTCCCTGGACTTTTGAGGGGCAGCAGGAAACTCAGTCAATTTTTACCAGAGGAAGGACTGAATTTTGCAGAACAAAGTTTGAGAAAAAGAAGTGAACATTTCCCCAAATCTAATTATTTAAATAAACACTTTCTGCTTTCTCGTGAGAGTTCCGTCACTTTAGTGACATGGCTTCTTCTGAGTTTTCCTGAGCCCTCCATTGTATCCTTGTCTTTCAGAGTGGCTCTTTCATAGAAAAGACCTGGGAAGAGACAAAGTCTTGAGATCTTCTCAGAGCCTGGGTATTTAAAGGGACCAGGATTAACTATGAAACAGGCGGAGCCCATGAGTGAACTTTGGGGCATTTGTGTGACCCCTGAGATGCCGTGCAAATTTTAAGTATTTATCTGTTTTTGTACATGTTTTTTTTTTTTTTTTTTTTTTGAGGGGGTTGTGGAAAGAGAATCCATAGCTTTTATCAGATGCTCAAAGGGTGAGAACTCCCAAACCACGAAGAATCATTGCCAATGAGGGTATTAGCAGTAATTACAGACAGACTTTGTAATGTAATTGCTAATGCTACCAGTATCCTAAATGCTGGGGTTTAAAAAAAGCAATTATGAAAGTGATTCTTTAGAAATAGTTTGCTGGGAGACACAAAATGCTATTTGAATAAAAAGCTGTGTTATCCAAATAATCCAGACTTTGAGGAATGCTTCATTGTTCAAACTTGAACTCAGAGCTGACTGATTTTTTCAGATATGCAAGTTCTTTCCTTGTTTAGCTCTCATAGACTCTGGAACAGAAGTTGAGTGATAATGGAGCATTTGCAAATTATATCTTTCAGTACAACAGAAATGGAAGCTTCATTTTTCATTCTTATC
This sequence comes from Oryx dammah, assembly GCF_014754425.2. Lineage (NCBI taxonomy): Eukaryota > Metazoa > Chordata > Mammalia > Artiodactyla > Bovidae > Oryx > Oryx dammah. Next base: position 35,255,855 of record NW_024070209.1, on the reverse strand, counting down.
AGTCTAGTAGAGCTCTGATCTCTCATGCCTGAAATATATATATATATATATATAGAGAGAGAGGAATCTATATTTTCTGCTGGCTAAGTATTCAAGATAAAAAGGAACATTCTAGAAGCAGAATAAGTGGAGCACGTTGTGTTTTATCTTTATGATGAAATGCCGACTTCCCATTAAAAGGCAAATCCTTCTTTTGAAAAAGTTAAATAGGCAGTTATAAAAAGAAATGGATAAAATTTGGAGGACTAAGAAAAACTGTAAAATTTATTCAATCATGGATATATTTCCATTTATTTTTAATTAGTCCTGATACATATATGCATACACATATGTATATATATACACAGGTACATATGCCTGTGTGCTAAGTCTCTTCAGTTGTGTCTGACAACTGTGTCTGACAACTGTGTGACCCTGTGGACTGTAGTCTGCCAGGCTTCTCTGTCCATGGGATTCTCCAAGCAAGAATACTGTAATGGGTAGCCATGCCCTCCTCCAGAAGATCTTCCTGACTGAGGGATTGTACTCGCATCTCTATGTCTTCTGTCTTGGCAGGTGGGTTCTTTACCACTACTGTCACCTGGGAAACCCATATATATGTATGTATATGTATGTATGAGACTTGGTAATTAAACAGCAGTGTGTATGTACACACACACACACTCTCTCTCTCTCTCTCTCTACTGTGAAAAAGAGAACAGAATGGCAGGCCGCCTAGTATTTGTACGGAACTTAATAAGTATTGTCTTGTTTTACTAAAGAAAATTTTAATCAATAAGTAGCAAACTTTCAGTCACTTGTTTATTCATTCATTTATTCAGCAGACATTTGAGGTTTACAGGGTGCTAGTACTTTTGTTAATCTCTGATGTGAAAATATGAACAAGAAGTACTCTCCTTGAAAGCCAGCCCTTTCAGTCAGACAGACTCAACACAACCCAACATGTTCAGGGTCAGTATTGTCAGTGGAAGTGGGTCAGAGGGAGGTATTTTACTGTGAGATCTCCTAGGGGTAAACTTGCTGCTATTACATGTTATCCTTGTGACCGTGGCCAGTCAATGTACCACTGAAGACCTCAGATTCTTTATTTTTAAATTAAGTAGCACCAACTCATAGAGTTGTCATGGGTATGTAAAAGCCCGAGTGGTTTTTGAATAATAATAAATCCTATATAACTATTAATTGTTGTGATTAATTTTTAAAGTAAACAAAGTACTTGGGAACACAGAGGTAGGAGCTTTAGAAAATACCTAGAAAGGTTCTGGAAAGATAATACAGAGAATATATTCTCTGAGATGAGTGGGTTTGGGGTGAGAAAGATCTTCAAAGGAATAGATAGCATGTAAATACAGAGGTATTGGTGGAGGAGGGTTAAAGCTATGAAGAAAGGGGCTTTCTAGGATGCTTATATTGTTTTTATTTCTTATGTTCAACTTACTTTTTTATTGAAGTATAGTTGATTTACAATATTGTGTTAGTTTCAGGTGTACTTCATTAGTGATTCCATTATCTTTTCTGATTATATTCCATTGTAGATTATTATAAGATGTTGAACATAATTCCCTGTGCTAAATAGTAAATTCTTATTGTTTATCTATTTTATATATAGTAGTTTGTATCTGTTATTCTCATACTCCTAATTTTCCCCTTCTCATCTCACTTTCTCCTTTGGTAGCCAGAAGTTTTTCTATGTCTGTGAATATGTTTTTGTATATAGATTCATTTGTATTATTCTTTAGATTCCCCATATAAGGAATATCATGTATTAGTCTTTATTTTTTTGACTTAAAGAAATATAGTATTCTCTTGGTTAATCCATGTTGCTAAAATGGCAGTATTTCACTCTTTTTAATGTCTATGTGGAATGGCAACCTACTCTAGTATTCTTGCCTGGAGAATTCCATGGACAGAGGAGCCTGGTGGGCTATAGTCCATAGGGTCACATAGTGTCAGACATGACTGAGAAACTAACACACACACACACACACAATATCTGAACTTAGTTTTTTATCTCCCTTATGAAAGTATAACTTGCCTTTTAAAGACATTCTCTTCTTGATATCAAAAAGTAACTTAGGTCTAATGAGAAATTGTCACTTTAGGGTCTCTTTATTGCCAGGTAGCTAGTTTCTCAATGTGGATTTATTAAATCCATAATTTAACTAACAAATATAGATTTTCAAATGGAACTATATTTAATTTAAAGGCTAAGGTTTTTAATTTTTATCTTTATTTCATATATGCATTTCTAAAATATTCCTATTCTTTATCAACCACCTCTTACTGAGAATTCTTTGTTTTATACAATGTGTTGTTTCATTCATGATTTAGTACTAAATTCTGTTCTTTATTTGCTGTTTTAATTGGTAGTGCCTATCTCATGCTGCCACTCCACCCTAAGCAAGAGCTTTTGGAATTTACATATGATTACGTGTGCATGTGTGTACATATATGTATCTTACCAATTTGTAGATGTAATTAACACACAATTTCCTAACTCCCTGAATATTTTATGAGATACTGAGAAAAGCAGAGTACAGAAATAGAAATATGGCCGTGACTGCCTGACAAGATGAGAAAAGTGCTCTATTTCTTCAGTTGTCAAAAATGCCCTATCAGTTTCATTAAAGTGTATTTATCTGTGATCATCTTTAAATTTATCCTGAACTCAAGGTCTTGAACCTATCATACTTGAATCCATACAGATGGTGTATCCAGTATGGCAAATAACAATTTGTTATGGGCTTCCCTTATAGCTCAGTTGGTAAAGAATCTCCCTGCAGTGCAGGAGACATGGATTTGATCCCTGGGTTGGGAAGATCCCCTGGAGAAGGAAATGGCAACCCATTCTAGTATCCCTGTCTGGAAAATCTCATAGACAGAGGAGCCTGTTGGGCTGCAGTCCATGGGGTCAGAGAGTCGGGCATGACTGAGCGACTAACACTTACTTACTTGTTGTTGTTTAGTTGTTAAGTCATGTCCAACTCTTTTTGTGACCCTATGGACTGTAGCCCGCCAAGCTCTTCTGTCCATGGAATTCTACAGGCAAGAATACTAGAGTGGGTTGACATTTCCTTCTCCAGGGGAGCTTCCAGAACCAGGGACTGAACTGGTTGGCAGGTGGATTCTTTACCACTGAGCCACCAAGAGAGCCCAAATAACAGTTTACTTGTTACTTTGAGGGACACATACATTTTGAACAGACTTAGAATTTAAAAAAGAATCCTTATCAGTTAATGTTTTCAAAATCAATGTATATTGTCAGTGCATGCAAATGCTTTTAGAGAATATAGTACCTTCTCTGCACACAAGGGTACTCAACGACTGCTAGCCTTCATTTTCAGATATATTAGACATCAGGGTACTTGAAATACTATTATTTTAGCAATACCTATTCTCATGTTTAATAAAATTCTTATCTATGAAAACATCTGCAAAGAATTCAGTGCTATTAATCTAATTGAAACTATTTGATTACACTGAGATGAATGTTAAAGTGACTAATATTTTTTGGCGACAAATTTAATTTACTCTTAAGTACTATAGCAAATGACATTCTTCTAGATCTCTGAATGGTATTGATGTTTATGTGTTCAGGTGTTGCACAAATTAAGGAACTAAATCACTTTCATAGGTAGGAGTTAAATGCAGTAGAGAAGCCATTAAAGTAATTTACAGCTGACGATATGTCAAAGCAGTTTCCTATGAAATCCTACAGAGAGGGGAGGGAGATGAATCATTGAGAATTAAAGATTTTTCGTCTCTAATTACTTTAGCTCTCTTAGGAACCACACATAAATTTTTAATGTAAAAAATAAAGACAACAAACACCAGAGAAGGAATGTTATACTTAATGCTGGCTCATTCTTTTTTGTTTGTTTGTTTTTCAACACCAGAATTCGGGCATCAGGCTCAATCTGTATATTTGATCTTGAGTGCTTTCTCTCTTCATCGTCTCTAAAACAACATTAGCAACAAATTGTTCATGAGGCCTGTGAGATTTCATTTATTTGTCCTATTGTTTGACTAAAATGAGTGGAGAATGCTTAGAAAGTTTGCTGTCAGTCTGTCTTATTTTTTATGCAAGTTAAATCCTTAGACTTAAAAATAATTTTAGGTACCCTTAAATTTGTATGTGAAGCGCAAGTGTGTTAGTTGCCATTATTTAACTTAATTAAGATTGCAGTAGGCATCTATTATTTGCATCATGTAACATCCATTCACTGTTTTCTGGATAAATCACCTCCGTTTTCTTTTGGGAAATCCTCATCTATTCTCCATGCATGGGGCAAGGGTGTGTGTGGCTGGTATGTACCTCAGATCTCCCGATTGGAACATCATATTCCCACAGCCACTGTGGTTGGCTCAAAGATGAATATATGAGCAGAGCTACTTTGTCATCTTGAGAATGAAGGACGTTGAGAATAAAGTTAATGTGAAAGAAAGTAGAATGAAATAGTAGGGAGAGGCCAAGTGTCAGTGACTTTTGGACCCTTGGAAAGAAGACCTGGGTGTTTTAGCTATTTCATCTAAGAAGTTCCCTTTTTCATTTATGCTGGTTTGAATTGGGTTTTCTGTTACTCGCCACTGAAAGAATCCTGGCCAAAACACACACAGAAATTTTGAGCCAGAAATCAATGAGTTGCAAGGGTAGCAGGGGTTAAAATGTAGTATAACTTCATTCCTGTAGCCAATTTCAGAGGCAGGGATTTGTTTTCTCTCTAAATATCATTTCTTTCCAAATAAGATTGCTAAAACTTATGCCTAGATGTAGGCATGTATGAAGAATCAATCTGGCAGTTTTGAAATAAAAATCCTGACAAACTAATCCAAGTTCTTTTATGTTTTTTGAGATAAATGACCTTTTCCTACATTGTGCCTCTGAGCTGAAGACAAATCTAAGTTTCAATTTTTCAATAGTCCTAAGGGGAATGTGGCAGCATCCACACCTGCTGTGCCCAATGCCTGAGGCAGCAGAGACTGGCCTGAAGGCTGACCTTGACCCTGCAGGCTTTGAGGCACAGAGCTGGGCAAGCTGTGCCCATGTGCCTGCCTTGAACTTAGCATTGGGCCAGCATGACCAGAGAGGATGCCCAGATATGTGGTGACATGGAGATCTGCATGCAAGCCTTGCATGGAGAACCTCAGGAAAGGCTGGCTCACCTGGCCTTGTAGAATCAGCTTTCAGGAGACTTTTGCAGGAATACCCATTAATGAACCATCTTACTTAGCCTGCTTAGTGCTTTGCACTTAGTCTCTCTATATGCTATGTTTTGTTTGGGTTATGCTTTTAAATGTCCATTATATTTTCCCCATCATTTATTTGTAGTTCCAGTAAGAACAAGGTGTCTATTAGCTCAGTCTACCATGTTGATATAACCTGAAGTCTGCAATAAGGTTTTAAGAATTAACTTCCCCTAGTAGTCGTCATTGTAGTGGGGTCATTATAGGGTTGTCAGGTAATTGCAGACTGTGTGTGAAATGGTTAGCTTAGAGCCTGACCCAGATAAATGGTTATATGCAAGTTGGTGTGGGCAGTAGAAGAAATGGACATATGTGCAGTCCAAAATGTGTCTACCTGGCCAAAATTAAGAAAGTATTCTGGAAAGAAAAGGATAGATCTTCCCTAGCCTCTATTCCTTGGTCCCATCAGGTCTTTATCACTGATAAACACTCTCAGACAACTTCACTGAGCTGAGGGAAAATATCAGTTAAGTGAGTTTCGTATCTAACCACTCTTTCAAGAGTGAGGGCAAAGTGAAAAAAAAAAAAACCAACAAAACAAAAAACAGTCTGACAAAGACTTGGAGAATTTACTAACCATGGTGCTTTGTAAAGGAAATAAATGTAATTCAGCAAAAAGAAAAGTGAACCCAGAGGGAAGGTATGAATTACAAAAAATATAATAGAAACTTCAAGAAAAGGTAATGAAATTTAACCATTGATGGTGCTTTCCCCCAACACAAATAAGATAAAAGCTCAATGCAATAGTAAGATATGTTGTAAAGTTCAAGGGTGAATAAATCATATTATTAAGAAGAGGATATAAAGTTGAAAATTTGACTTTTAGAAAAATTCCCATATTGAAAGATACCTTAATACTTTAAGAAAGAGTTTTCTTCACTTTAAGAAAGACTAAAAGGAAAATTTTAATCTTTAGCTTTCAAACAAATATATAAGACGTTGTTTTTTAATCAGTCTAATCAAAGAAAGGAAAAAATGAGGCCAAGAAATGAATGGTAAGTAGAAACTACAAAATAAGATGGTAAGTGCATAAATATTCAAAAAAATGTTGTCTGACATAATTATTGTAAGTTACAAGCAATCTTGTCAAGTTACAATATCATGTTGACTTCAGGTTCAGTTCAGCACAGTTGCTCACTCGTGTCTGACTCTTTGCGACCCCATGAATCGCAACACGCCAGGCCTCCCTGTCCATCACCATCTCCCGGAGTTCACTCAAACTCACATCCATCGAGTTGGTGATGCCATCCAGCCATCTCGTCCTCTGTCATCCCCTTTTCCTCCTGCCCCCAATCCCTCCCAGCATCAGAATCTTTTCCGATGAGTCAACTTTTCACATGAGGTGGCCAAAGTACTGGAGTTTCAGCTTTAGCATCATTCCTGCCAAAGAACGCTCAGGGTTGATCTCCTTTAGAATGGACTGGTTGGATCTCCTTGCAGTCCAAGGGACTCTCAAGAGTCTTCAAAATTCTCCAAGCCAGGCTTCAGCAGTACGTTAACCATGAACTTCCAGATGTTCAAGCTGGTTTTAGAAAAGGCAGAGGAACCAGAGATCAAATTGCCAACATCTACTGGATCATGGAAAAAGCAAGAGAGTTCCAGAAAAACATCTATTTCTGCTTTACTGACTATGCCAAAGCCTTTGACTGGGTGGACCACAATACACTGTGGATAATTCTGAAAGAGATGGGAATACCAGACCACCTGACCTGCCTCTTGAGAAACCTGTATGCAGGTCAGGAAGCAACAGTTAGAACTAGACATGGAACAATAGACTGGTTCCAAACAGGAAAAGGAGTACGTCAAGGCTGTATAGTGTCACCCTGCTTATTTAACTTCGATGCAGAGTATATCATGACAAATGCTGGGCTGGAAGAAGCACAAGCTGGAATCAAGATTGCCAGGAGAAATATCAATAACCTGAGATATGCAGATGACACCACCCTTATGGCAGAAAGTGAAAAGGAACTAAAAAGCCTCTTGATGAAAGTAAAAGAGGAGAGTGAAAAAGTTGGCTTAAAGCTCAACATTCAGAAAACGAAGATCATGGCATCTGGTCCCATCACTTCATGGGAAATAGATGGGGAAACAATGGCTGACTTTATGTTTTTGGGCTCCAAAAGCACGGCAGATGGTGACTAGCAGCCATGAAATTAAAAGACACTTACTCCTTGGAAGAAAAGTTATGACCAACCTAGATAGCATATTCAAAAGCAGAGACATTACTTTGCCAACAAAGGTCCGTCTAGTCAAGGCTATGATTTTTCCAGTAGTCATGTATGGATGTGAGAGTTGGACTGTGAAGAAAGCTGAGCACCAAAGAATTGAAGCTTTTGAACTGTGGTGTTGGAGAAGACTCTTGAGAGTCCTTTGCACTACAAGGAGATCCAACCAGTCCATTCTGAAGGAGAGCAACCCTGGGTTTTCTATGGAAGGAATGATGCTAAAGCTGAAGCTCCAGTACTTTGGCTACCTGATGCGAAGAGTTGACTCATTGGAAAAGATTCTGATGCTGGGAAGGATTGGAGGCAGGAGGAGAAGGGGACGACTGAGGATGAGATGGCTGGATGGCATCAGTGACTCGATGGATGTGAGTCTGAGTGAACTCTGGGAGTTGGTGATGGACAGGGAGGCCTGGCGTGCTGCAATTCATACGGTTGCAAAGAGTCGGACACGACTGAGCCACTGAACTGAACTGAACTGAAAGAGAGGTCCTCTTCCAGTGTCATATGTTTTTGCCTTTTTATACTGTAATAAGAATATTCGATGCCTAACTGCTTACAATGCTAAAAAACTGAAAACAGTATAAATATTCACTAGAGGAAAATTAATGAACAGACTATAACATATTCATATAACATCTATAAAAAATCAAAATGATTATGTGCTCTATGAATCATCATGAGGTATAATGTTGAGTAAAAAAAGAAAGTAATTTGTGAAGTTAAATACCTATATAGTGATAACTTTTCTTTAAGGTTTAAATATGCAATCCAATACTGTACATGAAAGAAGAAGGTGAGCATGGATATCAAGATTATTTGGAATGATTATGTTTTTTAAAAATGTGAAACAAGTTTAGTAAAAAGAGAATGTTATTAAAAAGTTACATCATAGTTACATGATGCATATTTTGGTTTTATTTTTTAAAATATTTACATGTATGAGTAGTTTATAATAATATTTTTTAAAACAGGAAGGCAAAGATGATATAATCAGAATAAAATAAGAAAAAGGGCAAAAGATGTTAATAGTAATTAAAGAGGAAACCTGAATGACCAATATATATACTCAATTGCAATTGTAACCAGGTATATGAAACTAAAGCAAAAATACAAGTTCACACTACCCAAATAGGCAAAAATTTTAAACAATATTGAAAATACCAAATTGGTGAAGGTATAGGTTAAGATGACCTCTGATGGAAATTACATACTGTAATTCCTTTGTAAAACAACTTATAACTTTGAAGATAAGCATCTCTTATGGACAAAGTATAATTTTATTTTAGAAATCCCTTCATGCAAGTGCACAAAAACGAAAGTGTTCATCAGACCATATGTGAGTGGAAAACTGAGGACCAATGTAAATATACACAGAAGACTGAAAAAATTAAGGTCTATTCACATGATGAAATATTGCATCAATTAAAATGAAACAAACTAAGTCTGAATGTATCTCAATATCAACATTAATCAATATAAGCAATAAATGTTTAATAAAAAATTGTCAAATGTTGCATGGATCATTGTACTAATTATGCAGATTAAAAACATATAGACTCTTTATTTTGCTTTTTGATTTGTCACCACATCAAGAGCACACTACCCTAATTACCCTAATTACTATTGTTTAAGAATAGATCTTGATATGTTTGGCAGCATCTATCTACCTTGATCATTTCCAATAATATTTTCTCTATTCCTGGTCTTTTATTCTTTCAAATAAATTTCAAAAGTAGTTTGTCAAATTTAATTAACATGTGTTGATATTTTGTTTGAATGACATTGAATCCATTACTCTGATTTAGTAGAAATTGATACCTTTATGACACTGAGTCCCTCTACTCATATAAATGATACTTCTAGTTTTAAATTTTCTTCACCAATATTTCAGTGTTATACTTTCTCCAAAAATATATTGTGTATCATTCAGCATTGTGTCGTTGTTTAGTCGCTAAGTCATGTCCCACTCTTTTGCAAGTTGGGCAAAAGAGTAGCCCGCCAGACTTCTCTGTCCATGGGGTTTTGCAGGCAAGAATACTGGAATGGGTTGCCATTTCTGTCTCCAGGTTATCTTCCTGAGCTAGGGATTGAACCTGCAGATTCTTGCAGGCAGATTATTTATTGCTGAACCACCTGGGAAGCCCATTTTTTGGCATTCTGGGTAACTTACATGTTTGTTGGCTGCCTGTTATCTCTGTTTTCTCCCACATTTACCACCTCCCCAGTTAAAAACTGTAAGATACTTTAAAAAATAAATGCAGCACTTATTCTTTAGAAATGAAAAATATTCTATTTCCTAACATGTCCCTATTATTAATGAAGTTGTGGGTGAGTAGAGGGCCATTAATATATGCCAGATTCTACCATGAATGCTAGTCAGAAATTAAGGGAAAATTAATTGCAAAGAATATACCACTGTGGCAAATATGTCAGAAGGTATGATTTACTAACTGTGTCTAGACTGTCTGATCCAGACAGTAGTTGGCAGGGCAGCCTGAATTATGACAGATGTGGCTGACCGATCATCATATATGGGCAGCATTAATAATGTACTTCAAGAGAATGTAAATGTAAAGTGGAAGATTGTTTTTATGAGTAGGGGAGTTGGATATATTGCCCTGATTTTGTTCTTTTTTCTTCACTAATCTGCTTACATATTAGCCATTCTAATGTCATGGTTCAGAATCAGCCAAGTTGTGGGACTATATTTTCACTACTAAACTTATCTCAAAAAACAATAAGAACTTCTCTTAGTAAAACACATCCCAAAGAGCATTTATTTGTTACAGTTACCTATGAGGCCTTTGCTGTCATCTGAGTCTGTCTATAAACTTAGAATCAAGCATCTAAAAATAAATTATTACTGTTGTACCTCAAATGGAGGTTAAAGCTAGCTGTATTTAGGAGGTAGGATAGTCCAGTTGCTACTTGTATTGAGGAACAATAAACCAATAGTAATTAATAAGTAGTTTTAGCAAAGCTTTGAATCTGGACCCATTGCTGATGTGGGGAAGACCATTCAGTTACCCTGTGGAGCATTTCCAGAGTGCTTCTGCCCATTTGTACTACTAGGGCCTTTGGGTGATTTCAAGACTGATGAAATAACACTCTGTGTAGAAATGTTTATTGATCCCAGCTCATCTCTATATTTCATATCAGATAGTAATGAGTTTGGAGACATTTTTGGCTTCTGGTTATAATTTCTGAAGCAAAACTTAGTGCTTATCTATTTTGAAATATATAGCTCTTTGACTTTCTCCTTGGAGAACTGTAGTAATCAAGAGCAAACAAATCTTAAGAGTGAACTGTTCACCTACCTAGTATGAATTTATTCAACTGTATGTTTATATATTGGCTTACATATTCCTTTATGTTCCCTGGATGCATCTTATGGTTTGTGCGCCTTGGGTTGTAACTTTCAAGAGGACAGCATCCATTGTGGTTAAATGTTGTGTGTCACGTTATAAGCAAGTAGGTGCATAACAGGTGCTGTTTAAAGATTGCAGTGGTTGTGGTGGTGGCTCTATATACACCTGTCTTCAGCATTAGCATGATGGATCTGATTTGGAGCTTGATATAATTGATTTGCATGTAAATCTGGACGTGTGTTAGCATCATTCTATAAAATCAAAGAATTGGTTTCCAGCTTGAATGCCAAACAGGAAACCATTCTTACTAAAGAGGAGCAGGAAAAACCTCTGACAGAGTTTTAGAGTGAGAGGATGCACAGAAAGAGCCACAGTCTGAGGATTCAGGATAAGAAGCACGGCTGCCATGCCAGCTGGCATCACTAGATGTGTGTGCACCTTATGGAGCTTCCTGAAGAAAAGCCAAAGCTCCTTAGCCAGGACTTTGATGAAGACTCTGCTTTAAAAGGAATTTTTTGCTAGAGCTCAAGACCAAGAACCTTTGTGAGAACAGTAGTAGAGTGAAAACTTTGTCCTAACACATCAAAATAAAAGATGGAAAAAACTAAGGTATCAGAAAAAGATACACATCAGATATGTTTAGAAGATAAGAAAAGTTAATCATGAAAAAATTACTCAGTGCACAGGGAGGATGGGATGGGTCTTGTTGACTCCTGGGACATAGGTATTCCTGAATCCTTGGGTGTGTGGGAGGCTGGGAGGTCAGAATGGAAAGGAATGTATCTGTGAAAGTCAGGTGTCTGGCATGGAAATTGGATATTTTCTGGTTAAGACCTCCCTGAGGTAGCTTTCACTGGCAGGGAGCAGCAGAGGCAAGGACAGGTGTGTTTATCCATCTGCCACGCAGTGTCTTATTTGTTCTTCTTGCTCAAGGCCCTTGTATGTGTGAAATTATCCTAGGCAGATGTGGTTGCCATGGCAGCAAAAGTGGCATCTGTTGCTTTCAGCAGTGACAAGATCCTTGGGGCCTGCAGAGATGGCCAGTTGGTGATGACAGTCACAGGCATGTAGGAATTGGGAGAGCAGATATGAGATACCTTAGAAATCTTTATCCCACCACCTGAGTCAAAGAAGAGGGAAACCAAAGGTCAGACTCAGCAGATTCCTCAGTGTCAGCAGGACGGAAGTCAGGGAGCTTCCCAAGAAATTATGATCTGTAGCTTAACACACATCAGAGCATCACTTGGTCCTTCATTCAGCTTAACAACTTGGCTCCACATTTTTTGTCCCTTTAAATTTGGTCCCCCATTTCTGAACATCCACAGAATCTTGGTTCCATGCACAGAACAGTATGACAAGGATCTTGGAAGTCTTGGGAGTGTTTTGTGGCTGCTGCCATTGAATTGAACAAATGGAATAAGGATTTTGGCTTTTGGACTAAGGGAAACTAATCAAGTTTTCTCTTGCACGTTGCTGACATATAATTCCAGTTGAGTTCAAGTATTCAACATATCTATAATATAGTGAGAACACTGGCTGTTGCAAATATTGTGGTTCAGTTCAGTTCAGTTGCTCAGTCGTGTCCAACTCTTAGCGACCCCATGAATCGCAGCACACCAGGCCTCCCTGTCCATCACCAACTCCCGGAGTTCACTCACACTCACGTCCATCAAGTCAGTGATGCCATCCAGCCATCTCATCCTCTGTTGTCCCATTCTCCTCCTGCCCCCAATCCCTCCCAGCATCAGGGTCTTTTCCAATGAGTCAGCTCTTCGCATGAGGTGGCCAAAGTACTGGAGTTTCAGCTTTAGCATCATTCCTTCCAAAGAAATCCCAGGGCTGATCTCCTTCAGAATGGACTGGTTGGATCTCCTTGCAGTCCAAGGGATTCTCAGGAGTCTTCTCCAACACCACAGTTCAAAAGCATCAATTCTTTGGCACTCAGCCTTCTTCACAGTCCAACTCTCACATCCATACATGACCACAGGAAAAACCATAGCCTTGACTAGACAGACCTTAGTCAGCAAAGTAATGTCTCTGCTTTTGAATATACTATTTAGGTTGGTCATAACTTTTCTTCCAAGGAGTAAGTGTCTTTTAATTTCATGGCTGCAATCACCATCTGCAGTGATTTTGGAGCCCCAAAACATAAAGTTAGCCACTGTTTCCACTGTTTCCCCATCTATTTCCCATGAAGTGATGGGACCGGAAGCCATGATCTTCGTTTTCTGAATGTTGAGCTTTAAGCCAACTTTTCCACTCTTCTCTTTCACTTTCATCAAGAGGTTTTTTAGATCCTCTTCACTGTCTGCCATAAGGATGGTGTCATCTGCATATCTGAGGTTATTGATATTTCTCTGAGCAATCTTGATTCCAGCTTGTGTTTCTTCCAGTCCAGCATTTCTCATGCATGGTAAGGTGGAACAAATATTGTTGATGGTTGCTTTGTGTCAGTTGCTGTGAGGAGAATCTTTTGATCCATGTGGGGTTATTAGGAACACATAGTGGGGAGAGGTTGTTGGTGGTGCTAGTGGTGAAGAATCTGCGTTTCAGTGCAGAAGATAAGAGATTGATCCCTGGGTCGGGAGGATCCCCTAGAGAAGGGCATGGCAACCCACTTCAGTATTCTTGCCTGGAGAATCCCATGGACAGAGGAGCCTGTTGGGCTACAGTCCATAGTGTCACAAAGAGTTGGACATGACTGAAGCAACTGAGCACAACAGCACAGTGATTGCCAAATAAATGCAATGGACTCTCAAGGCCAAGGGAGACCAGGGAGAGAGAAAGTCACAGCTGAGCTGGAGAAATGATAGAATGCTTTGGATTAGGAATTAGGGGGATGTGGGCATGGAGTCAGTACATACCTGCCTCTTATATTGGAGTAAGTCACACAAACTTGCTGGAATGCCTGAATGTTTTTCGGCCAAAAAAAAAAAAAAAAATGCAGCAGTTTGGTCACAAATGATTTTCAGAATTCCCTTATTGTTCTAGCCTTAATGGTTTCAGGGTCTCCCTAAAATTAAGAATTAAATCAAACTTGAGGAATTTAGGATTTTGTTATGAGAATGAAGGCACAGGAATTTTCAGGAGCTGGAAACATGTGAGCCAAAGTGCGGGATAATGTGGTGTGAGGTTCCTGTTTAGGAATATGTAGTGGTTTGTCCTAAATATTATAAATAAAATGTCAGAAGCCAGATATTTGGAATTGAAACTAATCAATACTACATGGTGGAGGAAGGGGGCAGTATATATGGATCTAGGCTCATAGTGAAAGGTGTTGATTTCAATTTATCCTTTCTTAACTGCACTCACTTGAATCTTTAAAGTTTCTTATTGTGGCTTTTTGTCAATATCATCCTTCAAACTTCAGCAAAAAGCAGACATTAAAGAATGATTCTATGTTCCTATATTTTTAACATTAAAGTAAATGGGGCTACATCTTTGATTTCCTATCCTGGAGACCTGTAGTCTGTTAATAAGACATCACCAGCCTCCTTGTCTAGTCCCCTGAGAACCTGTGATAATGGTGAATGTGGGTCCATATCATGAATTTTTGGAGCATGTACATTTAGAAGCAGTGTAGGCATCTGTCCCATCACTTCATGGGAAGTAGATGGGGAAACAGTGGAAACAGCCTCAGACTTTATTTTGGGGGGCTCCAAAATCACTGCAGATGGTGACTGCAGCCATGAAATTAAAAGACGCTTACTCCTTGGAAGGAAAGTTATGACCAACCTAGATAGCATATTAAAAAGCAGAGACATAACTTTGCCAACAAAGATCTGTCTAGTCAAGGCTATGGTTTTTCCTGTGGTCATGTATGGATGTGAGAGTTGGACTGTGAAGAAGGCTGAGTGTCGAAGAACTGATGCTTTTGAACTGTGGTGTTGGAGAAGACTCTTGAGAGTCCCTTGGACTGCAAGGAGATCCAACCAGTCCATTCTGAAGGAGATCAGTCCTGGGATTTCTTTGGAAGGAATGATGCTAAAGCTGAAACTCCAGTACTTTGGCCACCTCATGCGAAGAGCTGACTCATTGGAAAAGACCCTGATGCTGGGAGGGATTGGGGGCAGGAGGAGAAGGGGACGACTGAGGATGAGATGGCTGGGTGGCATCACTGACTCGATGGACGTGAGTCTGAGTGAACTCCAGGAGTTGGTGATGGACAGGGAGGCCTGGTGTGCTGCGATTCATGGGGTCGCTAAGAGTCGGACACGACTGAGCAACTGAACGACTGAACTGAACTGATCTGTTACACAATATTCAGTGTCATACCAACATGACAAATGAACAAAAACTTGTAAATTTTCTCAGATTCTGCGGGAAATGGAGAGTGATACTCCAGTATTCTCAGATTTTCATAGTTCTAATTTAAGCATATTAACCCAGAACTGTTTTAGGGGATTAACAGCTTTTGTGCAGAAATGATGCCAAGTTTGTTTTGGTTTTGATACATCATCCTCACAAGGTTGCAGTCTTCTTATTAGCTGCCTTTGTATTTCAAAGGCTATAAGATAGTATTAAAGGGATTATTTTGATTAGATACTAGATAGTTGCTTTCTATTTATAGTTTTAATCAAGTTTCCAAATGATTCATATTTGGTATTAAATTCAATAGAACAGTGAGTATTGAATATTTCCATCTTGAAGCTACCAGTATGGCTTTTCCTGTTTGCTTTCACAGAAATATTTCTAGGGATAATTGGAATTGTGTGTAAATAATCACACTGTAAATATTTAAGTGTCACTTTCCCTTTTCAAAGTAAGGATCTTATCAGTGAAAATGTAATTAGATTGCTAGCAACAGTGCTTGAATTAACATCTCTAGTAAAGAGAATATTATTTCCATTGTACTTCTCAGGACAAGTAAGATAAATGAAGAGTGGTATGAGTTATCATAGTAAGTTGTTACATTCCTGTGAAATAACAAACTAGCTTTATATGCTTACTTGACAATGGAGACAAGTTACCAAAGAACAGTGCCTAAGGCTTTGTATTAACTCATTAACCACTCTTATTTGTAATTGAGTAATAGACTAGGTGCAGGAGAAAGGCCCACACCGTTTAGGTAGATTGCATTAAGTTTTAACTTATATTAGTTAGACTTCTCTAAAGTCCTCAGTAACATTGTGAATGCTCTGTATTCCACTCATCCACCCACCTAGAAGCCTGGCAATCTGGAATACACTGGCTTGTCATACAAGACATGGTAATCAGGAGATGCATCTAGATGTTTCAGTTAATGGGTGGTCAAATGGTCTTGAAGTCATTATCAATGGAAACACTGTAATACTCAAGAAGCTTTTATATCACTGCCTCTCATATGCGGAGATGTTAATTTTTCCATTATAGAGTAGTATGGTTGGGGATGATTTCTAATATTGTCTATGGATATGTGATCAAGTGAATATAATTGAAGCATATATAGTTATAATGAATTTAATGTTGGATGTGAACCAAACAGGAAAAGACCAACTATATGAACTGTAGAGAAAAAGATGGATGTATGTTATCGATGATGCTTAGGAGAACTAGTGGTTCAGGGAACAGGTTTGTTGAATCTAACATGCTATAGAGGCAGAAGAAAGATAATAAATCACCTTGGTCAAGATGTCTAGAGATACTGTAGAAGTAGAGACACAGAAGGGAACAGCCTTGCTCCCTAGTGGTTGTAAATGAGGATAACTCATGAAGATGCCTTGATCCCTTGCATGAAAGATTGCTTACTTAATCTGATTTTAATTGAGTGCCTTATGTTCTAGGCAACTAGAAATATTTAATAGAACAAAACTGTCTCTCATTGGGAAATTTACATTCTAGTGAGGATACACAGGTGACAAACAAATATATAATTTCTTTTACCACAGTATAATAAGCACTATGGAGAAAAATGATAGGACAGGTAGAATAAGGAGCGATAGGTAGAGAGAGGTTTTATTGCTGTTTTATGAAGCTGGTAGCAGTTGGGACACCAGTTCCTTTTTGAATGGGAGATATTGTAGTAGGTGGATTTTCATAGGAATGATCTAAAAGGGAGGGGATAGAGGGAAATATCACAAGGTGAGTTACTGACTAAGGACGGAATATGGGGTCCAGTATAACAGTGGAGCCTTGGATGTCGACTGAAGCCTGGATAAGTGTGATGATGGGATGGGGAGGGGGGTGGGAGGGGGGTTCTGGATGGGGAACATATGTACGCCTGTGGCTGATTCATGTTGATGTATGGCAAAAAATCACTACAGTATTGTAAACTAATTAGCCTTCAATTAAAATAAATTAATTAATTAAAAAAAAAACCTGAGGTTAGTGGAGAGGTACAGTTAGTATTAGTGCCATGATCTGGCTGTGGGAATAGGTGCTAAGTTTTAGGTCAAGGATAAGGTCATTGTGGAGGAGAAATTCAAGGAATGAGTAACAAGGTATTATTGGATAGCTATCTGGTGGATATTGAAATCAACAAAAATTATGACAGGAGGGGTATTGAAGAGAGTTACAGTGAACCAAGGGCTAAATTATTCAAGGGACAAGTGACATGATCCAGGGGTTTTTAGATTGCAGGAACAGTATTTAAATACATAAATATAAAACATTTACCAGTTGGAGAGAGATGCTCCTGTCTGAGCCCTCTTCCCTGAGTAGAAGACTGGAGAGCAGTTCTGGTTTGCATTGGCCCAGTGGGACTATCCTTTATCTGAAACTTCAGAGACATTGAAAACCAGAAGGTATACAAAATTGATAGTTAAATGTCATCAGTCAAATCAATCAACTGAAGAAATGGGTAAAATTGGATCATCAAAATGAGATAGTGCTTGGGCAAAGTAAGAGATATGAGGACCAGGAAGAGGAGAGCATAGGAGTGTACGGGGGTCAGATAACTGGAAGGTGACTTAGAGATGGGAAGGACAGAACAGTGATGCAGAGAGTGGGTGTTATATGTGGGCCTCCCTGGTGGCTCAGATAGCAAAGCAAATGTGACAGAATTTGTCCAGCTTTACTTAAGTTAAAGGACCAAGATCAGAATAGATCACACTCAAGTACCAAAGAATATTGCCTTTTTTGTATAATGACTTTTTTACAGTTATGACCACTCCAACCAGTCCAAAATCCCATCTCTCCATTCTGACCATTGCTTATCAAAGTTGATATTTTCATCATTTCATCAGCCTCTTTTATTTGGGCATATTGGTGCAGGAAAATTGAAAAGCATTTTTCTTGAATTAAGAATGTTCCATCAGTTTTACTGGAAGGAATGACGGTTTTCATTTGAGATTACCCCACTGGAGGACATTGTGAACAGCAAGGCAGCGTTTGCTGATGACTTTAGGGTGGATGAACAGTAATTAGTGTAAGTAGGGTAGGGTGAGGTGTAGCGAGGTCCTGTTTACCCCACTGATGCTCTTGGGACCCCAGTGGCTGCTGTCTTTTGTACTGACATTTAAAATCCTCCTTTTTCCATCATGTGGTCTGCTCCTCTTATTGAGTCTTTTTATGTTCACAGCCTGTGTAAGATTTACTCCTAACTAAAAAAGCTGCTCAAAATGCAGAACCTTGCTTCCCATCTCCTCTTTTTGCTTCCTGCTGCTGTTCTTGAAAATAATTGCTGTATATAGTCAATCCACAAAACTCGAGAACAGGTAGAACCTTTACAGATTATACATTATAAATTTAAGATTACAATCTCTTCATTTTCACAAATGCCAAAGGTGGGGGGTCTCTTCTTTCATTTCTTTCCTGTCAAAAAGGCCTAAGTTTAGTTTACTTTTTTATCATCCAAAGATTAATTTTGCAAAGCTGAGGAGCTTTTCCAGTTGGACTTTTAAAAGATAATATATCTGAACCCTAAAGCCCCAAATCAGAGGTAATATTTTAGGGACTTTTTCTGGGAGTAAGGATTTTTTTCACATTCCTATTTATCATTTGGTAGATTTCCTCTCTATATGCAAAAATAAGGTGTGAGAGTATGCATTCATCTGTATTTTCTATTAAGGCAAAATGGGCATGTATCTTCAGTATTATACCATATTGTACAGGTTATAAATGAACCCTTAGAATTTTGACTTTCAGTCTTGACATAAGCATATTATTTACTTACTTTCCTTAACTTATGCTATTTGGTTGTGAGATAAATGAGTTGATTAGAAATAGACTTCTGAAGTTTGAATGTTTTGGGGGAGGATAGTGATTTTGAGTTGGTGCATTATAAAACTCTGGACATGGCCATAAAGTTATTGTCATGTATCTCTTTAACTCCTTAGTAAATTTTCCAGTTATTGTTCCAAACCTTTTTCATACATATCCAGCTTTTACCTTTCTATCATACTTTAAGTAACCTTACTTTACTTTAGTTGGGAGATTTTGAGGCATCTTTGAAACCATTTGGCTGCTTCAGTTTTCTCCTACATTAAACTCAGTTTATCTTTCAAGGTAAACCAAAGTGCTGTAACATGGCCATGGTTTTCTAATTGACTCTTGTCCAAGCTGTTTTTAGGGTGCTTCAACTGTAGTTGGTGCTTTTGAGGGATCAACCTAAGAAGAATCTGTATAATAAATTTATTTAATCTAGATTCTGTTTATATCCAACCAAGGCTTCCTATGAAGCATTTAATATACTTTTTACATTTCTGAGTTTTTAACTTTGATTCACTTTTTGCAGATAGCTTATAAAGGACACATGGGTGTTGTATTTGCTAGTACACTTGAGAATGTGTATAATGTTGCAGATTAGAAGTATCCTAATGCCAAGATGTAAAATGAGGATTTTATATGATTCTTTTATAATCTGTATAGCTGCTCCATTGAAGACGTATCACTGGGATGAAATCTTAGTTGTATTAACTAGAAATTTAGTTCACAGTTATCCTGGGAGCAAAGTACTGATTAATTTGTTCATTAATTCCACAAATATTTATTGACCACCTGCTGTGTGCCAAGCATTATAATGGGAATACAGCAGTGAAAAAAATGGGATAAAAATTTTTGCCCTCAATGAACTCATTCTCCTCTACAATAAACTTCATTAATAAATAAAATACAGGGTGATAAGTGCTAGGAGAAAGAACTAAAAAAGGAAAGGAAATACAGTTGTTGGTTTGGAGACTGAAGCAGTAGATTGGTGAGGGAAGTACTCATTAAGGAGGTGATTCTTAAATAAAGATGTGGTTTATGAAGAAGGAAAATAACTTGCCTTTTAAAATGAAGGCAAGTGAAGGAGCAACACTCTTTATGATTACATAAATACACATTGGTGCTTTCTTTACCCTGTGTTTTATTGTGTTAAAGGTGGGAATCAGAGCAGGGTGAGATCTTTCTAGGAGATCTTGAGCCAGTGGAGCAAACTGTGTGTCCAGGTTTGAGTGTTGTATGTGTTTTTTGATTTAGGTAACTGGGGACCTAGAAATTAATGTCAAAGTTGGGAATGACTCCCAGAAACAATCTGGCTTAACCCTTTCACTGTATGATGAGAAAATGGAATCATCCCCTAAATACTTGTTAAGCTAAATTGACCAAAATACTATTTGTGAAGACCTGTCACTAAACCACATATCTCTTTCCTGGTAGAGTGTTTATTCGTAATACTGTTATCAAGGCTATTGCCCCAGAATCATACATACCCCTGACCCTCCATCCAACATAAACTATTTATAGTACTCCTATGTAAGTTTCAGGAGGAAGCTGCAAGGAGTTATAAGCCAGTTAGAACCAGCTAGGCCCAAGATGGTAGAAGATTTCACTTCCAGTAGACCTTGAGTCTCATTATATGCTCATTGTAATACCTTAGCTTGCTAAATGACACACCCATTAGCATCTTGACAATTGATGGTTGCCATGACAACAACCATAAAAGAGCATACCAAGACTGAAAAGGAGAGTTGCATCAGTTCTGGGTTCAAATCACACCCGTGTTCTAAAATAAGTCATATATATTCCTTCCACTCTTTCCAATCTAAAATAAGTCATATATATTCCTTCCACTCTTTCCAATCCTCTTGATTTTTACCTTGACTCTCCTATATATATAGTACCTCCATTGGGACTGGGTTGAAAAGTTGATTTGCAAACTAAGTTCCCATTTCCCCATTCTTTAGTCGTTGAGTAAAGCTTGTGCTGTTCTAGCCTCAGCATTGGTTTCCTTACTGGTTACATGAATCTGACTAGAGAAAGCACCTCCCTGGTTGAGACAAAGGGTTTTGGCCCAGATAAGGATGCTGGCACTGGTCCAGTTGATATATTCAGTAATAGTATTTCACTTTCTTGCTTCACCACCACTGCCATGATGGTCATTATGAACTCTTCTAAACTCAGTTTATATAAGATGTGACTGGGAAACTTGGGAAAATAATCCCCAATGATTTCTCTTCTCTATCATTTCTCTTCTTTAAAAGCAATGAACATTGTCATGGCACTGATTTCTGAGACATTGACAACATCACAAAAAGTCTAAAATGGAAGCTCTGGGTCTCCCATTTCAGTTCACAAGACTTTCTTTCAAGTTTTATTTTTTCTTTCTCTTCTCTCTTTAAATGGGCACAGCAGTTGGTTCTCTCTGAGCTACTGATTAGGATTTGATTGCACTGATTGTTTAGTTCTTTGTGCATCATTCAGCTCTAATCTACCCCACTCCACAAAAGACATTTGTGGTTGAATGAAGGTGTGCACATGTACTTCAACAGGGACCCGTTTAAAGCACAATGCATCCTGGAAGCTCTTCTATTTAATGCAAAATATCCCCTAAATTTTGCAATTATGAATTTGAATTTTTAGTCTTTTGTATACCTAATTTTATAGTTCCCTAGATGCTGAAGTTGAGATTTGTAGCATTTTGGGTTGGTGAGCAGGCTGTTTATGAAGTAAACCTACATTAATGCAAAAGCTGCTTCCTCTCTCTTATACGCCCATTGCATTAGAGAGATGACTTCTACAACGTGTAATCATAGAGGACATCTTCAGATACTGCTTTTTTGCTAGGCCCACTGAATATTAAGGATGTTTGTGAGATCACAGTTGTATAACTAGAAGGTATCTACTAGCTAGACATTTTTTTCTGTTAGCTAGACATCTTAACCTACTTAAGATTTTTTTTTTTACATGACCAACCCTAGAGAAAGAATTTTCTTGATCATTAATGTATTTAATACATTAAATATATTTAATTGTTTCAGATAATGCAAATTGTTACTTACCTGGACTGAAATCAAGTAAATATTTCTAGCAGTGGTGTTCTTCAAAAGATGCTGCACACATAGCCCAAGCTATATAAACAGGTATAGGTTAGTTGATCATGGATACTGTCAACTTTTCATTCGTTTAAAAAATTGTCCAAGTGTGCATGCTTGCAGAGTGCAACAGATACTATGAGTCCATAATGCCTTGGTGGTGGTGGTTTAGTCACTAAGTCATGTCTGACTCTTGCAACCTCATGGACTGTAGCCCACCAGGCTCCTCTGTTCATGAGATTCTCCAGGCAAGAATACTGGAGTGGGTTGCCATTTCCTTCTCCAGGGGATCTTCCCGACCCAGGAATTGAATCCGGGTCTCCTGCATTGCAGGCAGATTCTTTCCCAACTGAGCTATAAGGGAAACCCCCCTAATGCCTTAGATTCTGGGTATACAATAGTGAACAAGAGAGAATTTTATCCCTCAAGGCATTTATCCCCTACAATGGATGATAAGGAAACTTCTAAGGCCATTTCGTTGAATTATATATGTTATGTCAAGCATGCTGAATGCATTGCCCTATGCATGGTACTAACAATACAGAGAAGATTAATGAAGTACTCTTGCCCTCAGAGAACTTACAGACTAACTAGAGAGCAAGATGTAAGCACATGACTGAATAACTGGCAGTGTAAGGCCTTGTACAATGACAGATGAGTGATGTTCATTTGGTCTTTTCCTCTGTGTTCCAAACACTGGAACTGTCACTCTGTCACTCTCCTATACTCTGTGGAGGGGGTTCCCAGATGCCTCCAGTGACTTTAATTTCTGAATTTAGAATTCTTCCCTGTTTTACTTTGATCTTTGATTTTTAAACTTCTTTCTCATAATCTCTGAAAGTTTCAAAGGGAAAATATCTAGTCACTCTTTTCTCATAGAATCCTTTCTGCTTGAAATAATAATAATTCAGCACAGGGGCTGGATTTTTCAGGTATATTATCTCCATTGAACCATTTAAATCCCTTTTTGCTCTCAGTTTTTGATCATTTCAGATTGCATCTGCCGAAGACCCCATTATTGCCACAAACTCTTTAATCAACTCAGTGACCTTCATCACACTGTAGGCAAAGATCCAGAGAGGTAATTTTAGCAGAAGTGAATCCCACATGTTTGATTTGATGAAGGGATAAAATCACTCTATTCAACCTAAGTGACCCTATTTGGACATTTTATTTAACAAAATCCTGGATTAGCTTAGATTGTCAGTGACCATCCTTGCATGAGATAAAATATAATTATAGGACAATGTTAACCTCTTGAAATTGGTTTTAAAAGGGAAAGAGATACAATTTGGCAGAAAAAGTGAGAGAGAAAAGGAGAGAGGGCTTTAGAGTAGATTGAGTAGATTTTTTTTTAAGATTCTTTATTGCAGATGCTAAATTCAGATTTCTTAATGTGAATACAGCATGTCAGACTGCTTTGTCATGGTGCAGACTGCATCATTTATTCTGTAGATGCCTGAGCAGAGCAATGCTCTCAGGTTTTATGACTAAACCAGAAATACATTTCCTTTATTGTAGATGCCTAAATAATACATACTCCATAAAGCCTCTAAATATTTCTTTTATGGAAAAGGAGTATAATCTTATAAAAAGACTGGTTGTTTTGGTCTATGTTTATATACAGAGATATCTTTGGTTCTTTGTTGTTTTGACTGTTGGAGCTGACTTTTCACTGATATCACTGCCTACAATTTCTCTCTATTCCAGTCAGTTTTGATATTGAATTAATATTTGGGAAATGCTTATATCACTCTTCTGCTCTGAACTTTGGCCTCATGTTGTTTCTCTAACAAAGCTCAAATATTTTATTCTCTTATTCTAAACAATCAGTTCATTTAAAAAAATGTTATTTATGAGTGTTTCAAGCAAATGAAACTACTGGTGTTTGTCATATCCAATACAAACTTTTCTATTTCTAAGCCTTTTCCTTAAATGTACTGTTTTCTTAAAATATGTTTCTCTGATCTCCTTTACACCTAAAGCTTTTCTATATTTTGAGACTGAAAGGCCACTACTTATACAAGGTTTTCCAGGATCTCCACTACCATAAGTCATCTTTCTCTGCCTTAAACTCCCAGTAAGTTTTATTTGTGTATTTTGATTGTTTACTACTTCTTATCATGATCCATGTTATGTATATGTATGTGTATACCTGTGTAGATACACACAGAGTTTATATCTATATCCTACTCATTTTGCTAGACTAACCTACTAAAGAAAATAATGATATAATCTTCTTCATTGTGCCATATCTTGGTGTACTGTCTTCCACACAATAGGCATCTAATAAGTGTTCCTAATTTAGAATTTGATATGAGGCCTGTCTGTTTTAATCTATAGCCAAAGATGTAGAATTATGGAAATGCAGAAGTAAAAACATCCTCAACATAAATAATTTTACTGTGGAGAACAATGAAAGTGATTGTTTCATGATGAAACTATATAAGAGGGTATGTGGTAGCCCATCCATATCAGTCAGAATTTCTGTCAAGAGAATAGAAGGGCCATGAAAATAGCTTGTGTAGTTAATTCACATACTGAAAAACATTAAAATGTGATGCAATTGAAATAGTATATTCAAAGAGGAACAGTAACAGCATGTTTTAGACTACAGTATTTGGTCCTGGTACCACTAAAGAGGAACAACAGGGTCAGAAATCAAAGGCTACACACAACTTAGCAGCTATAAATACTTGATTCAGAGAGGTGGCTCTCATTTTTCATGGCATTCAACTAAAGAATTGAGTGGGTTGGGTTTAATATTTAAGATGCAGGATACACATATTTGCCACCTCTGAAAAAGGAAAGCAAAAGTGGGATAGAATGAATGTTTAAAATCATATTCAAGAAAATATATTGATATAAATGATCTAAATCTACATATTAAGAGGGCCATTTGTGCATGTAAAAATGAACCCAGGATATTATCTAGGAGACAGCAAAGAAAGAAGACAGAGTCATTTATAAAGCAAAGAAAGTAGGTTGACATTGACTTTCTTAATAAATGTTCAAAACAATAAGTAAAGGAATAATATCTTCAAGATACTTAAGAAAACAGATGAAGGATATTATTCCATTCAAGTTGTACTTTAAATTTGTGCAGGTTATAGGAAAAATATGGAACATTCAAGAATTCAGGAGATATTGTCCCTAGGAAACTACTACAAATAAAAAATTTTAAAAGTGGTATGGGGGACTTTGACAGAGAGATCAGTGGTGAATACTTTATATATTTAATTCTAGGTTGAAGATCTTAAAGTTGTAGACAATGGTTAAAGAAGTGTTTGTTAGTGGTAAATGTAATGTCAAAGTAAAAATAACACAGGGAGGAAATTAAATGATTTCTTTGGATATTATCTAAAGCTGACAAATAATAGAAGCTTTAATATATTTAAGCATACAAAGATTAGGCACTTAAGAAAGATATGAATATTGACTAAAAGTACATGATGAAGAAAGGGTGGAAAAGATGTTATAAATGAACTCTATTGTGATATAGTCATGAAACAATATACATTGTCCAGAGGAAAAGAGGGGCTATTACTAAAAATATTAATAAAAAGACAACTGACATAATAAAATTTCAACTTCTTTGATGCCAGAAGAATACAGACACAAAATTAGTGGCATATAGTCTAATAATGAAAAGAACTCCAAGGAAATCTTAAATATCATTCATTGATGTTGTTATTAACAATGATGTTGATATTGTTACTTTGGATTTTCTTATATATTACAGAATAAGCCAATAATTAAACAGATTTTTCCAGTGTATGAAAAACAGATACTATTGTATTGGATCAAAGAAATTAAATGAAAATCCTGTGATGTTAAATTTATCTCCTGCATTGCAGGCAGATGCTTTACTGTCTGAGCCACCAGGGAAGCCCTTATTTCATGATAATACAATATATATCCTGTTTCTGTTCAGTGGAAGGACACAAGAGCAATGGCACCTTATCTGGAATCAGTATTGTAATGCCCAAATTTTGTTTTCTAAATACCATTCACAGAAAGGAATCCAGATTCTTTGGAGAAACGGCTGATTGTGGACTTGAAGGAAGGAAAATTCATGGTAAATTTAGGAAACCTTGTTGTGCTAGAAAGCAAGGAAACCCTTACAGACTGAAGGGTTGAGTCAAAGGGTCAGAGGGACAAGCATTAAGAGGTTCTCATTTGGCCAAATTTGGCTCATTTTGTACATCTGAAAGAATATGACTATAGTTGATTGAAACACATAAGTATCCATGGGCCCATAAAGATATAAAAGAAGAAAACGTTTATAAAAAATGAATTATTTGCCACCCTTGGAGGCAACCATTAAGTTGAATCCTTCTGAAAATTGGTAAAGACACATTATTATACATTTATCTTAGTTTTTCAGTGGGAACTATAGTTGTGGCAAGTTGCTGCTGCAAAGTTGCTTCAGTTGTATTCAACTCTGTGTGACCCCATAGACAGCAGCGCACCAGGCTCCCCCATCCCTGGGATTCTCCAGGCAAGAACACTGGAATGGGTTGCCATTTCCTTCTCCAATGCATGAAAGTGAAAAGTGAAAGTGAAGTCACTCAGTCATGTCCAACTCTTCACAAGCCCATGGACTGCAGCCTACCAGGCTCCTCCATCCATGGGATTTTCTAGGCAAGAGTACTGGAGTGGGGTGCCATTGCCTTCTCCAATAGTTGTGGCAAGCTAAATACTCTAATTCATGAGCAAACATTTTCTCTGTGGAAAAATATTATCTAATAAATATAGAACAAATGAAAAAATTAAAAAATGCACAAATAATATTGATATATGCTATGTATTTCTATGTATGTTATACACACACACACACATGTATATATCCAGGAAAACCTATTATTTTATACAAAAGTTTTTTGTTAATATTTTTTTGCTGAAAAGAATTCATTCATTCAGCAGTCATTTGAGAACCTAGTATGTGCCTTTCTCCACTGATCTCCAGTAGCATATTGGGCACCTGTCGGCCTGTCTAACTCATAGTTTCATTGAGTTAGAAAAGGCTGCACTCATCTCACATGCTAGCAAAGTAATGCTCAAAATTCTTCAAGCCAGGCTTCAACAGAACATGAATCGTGAACTTCCAGATGTTCAAGCTGTATTAGGGAAAGGCAGAGGAACCAGAGATCAAATTGCCAACATCTGTTGGATCATCAAAAAAGCAAGAGAGTTCCAGAAAAACATCTATTTGCTCTTTATTGACTATGCCAAAGCATTGACTGTGTACATCACAACAAACTGTGGAAAATTCTTCAAGAGATGGGAATACCAGACCACCTGACCTGCCTCCTGAGAAATCTGTATGCAGGTCAAGAGACAACAGTTAGAACTGGACATGGAACAAACAACTGGTTCCAAATTGGGAAAGGGGTACATCAAGGCTGTATATTGTCACTCTGCTTGTTTAACTTCTACGCAGAGTACATCATGTGAAATGCCAAGCTGAGTGAAGCACAAGCTGGAAACAAGATTGCTGGGAGAAATATCAATAACCTCAGATATGCAGATGAAACCACCTTTATGGCAGAAAGTGAAGAAATTAACTAACCAGCCTCTTGATGAAAGTGAAAGAGGAGAGTGAAAAAGTTGGCTTAAAACTCAACATTCAGAATACAAAGATCATGGCATCTGGTCCCATTGCTTCATGGCAAATAGATGGGGACACAATGGTAACAATGAGTGACTTTTATTTATTTATTTTTTTTTTGAGCTCCAAAATCACTGCAGATGGTAACTGCAGTCATGAAATTAAATGATGCCTGCTCCTTGGAAGAAAAGCTATGACCAACCTAGACAGCAGTTTTTAAAAAGCAGAGACATTACTTTGCCAACTAAGGTTCGTCTAGTCAAAGCTATAATTTTTCCAGTAGTCATGTATGGATGTGAGAGTTGGACCATAAAGAAAGCTGAGTGCCGAAGAACTGATGCTTTTGAACTATGGTGTTGGAGAAGACTCTTGAAAGTCCCTTGGACTGTAAGGAGATCCAACCAGTCCATCCTAAAGGAAATCAGTCCTGAATATTCATTGGAAGGACTGATGCTGAAGTTGAAACTCCAATATTTGGCCACCTGTTGTGAAGAAATGACTCATTTGAAAAGACCCTGATGCTGGGAAAGATTGAAGGTAGGAGAAACGGACGACAGAGCTTGAGATGGTTGGATGGCATCACTGACTCAACGGACTTGAGCAAGATCCGGGAGCTCATGATGGACAGGGAAGCCTGGACTATTGCAGTCCACAGGGTGTCAGTCAGACATGACTGAATGACTGAACTGAACCGATGTGCCTTTGGAACAAAAATGATGACTATTGATTTTTTTTTTTGCATTAGGTTTTCAGTCAAGTCATTTAAATAAGCATTATAATTTTTATTTATCTAAAAATTACTGATGTTGATCATCTTTTCATGTGCAAATCAAAATTGCAATGAGGTATCACTTCACACCAGCCAGAATGGTCACCATCAAAAAAATCTACAAACAATAAATTCTTGAAGAGGGTGTAGAGAAAAGGGAACCCTTTAGCATTGTTCATCGGAATGTAAATTTATACAATCACTATGTTGAACAGTATGGAAATTTCTTGAAAAACTAAAAATAGAACTATATTATGACCCAGTATAGAGAAGGTGACAGCACCCCACTCCAGTAGTCTTGCTTGGAAAATCCCATGGATGGAGGAGCCTGGTGGGCTGCAGTCCATGGGGTCACGAAGAGTCAGACATGACTGAGCGACTTCACTTTCACTTTTCACTTTCATGCATTGGAGAAGGAAATGGCAACCCACTCCAGTGTTCTTGCCTGGAGAATCCCAGGGACGGGGGAGCCTGGTGGGCTTCCATCTCTGGGGTCGCACAGAGTTGGACACGACTGAAGCGACTTAGCAGCAGCAGCAGCAGCAGCAGCAGCATGACCCAGTAATACTACTCCTGGGCATATATGCTGAAAAAACCATAATTCAAAAAGACACATGTACCCCAATGTTCATTGTAGAATTATTTGCAATAGTCAGGATATGGAATCAACCTAAATATCCATCGACAGATTAATGGATAAAGGAGATGTGGTCAGTACAATTCAGTCATTCAGTAGTGTCTGTCCCCCTGAAACCCCAGGGACTGCAGCAGACCAGGCGTCCCTGTCCATCACCAACTCCTGGAGCTTGCTCAGACGCATGTCCACTGAGTTGGTGATGCCATCCAACCATCTCATCCTCTGTTTTTCCCTTCTCCTCCTGCCTTCAATCTTTCCCAGCATCAGGTTCTTTTCCAATGAGTCAGCTCTTTGCATCAGGTGGCTAAACTATTGGAGTTTCAGCTTCAGCATCAGTCCTTCCAATGAATGTTCAGGACTGATCTTTAGGATTGACTGGTTTGATCAGTCAACAGTTGCAGTCCAACAGACTCTCAAGAGTCTTCTCCAACACCATGGTTCAAAAGCATCAATTCCTTGGGACTCAGCTTTTCTTTATGGTCCAACTCACATCCATATATGACTACTGGAAAAACCATAGCTTTGACTAGGTGAACATTTGTCAACAAGGTAATGTCTCTGCTTTTTAATATGCTACCTAGGTTGGTCATAGCTGTTCTTCCAAGAAGTAAGTGTCTTTTAATCTCATGGCTACAGTCACCATCTTCAGTGATTTTGGAGCTCAAGAAAATAAAGTCTGTCACTGCTTCCACGGTTTCCCCATCTGTTTGACATGAAGTGATGGGACCAGATGCCATGATCTTAGTTTTCTGAAGGTTGAATGTTAAGCCTTCTTCACTCTCCTCTTTCACTTTCATTAAGAGGCTCATTAGTTAATTTCTTTACTTTCTGCCATAAAGGTGGTGTCATCTACATATCTGAAGTTATTGATATTTCTCCTGGCAATCTTGATTTCAGCTTGTGCTTCATCTAGCCTGGCATTTCACGTGAGGTACTCTGCATAGAAGTTAAATAAGCAGAATGATACTATACAGCCTTGACGTACCTCTTTCCTGATTTGGAACCAGTCTGTTGTACCATGACTGGTTCTAACTGTTGCTTCTTGACCTGCATACAGATATCTCAGGAGTCAGGTCAGGTGGTCTGGTATTCCCATCTCTTGAAGAATTTTCCACAGTTTGTTGTGATCTACACTGTCAAAGGCATTGGTGTAGTCAATAAAGCAGAAGTAGATGTTTCTCTGGAACTTTCTTGCTTTTTTGATGATGCAAAAGATGTTGGCATTTTGATCTCTGGTTCCTAGCCTTTTCTAAATCCAGCTTGAACATCTGGAAGTTCACAGTTCACATACTGTTGAAGCCTGGCTTGAAGAATTTTGAGCATTACTTTGATAGTGTGTGTGATGAGTGCATTTGTGTAGTAGAGCGAACATTGTTTTGCACTACCTTTCTTTGGGATTGGAATGAAAACTGACCTTTTCCAGTCCCGAGGCCACTGTTGAGTTTTGCAACTTTGCTGGCATATTGAGTGTAGCACTTTAACAGCATCATCTTCTAGGATTTGGAGTAGCTCAACTGGAATTCCATCACCTCCACTAGCTTAGTTTGTAGTGATGCTTCCTAAGGCCCACTTGACTTTGCATTCTACGATGTCTGGCTCTAGGTTAGTGATCGTACCATTGTGGTTATCTGGGTCATGAAGATCTTTTTTGTATAGTTCTTCTGTGTATTCTTGCCACCTCTTCTTAATATCTTCTGCTCCTCTATGTCCATACCATTTCTTTCCTTTATTGTGCCCATCTTGGCATGAAATATTCCCTTGGTATCTCTAATTTTCTTGAAGATATCTCTAGCCTTTGACATTCTATTGTTTTCCTCTATTTCTTTGCATTGATCACTGAGGAAGGCTTTCTTATCTCTCCTTGTTATTCTTTGGAACTCTGTATTCAGATGGGTATATCTTTCCTTTTCTCTTTTGCCTTCAGCTTTTCTTTTTTTCTCAGCTATTTGTAAGGAGTTGTGGTAAATATACATAATCGAATATTACTCAGCCATTAAAGGAACAAAATTGGGTCATTGTAGATACATGGATGGAGCTAGAGACTGTTATACAGAGTGAAATCAGTCATAAAGAGAAAAACAAATGTCATTATTAATGCATATATGTGGAATCTAGAAAAATGGTACCGATGAACTTATTTGCAAAGCAGTAATGGAGATACAAATATAGAGAACTAATATAGGGACACTAAGGGGGAAAGGGGCATGGAATAAATTGGGAGATTGAGATTGACATGTATACATTACTATGTATTGAATAGATAACTAGTGAATGCCTGTTGTATGGCATAGGGAACTCTAGTTGGTGCTCTGTGATGTCCTAGGTGGGAGGAAAATCCAGAAGAGAGGGATATGTGTTTACATATCACTGATCCTCTGATTTGCTGTATAGCAGAAATTAGCACAGTGTTGTAAAGCAACTATACCCCAATGCATAAAAATAAATAAAAAATAAGAGTTATGAATGCCATTAAACTATATAATTTCAGAACTGGAAGGACCAAAAGAAGTCATTTGGTCACTCCCTGATCCACACCCCTTCTCATTTTCTAAACAGGAATCACATTATCCACACTCGTAACATGGATACTTTATGAATCCTATCAGTAACTGAGGAAAGAGAAAGAAATTGACAGACTTCTAAGTAGGTAAAAAAACATTGCACCATATGAATGTTTAGCATATAGTTTTAAAATACTAAGCACGTCTTTCATTAATTTGTTTTTAACCTTCAGAAAATTAAAACACACAGATGGCCAATCTAGGTCGTTATGATGTTTTTCTTTTTTGACCAAATTGATATTTCCTCTAGATTGATATCAGACTTGAGCTGTGTGACTGAGGCAGTAGTTCAGGGACCAGGGCATGCAAGTGCCCTCTCCACTCAATAACCAGCAAACTAATTTGATGTTCCTATTGACTTGAATCTGTCTGCTTTTTATCTTGAGCCTATGAGTGTGTGACCTCTTCTGCAGAGATCTGCTGCTTCTGGGCATTTTGTAACGTGCTGAAATTGTCTGGAAAACTGCTCTCTGTGCTTTGTAAAATAATGGAAAGAGAGTATTTCCTATCTGCCTCCTGCAATGATTTCCCAATAATAAAATTGAAGATGTACATTTAATTTTATTTCCATTTAGTTCTGAGAAAAATCTTGAGGTATTTTGGTTCCTATGACTCCTATCTGTCATCTTTTCTGATTAATTGTGTCTCCTACCTGTAATTTCTTTTTGACTCTTCTTCATAAAAAACAGCTCCATATTCTCCTGAGTCATTTTCCTTTTTTGAAACAAAGTAGAAATGCAGAGGAAATATTTGGCCAGAATCTCAATCTTGAAACTCCATCCATGCTCTAATGTGTTTTGCAACTAGGCAATTAAGAAACTAGCCTTCCCTTTAATCATCTGAGGAAATTAGAGAGATTTTCTTCATGGTTAAATTGCATTTCTGAAAACAATTGAGAGGACTTTTTGTAATTTATGCTGAAATTTTGTTTTCTTTGAACTTCTGTGTGTATATTGGTCACTTAAGAAACAAGAAACTTAATTTTCTCCTTTTCCTTTCTTATTCTTATGTTTGTAATTGTCCTTTTGAAATCTTGTGTGTGGGGGGGGGTGGCGGGGCGGGTGGTGGCAAAATGAGCTATTTCAATGTACAGGCAACTCTGCTTTTGTTTTAGCCATTATAATAACAAAGCATGTTATTTTATGGAGGTTATGAAGCAATTTGATAATTTGTTTTTGTGCTCACACAGCATCAAGCTTTCCCTGGGGGCCTTGAAACACTTTCTGGATACATTTATTTCCCCAGGTCCTGGGTCTTTATAGACAACAAGAAATCTAAAATGGATTAGATAGGAAATAAACTTTGTCCTGGGATTTGCGCTCATGTCACTGTCCTCTTTTTGCCAGGACTGTTGTTTCTGATTCCCTGACTGAACTCTGAGACCTTGGATCTGCCTGGATTGACTTGCCCTGTCAGATGTTTTCCCTAATGAAACTCCCTCTCCAGACTCCTGCTCACCCTGGCCTCAGGCTCCCGGTAAGTTTTTTGGCTAAGGCTATGATGTCATTGCAGGCTGGCATCCCTTTTCTTCATTCCTGTATCCTCTAACTTAGCACCTTGCCCAGAGTGGGAACTTGATAAACAGTGACTGAATGATGGCCTTGATTGCAGCACACAGTGACTTGGTCAGAGGTAAGTTGGAGATACTGGGCTGCTGAGAATTTGTGTGGAATCTTCATGTGAGAAAGCCAAAAGGATGGAGTGGGTACTGAATTATTTACTTGTACACATCTCTTCTTCCTCTTCTGTATTTATTCACATTGAACTGAAATAAATAAGTGTTGATCAGTGCAGGACTAGAAATAGACCATCCTCTGAGTCATATTCTCATTGGCTACCTGTTTTTTCCAGTTTCTATCCTTCATGTCTCCTGTCAGAATGATATGAATCCCCTTTACCTGAGTTAATAGTGGAGGGAGGGAATCATGACCATCCTCATTTCAAAGGTAAAGTGCAATGTCTACATGACTCTGGGGGAGAGGGAGAAATTTGGATTGCGAGAAGTTCACAGCTCAATGACAATGAAAAAAAGAAACACTTAAATCTAAACTTCTTTGATGGGGCAAAACATTTTAGGAGGATCAAGAGGCAAGAAACATATAAGTTGTGCCATCTGTGAACAACAGGAGCATAGGGGTCAGGGAAGGAAAGAGACAAGAGAAATGCTCTGAAGATCTGGAGGCCTCGGTGTGCTGGGCTCCTGACCACAGGCAGCTGTTCAGCTGTAAGTGTGCCTATGAGAAAGCCAAAACTTTCTTGAAGTCTTGAGTAACTGGTGCCTTAAACATGAGCTTTTGTGCCTGTCCTCTTGGAACAGGGTTCCCTGTAAAAACATGTATGCACTTCACTGACTGTTCAGATGATGGACAGAACTCTGCCTTCTGTTACTTTGGTTATCTTCTGCCAGCCTCCTTCAGGAGCCAGGAAATGTCTTTCTCTTTATACTTTCAACTTAAATGCATCATGTGGACTCGTATGGCTGCTTTAAGATAGGCATTTGTTTTATTCTTTTTTTTTTTTCCTTTTCCTTCCTACACCTTATCTTGCCATTAACCTTAGACTAGGAAAATGAAAACCCTGGGGGCACTTTGGAGCTTCAGCCACCCAGACAGCAGAGGCTGAAGGGCTCTCTCCTCTCTCTGTTTTTATGTCCTTTCAAAATGTCAGTTAGTACTTTTAAAATAAAGTCTGCCATCAAAGACATGCTCTTCTCCTCCCTGTCTGGTGTGCCAAAGATAGACATTACTCTGTCTGCTTTAGTTCTCAGCTTCCTGTCATGTCTGGCAAAAATTTAATTGCCTCTCCTTTCAGAACAACTTTTATTTGTTTTCTTTGCTTCAACATTTCCTCTAAAGAAGAGTTCTTGCAGCAGGGGAATGCAGACAGCTTTTGTTTTTGCCGCTCCATGATTGGCTTCCCAGTGTCTTTTAAAATGATTTTGTGCCCAGAAAAGATGCCATGGCAGCCAGGCAGTGTTGCTTTATCCAAGGGTGACAGTTCACATAGGGAGCCAAGTGTACTCAGGTTTAATTGCAGGCTGGGGCTCAGAGCGGACAGTGGCATTTCTTTTCTGCCTTCGAGTACTGTTCTCGTCCTGTCTTTGCAGACCGATACTCTCTCAGTGAGCTTCTCTTACCCCAAACTTAATGTTCTTTCTCTTTAGAGGGTCCTTGCTCTCCATCCTGGTGATTTTAGACTAATCCTTCAAAACCTGGCTCTCATGTTGTAAGGAAATAACACACTTTCTGCTCTGTTGCCATAGCATTTTTCACATCTATTGTGTATTGACCCCCTTCAGGGTTAAAGGATTCATTGTACATGAACCTAACAGCTTAGCACTCCCATTGCTCCCACCCAAGACTGTGAGATGTTTAAGGTTAAGGAATAATAAGGTCTCTTATACATTCTCAAATCCCCAACTTTTAGCTCAGGGTCTGATACATAATAAAAGATATTTATTATTAAATCTTAAATGAGACAAAAATGCCAATGGTACTTTTGCATATAGATCTCCCCATACTTGTCCCACTGGATGCAAGTTTATGTTCCTGACAGGAAAATGGCTTTAAAGGGAACTGATTTGTTAAGTATTCAGTGAGATCCAAGGATAAAGGAAAAAAGAAAAGTGTTGAAAATGAGTAAAGAAAGGTGACTAGCTGTCTCCTTTGGATTTTTGCAAGAAGTCAGAATCTCTTGAGATTCATAAACAAAGGGAATGATAAGGCTTTACGACTGAGGAAATGAAAGAATATATTCACAATGGTAATATCAACCAACATGAACAAGAAGACATTCTGAGGGGATGGGGAGTTCAAGCTTTCCAGGTAAAAAGTTTTGAAGCAGAGTTGAGGACAGTGGCACGGGTCTTGAACAGAAAGGAGGAGTGACCCGAAGTGTGAATTCCATTTGGGGGACAAAACATTAGGAGAGGTTGCTACCAGAACTGGGGAATCTGGAGTCTCAAAGAGAAAGTGCATTGTAAATCCAGGTGAGGGATGAACTATGTGTGGACTGTGTTGTTAATACCCTCCCAGACAAGTCAACAAGGAGAGAATCTCCAAATTCATGACTCTGTTATGTGTCTTTCACCATTACCTAATTAGGCAGTGTGTTATGGCAGGAGAAGCTCTTTCAGGGGAAAGCAAACAGGTGGCATGAGTTGCCATTCTTTCCTCTCACACATCAGCTGAATAGCCTGAAGGAAGTCACTAACCCTCACTGGTTCTCAGTTGATTTATTTGTAATACGATAATAACTGCACTTTATCTGTGTTAGAGGAAATGATTACATGGAATTATTGAGCTCTTCAACTATTATAAAATCCATTGTATCTTCCTGGAAATCCTACGCTGTGTCACTTAACATGGCTGTTCTTATGTGTCTTTTAAAAAATATATAAATTTATTTATTTTAACTGGAGGCTAATTACTTTACAATATTGTATTGGTTTTGCCATACATCAACATGAATCTGCCATGGGTGTACACGTGTTCCCCATCCTGAACCCTCCTCCCCACACCATCCCTCCGGGTCATGCCAGTGCACCAGCTCCGAGCATCCTGCATCATGCATCGAACCTGGACCAGCAACCCGTTCCACATATGATATTATATGTGTTTCAATGCCGTTCTCCCAAATCATCCCACCCTCGCCATCTCCCACAGAGTCCAAAAGACTGCCCTATACATCTGTATCTCTTCTGCTGTCTCGCATACAGGGTTATTGTTACCATCTTTCCAAATTCCATATATATGCACTAGTATACTATATTGGTGTTTTTCTTTCTGGCTTACTTCACTCTGTATAACAGGCTCCAGTTTCATCCACCTCATTAGAACCAATTCAAATGTACTCTTCTCAAAGGCTGAGCAATACTCCATTGTGGTTTTGCACCACAGCTTTCCTATCCATTTGTCTGCTGATGGACATCTAGGTTGCTTCCATGTCCTGGCTGTTATAAACAGTGCTGCAATGAACACTGGGGTACACGTGTCTCTTTCAATTCTGGTTTCCTTCGTGTGTATGCCCAGCAGTGGGATTGCTGGGTTGTATGGCAGTTCTATTTCCAGTTTTTTTTAAGGAATCTCCATACTGTTCTCCATAGTGGCAATGTTAGTTTGCATTTCCACCAACAGTGTAAGAGGGTTCCCTTTTCTCCACACCCTCTCCAGCATTTATTGCTTGTAGACTTTTGGATTGCAGCCATTCTGACTGGCATGAAATGGTACCTCATTGTGGTTTTGATTTGCATTTCTCTGATAATGAATGATGTTGAGCATCTTTTCATGTGTTTGTTAGCCATCTGTATGTCTTCTTTGGAGAAATGTCTATTTAGTTCTTTGGTCCATTTTTTGATTGGGTCGTTTATTTTTCTGGAATTGAGCTACAGAAGTTGCTTGTATATTTTTGAGATTAATTCTTTGCTGCCTCATTTGCTATTATTTTCTCCCATTCTGAAGTCTTCCATTTCACCTTGCTTATAGTTTCCTTTATTGTGCAGAAGCTTTTAATTTTAATTAGATCCTATTTGTTTATTTTTGCTTTTATTTCCAATATTCTGGGAGGTGGGTCATAGAGGATCCTGCTGTGATTTATGTCGAAGAGTGTTTTGCCTATGTTCTCCTCTAGCAGTTTTATAGTTTCTGGTCTTACGTTTAGATCTTTAATCCATTTTGAGTTTATATTTGTGTATGGTATTAGAAAGTGTTCTAGTTTCATTCTTTTACAAGTGGTTGACCAGTTTTCCCAGCACCACTTGTTAAAGAGATTGTCTTTTCTCCGTTGTCTATTCTTGCCTCCTTTGTCAAATATAAGGTGTCCAAAGGTGCATGGATTTATCTCTGGGCTTTGTATTTTGTTCCATTGATCTATATTTCTGTCTTTGTGCCAGTACCATACTGTCTTGATGACTGTAGCTTTGTAGTAGAGCCTGAAGTCAGGCAGGTTGATTCCTCCAGTTCCATTCTTCTTTCTCAAGATTGCTTTGGCTATTCGAGGTTTTTTGTATTTCCATACAAATTGTGAAATTATTTGTTATAGCTCTATGAAAAATACCATTGCATAGGGATTGCATTGAATCTATAGATTGCTTTGGGTAGTATACTCATTTTCACTATATTGATTCTTCTGATCGATGAACACAGTATATTTCTCTATCTATTAGTGTCCTCTTTGATTTCTTTCACCAGTGTTTTATAGTTTTCTATATATAGGTCTTTTGTTTCTTTGCTTCTGCTGCTGCTAAGTCGCTTCAATAGTGTACGACTCTGTGCAACGCCATAGACGGCAGCCCACCAGGCTCCCCCATCCCTGGGATTCTCCAGGGAAGAACATTGGAGTGGGTTGCCATTTCCTTCTCCAATGCATGAAAGTGAAAAGTGAAAGTGAAGTCGCTCAGTCGTGTCCGACTCTTCGCAACCCCGTGGACTGCAGCCTACCAGGCTCCTCCGTCCATGGGATTTCCCAGGCAAGAGTACTGGAGTGGGGTGCCATTGCCTTCTCCGTGTTTCTTTAGGTAGATATATTCCTAAGTATTTTATTCTTTTTGTTGCAATGGTGAATGGAATTCTTTCCTTAATTTCTCTATTTTCTTGTTATTAGTGTATAAATACAAGGAATTTCTGTGTGTTGATTTTATATCCTGCAACTTTATTATATTCATTGATTAGCTCTAGTAATTTTCTGGTGAAGTCTTTAGGGTTTTCTATGTAGAGGATCATGTCATCTGCAAACAGTGAGAGTTTTACTTCTTCTTTTCCAATTTGGATTCCTTTTATTTCTTTTTCTGCTCTGATTGCTGTGGCCCAAAATTCCAGAACTATGTTGAATAGTAGTGGTGAAAGTGGGCACCCTTGTCTTGTTCCTGACTTTAGGGGAAATGCTTTCAATTTTTCACCATTAAGGATAATGTTTACTGTGGGTTTGTCATATATAGCTTTTATTATGTTGAGGTATGTTCCTTCTATTCCTGCTTTCTGGAGAATTTTTATCATAAATGGATGTTGAATTTTGTCAAAGGCTTTCTCTGCATCTATTGAGGTAATCATATGGTTTTTTTCTTTCAATTTGTTAATGTGGTATATTACATTGATTGATTTGTGGTTATTGAAGAATCCTTGCATCCCTGGCATAAAGCCCACTTGGTCATGGTGTATGAGCTTTTTAATGTGTTGTTGGATTCTGATTGCTAGAATTTTGTTAAGGATTTTTGCATATATGTTCATCAGTGATATTGGCCTGCAGTTTTCTTTTTTTGTGGCATCTTTGTCAGGTTTTGGTATTAGGGTGCTGGTGGCCTCATAGAATGAGTTTGGAAGTTTACCTTCCTCTGAAATTTTCTGGAAGAGTTTGATTAGGATGGGTGTTAGCTCTTCTCTAAATTTTTGGTAGAATTCAGCTGTGAAGCCGTCTGGACCTGGGCTTTTGTTTGCTGGAATATTTCTGATTAGTTTCAACTTCTGTGCTTGTGATGGGTCTGTTAAGATTTTCTGTCTCTTCCTGGTTCAGTTTTGGAAAGTTGTACTTTTCTAAGAATTTGTCCATTTCTTCCACATTGTCCATTTTATTGGCATATGATTGCTGATAGTAGTCTCTTATAATCCTTTGTATTTCTGTGTTGTCTGTTGTGATCTCTCCATTTTCATTTCTAATTTTGTTGATTTGATTTTTCTCCCTTTGTTTCTTGATGAGTCAGGCTAATGGTTTTTCAGTTTTATTTATCCTCTCAAGGAACCAGCTTTTGGCTTTGTTGATTTTTGCAATGCTCTTTTTTGTTTCTTTTTCATTTACTTCTGTCCTAATTTTTAAGATTTATTTCCTTCTACTAACCCTGGGGTTCTTCATTTCTTCCTTTTCTAGTTGCTTTAGGTGTAGAGTTAGGTAATTTATTCAACTTTTTTCTTGTTTCTTGAGGTATGCCTGTATTGCTATGAACCTTCCCCTTAGCACTGCTTTTACAGTGTCCCACAGGTTTTGGGTTTTATGTTTTCATTTTCATTCATTTCTATGCATATTTTGGTTTCTTTTTTGATTTCTTCTGTGATTTGTTGGTTATTCAGCAGTGTGTTGTTCAGCTTCTATATGTTGGAATTTTTAATAATTTTTCTCCTGTAATTGAAATCTAATCTTACTGCATTGTGGTCAGAAAAGATGTTTGGAATGATTTCAGTTTCTTTTGAATTTACTAAGGCTAGATTTATGGCTCAGGATATGATCTATCCTGGAGAAGGTTCTGTGTACACTTGAGAAAAAGGTGAAAATCATTTTTTTGGGGGTAAAATGTCCTATAGATATCAATTAGGTCTAACTGGTCTATTGTATCATTTAAAGTTTGTGTTTCCTTGTTAATTTTCTGTTTAGTTGATCTGTCCATAGGTGTGAGTGGGGTATTAAAGTCTCCCACAATTATTGTGTTATTGTTAATTTCCCCTTTCATAGTTGTTAGCATTTGTCTTACATATTGCAGTGCTCCTATGTTGGGTGCATATATATTTATAATTGTTATATCTTCTTCTTGGATTGATCCTTTGATCATTATGTAGTGTCTTTCTTTGTCTCTTTTCACAGCCTTTGTTTTAAAGTCTATTTTATCTAATATGAGTATTGCTACTCCTGCTTTCTTTTGGTCTGTATTTGCATGTAATATCTTTTTCCAGCCTTTCACTTTCAATCTGTATGTATCCTTTGTTTTGAGGTGGGTCTGTTGTAGACAATACATATAGGGGTCTTGTTTTTGTATCCACTCAGCCAGTGTTTGTCTTTTGCTTGGGGCATTCAACCCATTTACATTTAAGGTAATTATTGATAAGTATGATCCCGTTGCTATTTACTTTATTGTTTGGGGTTCGAGTTTATACACACTTTTCTGTGTTTCCCGTCTAGAGAATATCCTTTAGCATTTGTTGGAGAGCCAGTTTGATGGTGCTGAATTCTCTCAGCTTTTGCTTGTCTGTAAAGCTTTTGATTTTTCCTTCATATTTGAATGAGATCCTTGCTGGGTACAGTAATCTGGGCTGTTATTTTCTTTCATCACTTTAAGTATGTCCTGCCATTCCCTCTTGGCCTGAAGAGTTTCTATTGAAAGATCAGCTGTTATCCTTATGGGAATCCCCTTGTGTGTTATTTGTTTTTCCCTTGCTGCTTTTAATATTTATTCTTTGTGTTTGATCTTTGTTAATTTGATTAATATGTGTCTTGGGGTGTTTTGCCTTAGGTTTATCCTGTTTGGGACTCTCTGGGTTTCTTGGACTTGGGTGATTATTTCCTTCCCCATTTTAGGGAAGTTTTCAACTATTATCTCCTCAAGGATTTTCTCATGGTCCTTCTTTTTGTCTTCTTCTTCTGGGACTCCTATGATTCGAATGTTGGGGCATTTAACATTGTCCCAGAGGTCTCTGAGATTGTCCTCTTTTTTTTTTTTTTTAATTCGTTTTTCTTTTTTCCTCTCTGATTCATTTATTTCTACCATTTTATCTTCTACCTACTAATCCTTTCTTCTGCCTCCATTATTCTACTGTTTGTTCCCTCCAGAGTGTTTTTGATATCATTTATTGTATTATTCATTATATATTGACTCTTCTTTATTTCTTCTAGGTCCTTGTTAAACCTTTCTTGCATCTTCTCAATCCTTGTCTTAGTGATTCCATTTTGTTTTCAAGATTTTGGATCATTTTCACTATCATTATTCAGAATTCTTTCTCAGGTAGATTCCCTATCTCTTCCTCTTTTGTTTGGTTTGGTGGGCATTTCTCCTATTCCTTTACCTGCTGGGTATTCCTCTGTCTCTTCATATTGTTTATATTGCTGTGTTTGGGGTGACCTTTCTGTATTCTGGAAGTTTGTGGAGTTCTCTTTATTGTAGAGTTTCCTCACTGTGGGTGGGTTTGTCCAGGTGGCTTGTCAAGGTTTCTTGGTTATGGAAGCTTGTGTTGGTGTTCTGGTGGGTGGAACTGGATTTCTTCTCTCTGGAGTGCAATGAAGTGTCCAGTAATGAGTTATGAGATGTCAGTGAGTTTGGAGTGACTTTGGACAGCCTGTATATTGGAGCTCAGGGCTATGTTCCTGTGTTGCTGGAGAATTTGCATAGTATGTCTTGCTCTGGAACTTTTTGGCCCTCGGGTGGTGCTTGGTTTCAGTGAAGTTATGGAGGTGTTTGATGAGCTCCTGTCAATTAATGTTGACTGGAGTCAGGAGTTCTCTGGTGTTCTCAGGATTTGGACTTAAGCTTCCTGCTTCTGGTTTTCAGTCTTATTTTTACAGTAGCCTCAAGATTTCTCCATCTATACAGCACCGTTGATAAAACATCTAGGTTAAAGATGAAAACTTTCTCCACAGTGAGGGACACCCAAAGAGGTTCACAGAGTTACATGGAGAAGAGAAGAGGGAGGGAGCCAGAGGTGACCCAAATGAGATGAGGTGGAATCAAAAGAGGAGAGAGCAAGCTAGCCAGTAATCACTTCCTTATGTGCGCTCCACAGTCTAGACCAGTCAGAGATGTTCACAGAGTTACAGAGAGAAGAGGAGAGGGAGGAAGGAGACAGAGGTGGCCAGGAGAATAAAGGGGGGAATCAAAAGAAGAGGGAAAGATCCAGCCAGTAATCAGTTCCCTAAGTGTTCTTCACAGCCCAGAACACACAAAGAGATTCACAGAGTTGGGTAGAGAAGAGAAGGGGGAGGAAGGAGATAGAGGGGACCTGGTGGAGAAAAAGGAGAGTCCAAAGGGGGAGAGAGCAGTCAAGCCAGTAATCTCGTTCCCATGGGTACTGAAGACTGGGTTCTTAAAGGTACAAAATTGATAAGAAATACCAAAAAGCAAAGATTAACAATCTAGAGTAGAGGTTGGATTTTCAAAAATACAATATTAAAAAAAAAGAAGTCACAAAAATTATAAAACATATATATATGAAGTTTGCTTTAGAAAATAGGGTCTCTTTTTTTTTTTTGCAAAGTAATAGTAGGTTATAAAAATGAAAATTAAAGGAGTAATAGAAGAATTAAAATTTTTTTTAATTTAAAAAATTAAAAAAATTAGAGAATGGTAGTAAAAATAGTAAAAATATATCTAGGACTTTCTCTGGTGTTGTTGTGGACAGTGTGGGATCAGTTCATTTTTGGAGAGTTCCTTGATCCAGCTTATATTTCTCAAGATCCATAGGCCCCTTCCTATGTAGTCGGTACTAACTACAGTGTTTTACTCTATTGCACTTTTTTTTTTACTCTATTGTCACTTCCAAGGAGGTTCCCTCTGGTTTAGCTTCTTCTGTTTGCTGGTCTCTTCAGTGTCTAATTTCTGCCCTGACACAAGGGGGCGGTGGTGGACATTTTTTTAGGCTCACTTATTCAGTTGTGCTGTGGGGAGGGAGGGATGCTGCAAAGAAATAACACTGGCATGTGCTGGCAGTGTCTCAGCCACACTGGGTTTGCCCCTGCTCATGGCATGTGTGCTTTCCCTGTCTACACTGTTTAGACTCTAGGTTGCTCTGCCGGGAGCTGTCTGAGGCTGGCCCTGGGTTGTATGCACTTCCCAGGTCTAAGCCACTGAGGTTCAGGCACTCGGGTATCCCTCAGAGGTGGAGACTCAGTTGGGCCTGCGTTTTGTGCCCTTCCCAGGTCTGAGCAGCTCAGGTGACCAGGTGTTTGGTGAGCGCGGTTGCTGAGACTTATCGTCTCCCCCGTCCCTGCCACTAGGTTTTCTGAGTGTACAAATGGCGCACCTTCTCAGGCAGATGTTGACCATCCAGAATCCCAAGAAGTCTTGGTTAGCAACAAAGCCTGCTTGCAATTTGGTAGATAATGCCTCTTTGGGGCCACAATTGCCCCCTTCCTGCTCTGGCTGCCCTCGCCTGCCTGTCACTGGAGGGGGATGGACCGGTCTGCAGCTGGCTAGTTCTGCTCAGTCCTTTGTTCTGTAAGTGGGCCTGGTGGCGTCTTAGGTTAGGGCTTTTCACATGGTAGCTATCCCACAGTCTGATTTGCTCTCCCAAGTTAGTTCTCTTAGATTGCCCTTGGAGCATTCAGGCCTAGTCCTTACTTTAAGCAATGCAGCCCGCAGCTCCCTGCCCAGCCCCCACTTGCTAGTGGCGGATGCAAGTGTCTGTGCTGCTTCTCTGCTGGGGGAGTTACCGTTGGACACATAATCTGTGGGTATTAATTATTTATTTATTTTTCCTCCCAGTTATGTTGCCCTCTGTGGTTCCAAGGCTCACCACAGACTCGGCAATGAGACTGTTTCCTGGTGTTTGGAAACCTCTCTTTTTTGAGACTCCCTTCCTGGGACAGAGCTCCATCCCTACCTCTTTTGTCTCTTTATTTTTTATATTTTTTCCTACCTCCTTTCGAAGACAATGGGCTGCTTTTCTGGGTGCCTGATGTTCTCTGCCAGCATTCAGAAGTTGTTTTGTGGAATTTACTCAGTGTTTCAAATGTTCTTTTGATGAATTTGTGGGGGAGAAAGTGGTCTCCCCATCCTATTCCTCTGCCATCTTAGGACTGCCCCCCTCCTA
Organism: Oryx dammah; assembly: GCF_014754425.2. Classification (NCBI taxonomy): domain Eukaryota; kingdom Metazoa; phylum Chordata; class Mammalia; order Artiodactyla; family Bovidae; genus Oryx; species Oryx dammah. Next base: position 35,211,727 of record NW_024070209.1, on the reverse strand, counting down.
TGTGTCTCTTGTGTAAATTAGTTGAATATGTTCACAATGGGTAATTGTCACACAGCACACTTGGGTGATGTGATCCTAAGCAGGACTATCTTGGAAAGGAGTTTGTAGTGTTGAAAATCTACATTTAAGAGAGATGAACTTTATATTTTAATAAGAGGATTAAATGTTAAAAGTTGATTTTTCCTTAAGATCTGAAATGTGTAGGGTTGAAGTGATATTTAAATATTACATAGCAGTAGAACTCTCAAAAAAGCATAAATTTCTTTTAACTTGAGTAGATCTTGGCACTTTGAACTCATCAAAGATATATCTAGCTTTCTGAAGAATTAGGGGTTCCAGAAGGTTAAGACTATTTCTTAAAATGATTTTTTAATTTCTTAACATAAGAAATAACATTTAATCAGGTAAATAATCTCTTTTCATTTCCATCCAGCTCTCAAATACTGTATAAATAAAACCAAGTTTTTAAAAATATTTTTAATAACAAGATAACATACATATTTATTGTAAGAAAAATGAAAATGAAAAAGAGCCTAAAGAAGAAAATTAAAATTATTCTTAGAAATAACTATAGTGAATATTAACTTCTATCTTTCAATGTATCTGTATGTATCTATCTTCTAATGTATGTGTCTGTTTATATGTATGAAATCACACATATGCATATATATACAGACTTATACATACATATACAAACATGGATACCATTTTATAACTTGCTTTATTGTTTAATAGATTATCATTTCAAAGTCATTCAAATTATTTTAAATTTCAGGAAAATATAAATAATAAAGAAAATAATCAGAGCATAATAAAAAATTAAAATTTTCTTTATCATTCTTTTCTCTTTCAAAGTTCTACTCTCCATAGATTACTGCTTTCAGCTATTTCAGCTTCAGGTTTTCTAATTAATAAACTTAAGTATCTGTTTCTTAATTTTATCCCAATAACTATTACTCCTTGCTATAAAAGTTGAGACACCAGGACTAAATCCTACCTTTCTTTCTCTTCTCTATACTTCCTCATTTTAAAAGTTATATTATTACTCTCTTTTGTCTTTTGGTGGGTTTACTTATATCTATGAGTTATATTCTGAAAAGTACATTCTATAATGTACAACAGAATGGGAAAGACTAGAGATCTCTTCAAGAAAATTAGAGATACCAAGGGAACATTTCATGCAAAGATGGGCTCGATAAAGGACAGAAATGGTATGGACCTAACAGAAGCAGAAGATATTAAGAAGAGGTGGCAAGAATACACAGAAGAACTATACAAAAAAGATCTTCACGACCCAGATAATCATGATGATGTGATCACTAATCTAGAGCCAGACATCTTGGAATGTGAAGTTAAGTGGGCCTTAGAAAGCATCACTATGAACAAAGCTAGTGGAGGTGATGGAATTCCAGTTGAGCTGTTTCAAATCCTGAAAGATGATGCTGTGAAAGTGCTGCACTCAATATGCCAGCAAATTTGGAAAACTCCGCAGTGGCCACAGGACTGGAAAAGGTGTTTTCATTCCAATTCCAAAGAAAGGCAATGCCAAAGAATGCTCACACTACTGCACAATTGCAATCATCTCACATGCTAGTAAAGTAATGCTCAAAATTCTCCAAGCCAGGCTTCAGCAATAGGTGAACCATGAACTCCCTGACGTTCAAGCTGGTTTTAGAAAAGGCAGAGGAACCAGAGATCAAATTGCCAACATTCACTGGATCATGGAAAAACCAAGAGAGTTCCAGAAAAACATCTATTTCTGCTTTATTGACTATGCCAAAGCCTTTGACTGTGTGGATCCCAATAAACTGTGGAAACTTCTGAAAGAGATGGGAATACCAGACCACCTGACCTGCCTCTTGAGAAATCTGTATGCAGGTCAGGAAGCAACAGTTAGAACGGGACATGGAACAACAGACTGGTTCCAAATAGGAAAAGGAGTACATCAAGGCTGTATATTGTCATCCTGCTTATTTAACTCATATGCAGAGTACATCATGAGAAATGCTGGACTGGAAGAAACACAAGCTGGAATCAAGATTGCCAGGAGAAATATCAATAACCTCAGATATGCAGATGACACCACCCTAATGCAGAAATTGAAGAGGAACTAAAAAGCCTCTTGATGAAAGTGAAAGAGAAGAGTGGAAAAGTTGGCTTAAAGCTCAACATTCAGAAAACGAAGATCATGGCATCCAGTTCTGTCACTTCATGGGAAATAGATGGGGAAACAGTGGAAACAGTGTCAGACTTTATTTTGGGGGGGCTCCAAAATCACTGCAGATGGTGACTGCAGCCATGAAATTAAAAGACACTTACTCCTTGGAAGAAAAGTTATGACCAACCTAGATAGTATATTCAAAAGCAGAAACATTACTTTGCCGACTAAGTTCCGTCTAGTCAAGGCTATGGTTTTTCCTGTGGTCATGTATGGATGTGAGAGGTGGACTGTGAAGAAGGCTGAGTGCCGAAGAATTGATGCTTTTGAACTGTGGTGTTGGAGGAGACTCTTGAGATTCCCTTGGACTGCAAGGAGATCCAACCAGTCCATTCTGAAGGAGATCAACCCTGGGATTTCTTTGGCAGGAATGATGCTAAAGCTGAAGCTCCAGTACTTTGGCCACCTCATGCAAAGAGCTGACTCATTGGAAAAGACTCTGATGCTGGGAGGGATTGGGGGCAGGAGGAGAAGGGGACGATCCAGGATGAGATGGCTGGATGGCATCACGGACTCGATGGACGTGAGTCTGAGTGAACTCCAGGAGTTGGTGATGGACAGGGAGGCCTGGCGTGCTGCAATTCATGGGGTCGCAAAGAGTCGGACACGACTGAGCGACTGAACTGAACTGATGACTTATATTCTGAAAAGTACATTCTATAATGAATCGACTTTGGAAAATATACCATAGCTCTTATCTATGTAAGATGAAGAAAGAACATCCTCATTTTCCTTCAGTCTTACATCAACAAAGTGTGTAACACTGACCCTTTGACCTGTAGCTATAATTATGCTTCCTATGCTTCATTTCAAAGTTAATTATAAAAATCGAAGACCCAGTGAACTAATGTAGCTGGTAAAAGCACAGGCTGTGGAACTCTACCACATGGCTTCAAAGTCTAGTTCTGCCACTTTCCGTCTGGCCTTTTCAGTTGAGGATATATTTCTTAACCTCTCTGTGCCTTCATCTCCTCTTATGTAAAATGATCATAAAATAGTACCTACCCGATAGTGTTGCTGTGAACATGATGTAAGAGAGTACTTATCATGTTCCCAGAATAATGCCTGGCACATAGTAAGTGCTTAGTAATATCATTTTAGGAGGAGCCCCATGTTCCTTGGAAGAAAAGCTATGACAAAATTAGACAGCATATTAAAAATCAGAGACATTACTTTGCCAACAAAGGTCCATATAAGTCAAAGCTATGGTTTTTCCAGTGGTCAGGTATGGATGTGAGAGTTGGACTGTGAAGAAGGCTGACTGCCAAAGAATTGACGCTTTTGAAGTGTGGTGTTGGAGAAGACTCTTGAAAGTTTCTTGGACTGCAAGGAGATGAAACCAGTTGATCCTAAAAGAAATCAATCCTGAATATTCACTGGAAAGACTGATGCTAAAGGTGAAGCTCCAATACTTTGGCCACCTGATGTGAAGAGCTGACTCATTAGAAAAGACCCTGATACTGGGAAAGATTGAAGGAAGGAGGAGAAGGGAATGACCAATGATGATATGGTTGGATGGCATCACTGACTTAATGGACATGAGTTTGAGCAAGCTCTGGGAGATTGCAAAGGACAGGGAAACTTGACTTGCTACAGTCCACAGAGTTGCAAAGAGTTATACATGACTGAGTGACTGAACAACAACAACATGTTATATGAATGACCCTGTGTCACTAAAGCTGTGCTGCTCAAGGGATTATATTCTAGGAATCAAAGTAAAATTGTTTACTTCTGTGCATCTCATAGATTATTCAAAATCTTGTGATGTATTGGTTTACTTCACATTTGGACTATGACTTTCTTGTACAACTTTTTGTTTTGCTTAGAATTTCTGATTGCTTTTCATTTCTTTTCTGCTAATGAAAGAGAAATTTCCCATATCACATTATCATATTGTTAACCTCTTCAGGAACCTATTTATTACATTCACTTAAATAGAGATTGAAAATAAAGCAGCAACTTAAAGAGGCTTCATTTTTGTAGATTATTGAATTTGATTTGATGTCTATCATGAGGCCTTTTAAGTACCAAATTAGATTCTCTGTTTGACCTCAAATTGTTTGACTTTTTTTCCCCCCTCCTCTGTGGTACTTTCTCCATTTCTTATTATTCTGATTTAATGCATCAGATACAACAGCTGTATGTAATCCTGACTTTTCAAGAGTTTAGTTCCTCTGGGAAAATTTCCTGGAGAAATAAACTAGGGTTCCCCCCCTCCCCACCTTTTCAGGTCAGTGCTTCATCTTCTTTTCTCTGTGCACTACCTCTCTATTACTTTATTTAAGGCCAGGTCTTTTAGACTGAAGTTTGAAATTGTCCAAATAGCCTTAGTGATTCACTTCCCTGAAAGGAGCTTTGCAGGAAAGCCTTGTTCAGAGCCATCCACATTTGGATAACTATCTATGTTAGGGGAACAAGAAATAGTTCAGCATGTCTGCAGTTAAGGGAGTATCTGAGGGAGTAATAAGGATTAGGCTATATAGGTAGACAGGGGTAATGGAGGCGGAGATTATGAAGGATGTAGAACAATTTGGAAAGAAATTTTAAGTTTGTTCTGTCCTATAGGGAGGGGAATGATGGAAAATATTTTAGGAGAGAAGTGCAATGATCAGACTTGTGTTTCAGAAAACAAATCTTCAATGAAGTTTTGAAACTGATTACAAGGAGAGCCTGGAAGGAGAGAGAACCAATTGGAGGCTACTGCATTTAAATTTTTGGCAGTAGAATTTTAACATCAAAACATTTTTTGATAGAATTAGTCATATGTACTATTCAGTTAGATATGACAGATCAAAAGCAGAGCTGAAGACCGTGTTATACTGTGAGAATAAGAGTAGGTTTTAGAGGAGAAAGTAAAGAATCCTGTTTTAGGTGTTTGCATGCCTGTGGAAATGGAGAAGGCGATGCACCCTACTCCAGTAGTCTTGCCTGGAAAATCCCATGGACGGAGGAGCCTTGTGGGCTGCAGTCCATGGGGTCGCTAAGAGTCGGACACGACTGAGCGACTTCACTTTCCCTTTTCCCTTTCATGCATTGGAGAAGGCAATGGCAACCCACTCCAGTGCTCTGGCCTGGAGAATCCAAGGGATGGGGGAGCCTCGTGGGCTGCCTGTGGAATACGACTTAGCAGTAGCAGCATGCCTGTGGAATATGCAGATAGAGATGTTTAGTTGGTCCAGTGAATTGGGTATGCTCCTTTTGGGAGATTCTGTGCATAAGAAGGCTGAAAACAGGAAAATCCCAGGGACCACAAGTATTTAAGGGATGACTGGAGGAAGAGAAGTCAGTGTTAGCGAATGCATCTTGTTCATTTGTGTGTACCCGGTGTCCAGCACAGTCTTTCACAGAAATACTTAATGGTGGATTCTATGGGACTGAAAAGAGACTTTAGGAATGAAGACATGATTTCAAGAGTAATAGTGACCCGAAAAGCAAAGACAGAAATATATTTAAGCAAGAAAGAGACATTAAATAAGATGAGGAATGTCCTTTGGATTTGACGGTTAGGAGGTCATATTCTACATTAGGTAGGTAGTTTAGTGGGATGGTGGGGCCAGAGCCATATTGCAATGACTTGAGGGATGTGTGCTATATAAAGAGGAGACAGAAGCTATATTAGTCTTTGAAGAAGTTGAATTGTGAAAGGAAGAGAAAGGTGGCATTTATAAGATAAAGGGTAAGAATATTATTGACTAATAAGCATTCATATTTGATTTTTTTTCAAAGATAAAGGGATGTGATAAAGGACAGACTACAGAACGGAGAGCAGAGGAATGACATCTCACTTGATACTGAACGTTCATTCACTAATATTGGTCACTTGTGTGTGTGTGTGTAATTTACCTCCAAGAAGATCATCATTCACTGAGACAGGAGTCTCACCCTATATTTCTATTCTTCCTCAGACAATTAATGCATGGTGTCTTTATTACTGCTTGAGTTGTAGTCATTCCATATCACTGTATAAGGAAATATTTGAAGGCAATTCTCTGGATAATTTCTTACTTATTTGTTTTTAAAAGTAGATTCAGTGTTGAAACAGAGCCACAGATCTCTCAGCGGTCAGCTGCAGGCCTCTTGCTGCATGGGTTGGTATGTAGTTGGATGCTTGAATTGGCCCATTTAGTTTTGGCAGATTTGAACATTGTCACCTCTCTTTAAATAGTAAAATTGGCTCTCATTTGGTCAGATCATAGAGTTGCTAACTCTATAATTTGGATCAGGAAAGTGTGTTCTGTCTCCAAAACCAAAAGAAAACCTAGTGTGATATTATCCCCATTTCTTTCCATTTCACATGTTCTGAAACTTTCTTTTTGGAGGATAAGGATTTTACAAGAGCTCTGGGCCCACAAGTCTTCTTCTATGAATGACTAGCTTTTCAATTTCCTGCATGTCTTTGCACATTCACCTCTCTGCCTATATTCAAGTGAAAGAGGAGACTTGTTTCACAGGAAAGCCTTGGACTTGGTGATACCAGTAGATGTCACTCTGGACAGCAGGATGGAGCATCCCTGTTCTTAGCTGTGGTTCAGAATGAGCTGTGGTATTTCTGCTCCTAACCACTTTGAGCATCTCAGGACTGACACATCTGAATTATGACATTCTCTGCATTGCCAGTCTTACTTCTGTGTTGTGAAATAAGAGGGCTGGGAGAGCTGCCATTTCATCTCATTCTCATTCAGCTAGAATGCCAAATGCTTACATAGTTATACCAGTTGACTAGGCAAGAAGAAAATGGTTCAGGGAAAAAAATGGAGGAAATATTGGAAAGCAGTGTATCTGAATTCACTGTTCAGGCACATTAAATTCTGCTGAGACTTAAGGCAGGGGGCACAAAAATAATTTCCTGAGTGTATGTGGCTGGACCCAGACTAAACTGACCTCTTCCCCTCTATATAGTATTACTTTCCACTCTTGCTGTAATCAGTGATTCTCAATAAAGCTTCTGAAATAGGGGAAAAGAAGAATCTTCCTAAAATTCTCAGAAAACAATAAAGTTCATAGGTAAAGTTTCCTTAAATCTTCTTTTCCTTCCATACTCCATCCCCTCTCCACAACTTTTGAAATCTGCTTTAGCACCTGACAAGACCAATGAGCAATTGCAAACAGGTAATGTTGGGGAAAATGAGTCTAGTTGGAGAGTCCCTTGGACTGCAAGGAGATCCAACCAGTCCATTCTGAAGGAGATCAACCCCGGGATTTCTTTGGAAGGAATGGTGCTAAAGCTGAAGCTCCAGTACTTTGGCCACCTCATGCGAAGAGTTGACTCATTGGAAAAGACTCTGATGCTGGGAGGGATTGGGGGCAGGAGGAGAAGGGGACGACTGAGGATGAGATGCCTGGATGTCATCACGGACTCGATGGATGTGAGTCTAAGTGAACTTTGGGAGATGGTGATGGACAGGGAGGCCTGGCGAGCTGCGATTCATGGGGTCACAAAGAGTTGGACACAACTGAGTGACTGAACTGAACTAAACTGGACAGATTTATATTTTGTAGGCATATGTTTATGGTTGTCATGGTGTATACAATTGTATATCATTATACTTTCTTTTAAAATTGCTTCCATTGAGGACATAGTAAATAATGTATGTGAGATGGTATATGTCAGTTTGATATTCTGTCACCTGAACAAGAGCAAGGACTGTGCCTCTCATGAATCACCCCCACAATGAGTCTTTGATACTCATTTTACCTTGTGTAAACCCTGCCCAGTTCTGGGTCAAAGTTCTTGGTTGAGATTTAATGCTTGACTTGGAATTCCCTTCTATCTCCCTTATCAAGTGTATACAATCCAGTCAACACTCAGGACCCATCTCAAATTTTCCTCCCCTCCCCCCTAACGAAGTATTGGTCAGGCAATAGGGTTATTAAGAAAGTGAGGAACAGGACAGTAAATGCAGGAAGAAAAAGAACTTTTCCTTGGGAAGTAAATGTGTTACAGATTTGGGGGTTAGATATAAGGGTTCTGGAAGTTCATGCAAAGAAAGATTACTTCCAGGAGGTGTGATGGGGCACATTTGTTGAGGAGGAGATTTGACATTCATCTCCTTGAAGGCTGAGAAGTGTGTGACTGGCTGGCAAAGAGTGAGGAAGAAAGTCCTATAGGAAGAAAAGATGTAAAGAAAAATACAGAGATGGGCAAGGCTGAAGGGGGGACGGTGGCTCTAAGCCACTAGGGAAGCATGGGTCCCTAATAACTAGAATTAATAGGGATCAGGCTGGTAAGACTTCCTACCCGCATTTCCTTTCTTTACTGAGACTGAAGACTAAGGGAGCCATAATAAATATTTTCCCTAGCATGTGTGGCTCTCTTCCTTTTCTCTGTCAGCTGTGATTTCCTATCAATACCATCTTCCATATTTTCTTTATAATATCTTCTTGAATGGGAATCAATGTGAAGATGCATGTTTAATAATGTGTGTGAAAGTCACTCAGTCATGTCTGACTCTTTGCGACCCCAAGGGCTATAGCCTGCCAGGCTCCTCTGTCCATGGAATGCTCCAGGCCAGAATACTGGAGTGGGTAGCCGTTCCCTTCTCCAGGGGATCTTCCCAACCAGGGACTGAACCCAGGTTTCCCTCATTGCAGGAAGATTCTTTATCATCTGAGACAACAAAAGACAATACTTGGCTTCTCTCTGTATTTTGTCAAGGTTTGAGAACCTAGGACTACTACTGATTACCAGTGTGGTGTTACATCAAAATATGTTATGAAAGACAGGTATATAGAACTTAAAGGCAAAATCTCTTAGATAAAATGTAATACTCTTATTGAGCAAGAGGAGAAGGAGACACAGACAATGCTGCTTTAATTAAGAGTCTTAATGTTTCCATTATAATTTCCTTGTTGCAGGGTTACATAGCTGTTGAATATATGACATTGCATTGAATAAGTGAATACCTTTCAATTCTAAAAACAGTTTTCTCCCTAATAACTTTATTTTCAAAATTCTATTTTAATGCTGTTGTTTTTTTCAGAGGTTAAGGATGATCCCAGCATTTTATAAAATGAGAATAGGTGTGCTTCCAGGGGCTTTCTTTAAAATTTCATATTATTTTATTCTCAGAAATTAATATATTTACTTATTTGGAAAATAACTTACAGAGTAATCTACAATTTAGATCAGTTGAGAAAGAAAAGGATGACATCCCATTATGTGAAAAGTTTTATGCTAAATTGTCTATATCCAATCATTTATATTTACCGTTCAGCTATATAATGCAGTGAGCTATTGGATTTTCCTATAAGGTATAAAATGTTTATTAATCAAAATGTGTTGGTACAAAGGAGAGGATTATTTGCTCTGAAAACTAAGGAAAGGGCATAAAGAAGAGAAAAAAATATTAAATAGCATAATATTTCATTCAGTTTAGAATCAATGAACATAGAGATCACCTTATTTGAATTCCTGACATTTGTCGTTTTATCAAAATTCATTATGTACATAAAAGCTATGGAGATTTCAGATCTATTTGTTGTGGACCTAGATGACTCAAGAAAATTAGTGTTAACTTTTAGAAACTTTGTAATAAGGATTCTATGATGTCATTTAAATTAAGGCACATGGTTAATATCTTTTAGTATTGACTTGTATAGTCTTTGGGGCTTACCTGATAGCTCAGTTGGTGAAGAATCTGCCTGCAATGCAGGAGACCCCGGTTCGACTCCTGGGTCGGGAAGATCTGTTGGAGGAGAGATAGGCTACCTACTCCAGTATTCTTGGACTTCCCTTGTGACTCAGCTGGTAAAGAATCTGCCTGCAATGTGGGAGACCAGGGTTGGGAAGATCCCCTGGAGAAGGAAAAGTCTACTCACTCGAGTATTCTTGCCTGGAAAATTCTATGGACTGTATACTCCATAGGATCTCAAAGAGTCTGAGAAAACTGTATAGTATTTACTTGACTGTAATATAAAGTTGCAAAAGGATTTCATTTCCAATGTTAGGGTAAATACGGTCACCCCTTTTCAGAGCTTTCCACTTTATAGAAGAGCTTTCTTCTCTTAGACTCATAGTACTTAGGACTTATAGTACGTTACATAGGCTGCCTAATACATGAGAACAAAGACCATGTTTTTTCTGCCTTCCTATCACTGACAGAATCAAAGCGAACTGAACTTAAAATGGGTAAATAAATATTTATGAGTAAATGTCACAGCCCACTCCACAGTCCAGTGTTTAAAACCAAAATGCTAAACATAAAATTACAATTGGGTTAAAAGAAAAGAAAATCGTGCTCGTGCTACCTCCTTTGTACTGTAGTTTAAGCCTTTTGGCTCCAACTCTTATCATGAAAGGTTGAAACAAGCACATGAAAGAATGTAGACACTTTTCATTTCCATTGCTTTACATGTCAGTAAATCTCTTTCTTCCTGCAAAAGTAGCACCTGAATACAAACCTACTGCTATGATTCTGATGCAAATCTGAAATAGTTTTCTAAGATGCAAATGCATAGGAGAATTCCAATATTATATTATAGATGTAGGAAGGGAAAAAAGTCATCTATAAATTATCTCCACATAATCTAAATTATAAGATTCCCAGGTGGTGCTAGTGGTAAAGAACCCGCCTGACAATGCAGGAGACTTAAGAGATGCAGGTTTGATCCCTGGGTCGGGAAGATCCCCTGCAGAAGGAAATGGCAACCCACTCCAGTATTCTTGTCTGGAGAATCCCATGGACAGAGGAGTCTGGTGGACTATGGTCCATGGGGTCCCATAGAATCAGACAAGACTTAAGGGACTTAGCACCAATCTAAATTATGTTCAATATTGTCAGTGATTTTCTTCATATAAGGCTTTAGATTGCAAACTTCTTGTCATGACTATCCAGGAGCAAAACTTCAGTCTTTCCAGACAAAGATTAATTTCTTAAGTAACTTTCTCTATAGGGCTCAGTAGTATAAACTAGAGAGGCCTTGGCAGGTACCAACTTGGAATGCTGATTATTCTCTTTAATGGAAGACACATCTATCAAGAATATTAATGTTCACTCTTCTATCCTAGATGTATTTCTGAGGTTAATAATAATACCAATATTAATAAAATTACTAGGATAACAATAATACTAATATTCACTGATACTTGAGTGTTATTTAGGTTCAAGGCACTGTTCTTATCTCTTAACAGATATTACATCATTATAGCAAACCAATGAGCTAAGTAATTGTATTATCTCATTCTCTTGATGAGAACACTAAGGCATATGTCATTCAGGTTATTGCTCCATGCCCTTTGTGAAAAGCATGTGTATCACTAATTATCCTGACTAAGGCTAACCTAGGAGTCGTAAGTCAGGGCCTATACTCATATATCAATAGGATAGACACATTTGAGTTTGAGAACAGTGGAGAAATTTTACTGTATTTCCTAAGGATGCTAACTAATGGTATGAGTTCTTAAAATCTCAAATTAATTTTGCTCTTTAATCCAAACTGTAAAATAGGTTTAGGGTTGTTAAACACTCCAGTCAGCTAGCAATCTTTAGCTGTAGGTTATAAACCAGAATGTTGTGTTCAGTACTTAGGTCTGCTCTTTAACATTACTAATTTTTTAAAAAAAATGTGTTGCATGAATATGGTTATTGTGCATATTTTTAACAATTTTGAATCTGTCTGAATAATATAAACTTTGATTTTGTGGGGAAATTAGCTTTAGTTTGAGCTTCTCACAAATGTATAGTAAATGCTAATCTGCAAGCTTGGTAGAAATGCTTCGGTTTTGTTTATATGTTTGCCACTGGAGTTGGTATGGAAATTTGAAGCTATTTATGGCATGTATCACTCAGATGCTTCTCATTAAAAAATTAGAATCTATCAGAACAAAGGAAAACTGAAGTAGGAAACAGATTTGAAGCTGAGATTTCCTCTAAGATGAAGGTTGCGTGTAGCTTGCTTTTGGTTAGACAATGAGACCTCCTGATGGTTCTTTGTGCAAGGGCATTTTTGCTCTTAAAATTTTGGGAATCCGGAGTCCTGAGTTCTATTTTTGTCTATACCGTGACTCTGGGCAGGTTACACTATCTGTTTGTTTCCTCAACCACAAAATGAAAGAAAGGAATGATTGGATTACATCATCTTTGAGACCCTTTCCAACAACAACTATATCATTTTATCCTGTTCTAAACAGAAAATGGCACAGATAAGCTTTACCCCAGTTTGAAGGGGAGCCAACCAATCTAAAATGACAGTAATAAAAAATGGTTAATATTTATTGAGCACTCACTGTGGGCCAACTATTGTGCTGAGGGATTAGTATATATTCACTAATTTTCCGTCTACAGCACTGGGTTGTTGAAACTGTTAAGGATCAGGGTTCTTGGTCCTCTTAATTAATAGGAATTGATCAGAGGCCAGACTTGAAATTCAGGCAAGGTTTTATTGGAGTCCCTGCTGCAGCAGTGGGAGCAAGAACAAGCCACAGGGTCCCTTGCTTGCTTGCAAACCAAGAGGCAGTTGAGCTGGTTCCTTATATAAGGTGAGGGTAGGGGTGTGTTCAGGGGTACCTTAGGTGGTCTGCCTACCCCTTTGGTAGTGGTGTGTGCAGGGGGCATGTGCAATACCCAGCTTTTGCTCCCAACCTCCTGCTTTTGCTCCTGGCTCTTCAGAAGTGGCAGTTGGGCTCTTTTGGTCTCTTTGTATCTTGTTGTCCATAATTTGTCCCAACTGTGCACTGCATACAGTTATTTTTAGTCCCTTACAGTTTCTTTGTATTTTGTTGCTGGAGGAGACATTTGTCCAGGTATAAACATTTGCAGCAAAATGTCCTAGTTTCAGGCCTGTCTCAAGACCTCCCACTTAAAAAAGAGGCAGCAGAGGCATAGAGACACAGGTAAAACTTGAAGATCCTTCTTTTTGCAGCTAGTAAAATGTAGAGCAGAAATCCCAATCTAGTGAGCAGGATTTCAGGACCCAGAGCCCAAGACAATAATATGCCATCCTAGAGGGACTGGAATACTTCTGTGTAGAATTGTTTCTTCCCTGTGTTCTCATCCCCAGTAGGGATAATGGAAAAGGTGGAGAAATACTTAATAGCTGGAAAATCTACTCTAAATCTCTTTGGGGACTACTTTATCACTTTGAATGATTTCCAGAACATTCTTCTTTCATGCTTAAGCAAAATGCTGATATAGTGTTATGTTGGCAGAGGTTGTAAAGTGTCTGTCAGGTTGGCATTATAGTGCTACCTTGGGCTTTTTCAATGTCCAGCTCAAAGCAATATTTATATGAGAGACCACAGAGGCTGAATTGCAAAAACCTTTCTCATTCAGGCCTTGCTGGTGGCACTTGAGTGTGTCAGTTTTAAGCAGCCACAGGCTCTGGTGAGTAGTTTGGGAAACAGAAGACATGTTGCACACATGGGCTCCTCTTTGATGAAATTAAAATTACAAAGACACAGTTCTCCAAAACATTTTGTGAGAGGCATGTGTATGCATTATAAGTGTTGTCTTAGCTTTAGACTATTTGTTACATAATTTTATTTTTAAAATTAATTTATTTTTGGCCGTACTGTCTTCCTTGCAGTGTGTGAGGGCTTTCTCTAGTTGTATTGTGCGGACTTATTGTGGTGCTTCTTTTATGCAGAGCTCATTGCCCAGGTTTTTAGAATCATGAGGATAGAATGCCTTTTGGATCCGTGGGAGAATATGATAGCTGTGTTGATAATTCTATGAGCTGGAAGGGAATTGAAACTCTAAGGTGCATGGGCTTCAGTGGTTGTAGCACATAGGCTCAGCAGTTGTGGTTAGTGGGCTCCAGAGTGCAGGCTCAGCAGTTGAGGTGCACGGACTTAGTTGCCCTGTTTCATGTGTTATCTTCTGGACAAGGGATCGAACCCATTTCCCCTGTACTGGCAGGTGGATTCTTAACTACTGGATCATTAGGGAAGTCAAGTTTTCTTTATTATAGAGATTTCCTGGTATTTGTTCATTCATGTTTACAGTTTATGAATCATTTTTAGAGTCACATGGCTTAAAAATTGCTAGAGAAACTTATGGCCAATGTGTTAGTCAAAATCACACAGAAGTGAGAGTGATGCATGGCCCCACCCAATTTTAATGTAATTTTTCATTTCATTTGGAGGACCTCACATAATGTGTGAGGGAAGTCTATCTCCACTGCTCTAACAGGCCAGAGAATCTGATTTTAGGTGATATTTTCAAAAAATATTCTAGTTAAGACAGTGGTAAAGTTTATTCTATTAAATTAGACCTTTCGAGTACCTGTGGTGGGCAGATCCAGCACAGCCACTGTGTTTTAATCTCCTTTCCTTCACCCCACTGGTGAAAAAGAGATTCCCACCCTATGGTTATGGAGGTGACCAAACATAGTACTCAACACCAGACAAATGAGACTGACAACAGTTTAATAATCCCATTATTCATTGCCCAGGTTTTTAGACTCCCAAGGATAGAATGGCCCTAGGATCCATGGAGAATGTGATAGCTGTGTTGATAATTCTATGATCTGGAAGGGAATTGAAACTCACTACTCAGGGATAGACAGGAACTGTGTCTAGTTGCTTTGATAAGGATATTTGTTTGGCTGTGAATCTGATCTGTGGGAGTAGAGTGGGATTGGAACTTGCAGTTAGGTCATTTGAGGTCTTGCTGGTTTGACCAGATATCAAGGCCCATAATATTGGGTCTTAACTTTAGGCCTTATACCAGACACTGCTAAATTCAACCATTGCTCTTAGTGTCTAGATCTTCCTTCTGTGTTAATCTGTTTGGGATACTATTAAACACACACACACACACACACACACTGGGTGACTTAAAAAAATGGAAATTAATTTTTTCACAGTTCTGGAGTCTAGAAGTTCATGATCAAGGTGGCAACAAATTCAGTGTCTGCTGAGGACACTGTTCCTATCTTGTAGATGACTGATGGTCTGTTTCTTCAATGGCCTTTCCTTGGTGTGTATACATAGGAGGAGAGAGAGAGCAAGAGAGGGAAGGAGAGGGGGAGAGAGGAAGGGATAGGGGGAGAGAGGGAGGGAAAGAGAGCATCCATTGTGTTTCTTCTTTTAAGGACACTGGTCCGATAAGATCAGGGCTGTACCCTTATAACCTCATTTAACCTTAATTACTTTCTTAGAGGTCCCATCTCTAAATACAGTCACATTGGGGTCTGCAGCTTTAACACATGAATTTGGGGAGAATGCATTCAGTCTATCGGAGAAGGCAGTGGCAACCCACTCCAGTACTCTTGCCTGGAAAATCCCATGGATGGAGGAGCCTGGTGCGCTGCAGTCCATGGGGTCGCTAAGAGTTGGGCACGACTGAGCGACTTCACTTTCACTTTTTACTTTCCTGCACTGGAGAAGGCAATGGCAACCCACTCCAGTGTCCTTGCCTGGAGAATCCCAGGGATGGGGGAGCCTGGTGGGCTGCCATCTCTGGGGTCGCACAGAGTCGGACACAACTGAGGCGACTTAGCAGCAGCAGCATTCAGTCCATAACACCCCCCCCCCATATTTTTCAACACTCCTCACACTTTTCATAATCAGTTAGTATCTATTTCTTTTCTGATAGATTGAATCTTGAAATGTTACTAGTCCCTACCATGGTCTCCCCCACAAAACAGATGTTTTACAATTTGTTGAAGAGAGGAATTTGGATTTTGTTTAAGATACTCAAAACATATCCAACTTTCTTCAAAATCAATTTCTGAATATCATTAGTTAAGGAAATAAGAGATTTGGTCAGCATATTATATTTTTCTTTTTGTCTTTACTGTTCAAAGGAGCCCCAATCATGGTTTTAGTTTTGATTCCTAGATCTGCTGATACCTAATATTTGCCACATTTTGGGGCTTTATCTGTAATATGGAATCAATGATAACTATCCTATCTCTCTGTCTGTGAAGATAAAATGAAAGCATGAATATGAAAGTTCTATATAAGTTACAAATCAGCACACAGAGAAAGATAGGACACATTCCACATACTTCAGCAGCATTACGTTGACCGGATTTTTAAAGAGTCTGAGATGCTGTTAAAAATGTCAGTTCCATTCTCCTACATTGGATTTACTGAGTTGTTGTATCTGATAGTGCCCAGACATTTGAATTTTAGCAAAACTCCAGGTGATTCTAATGCATATTAAAATTTGCAAGCCAATGTACTCTGTTACAGTTAGTTGAAATGAATTAAATAAAAACATCCTCAAGTTCACAAGGAGATACTAGTTTTTAATCAAGAAAAAGCAAATAGTGAAATTGAGTAATTTCCCCAAACAGCAGCTTCCCTAGTGGCTCAGTTAGTAAAGTATCTGCTTGCGATGCAGGGAAGATCCCTTGGAGAAGGGAATGGCAACCCACTCCAGTATTCTTGCCTGGAGAATTCCATGGACAGAGGATCTGGGCTGGCTACAGTCCATGGGATCTTAAAGAGTTGGACACAACTGTGAGACTAACTTTCAGCCTTTAGGCCCTTAAGCATCAGGAAGGGAATGGGTTTACTTGGTTTCTATTATATATTTGCTCCAGATTCAGAACTGTGAATTTAGTGATTCCCAACCCTGATTGATTTCAGAAACACATGGAAACTTTATATCAATTCCTGACCCCGTTTCAGGAGATTTGATTCAGTAAGTCAGTGGCAGGATCAGGAAATCTGTTTCTTAAATATGCATGCAATGGGTATAGACATTGGGGGTAGGTCATTGAATTATGGTAAAACTGATTATAAAGCCAATAAAATTCACAATTTCTTTACTTAACAAACTTCATATGTACCAATATCAGTGTTGACTTATGTGATAATGACATTCATTAGTCCTTATACACAAAATGTAGTTTTAAAAAAAAGGTGATAAAACTTACTATAGGCCTTGCATCTTTTTGTTCAGTACTGAATTGTGTATCTACTTGGAATAGAGTCACTTTTTTTTTTTTTGGTTTAAGATGTGCAATTGAAAGCTGGAAACTGACAGAGCCTAGCTGTTCTGACTGAATGAGTTTCAACTTTCAAAGTCTTATGATTTTTATTACCATCTTCTCTATAATCCCAAGGTTTTAGATGGAATTTGAACACAAAACCTATCACAAACTTATCTGAACACAAAACCTACTTTGGAAAATAGATTTTTAATAGTATTTATTCAATTGGAGAGAAGTGAGTCTTAAACTCTTCTTTCAGTTCAGTTGCTCAGTCGTGTCCGACTCTTTGTGATCCCATGAGCCCTAGCACTCCAGGCCTCCCTGTCCATCACCAACTCCCAGAGTTTACCCAACTCATGTCCATTGAGTCAGTGATGCCATCCAGCCATCTCATCCTCTGTCATCCCCTTCTCCTCCTGCCCCCAATCCCTCCCAGCATCAAAGTCTTTTCCAATGAGTCAACTCTTCGCATGAGGTAGCCAAAGTATTGGAGTTTCAGCTTCAGCATCAGTCCTTCCAAAGAACATCCAGGACTGATCTCCTTTAGGATGGACTGGTTGGATCTCCTTGCAGTCCAACAGACTCTCAAGAGTCTTCTCCAACACCACAGTTCAAAAGCATCAATTCTTTGGCACTCAGCTTTCTTTATAGTCCAATTCTCACATCCATACATGACTACTGGAAAACCATAGCCTTGACTAGATGGACCTTTGTTGGCAAAGTAATGTCTCTGCTTTTCAATATGCTATCTAGGTTGGTCATAACTTTCCTTCCAAAGAGCAAGCGTCTTTTAATTTCATGGCTGCAGTTATGATCTGCAGTGATTTTGGAGCCCCCCAAAATAAAATCAGTCACTGATTCTACTGTTTCCCCATCTATTTGCCATGAAGTGATGGGACCAGATGACATGATCTTAGTTTTCTGAATGTTGAGTTTTAAGCCAACTTTTTCACTCTCCTGTTTCACTTTCATCAAGAGGCTCTTTAAGATGCATGTACCCCAGTGTTCATCGCAGCACTGTTTACAGTAGCCAGGACATGGAAGCAAACTAGATGTCCTTTGGCAGATGAATGGATAAGAGAGTTGTGGTATGTATGCACAATGGCATATTAATCAGCTATGAAAAAGAAGGCATTTGAATCAGTTCTAATGAGATAGATGAAACTGGAGACTCTTATACAGAGCAAAGTAAGTCAGAAAGAAAAACACTAATATGGTATATTAATGGATATATATGGAATTTAGAAAGATGGTAACGATGATCCTATATGCGAGACAGCAAAAGAGACACAGATGTAAAGAACAGACTGTTGGACTCTGTGGGAGAAGGCAAGGGTGGGATAGTTTGAGAGAATAGCATTGAAACATGTATATTATCATATGTGAAATAGATCGCCAGTCCAGGTTTGATGCATGAGGCAGGGTGCTCAGGGCTGGTGCATTGGGATGACCCTGAGGGATAGGATGGGGAGGGAGGCGGGAGGGAGGGTCAGGATGGGGAACACATGTACACCCATGGCTGATTTGTGTGACTGTATGGCAAAAACCACCACAATATTGTAAAGTAATTAGACTTCAATTAAAACAAAAACAGACAGAAAAAAAAAAAGAGGCTCTTTAATTCTTCTTTACTTTCTGCCATAAGGCTGGTGTCATCTGCATATCTGAGGTTATTGATACTTCTCCTGGCAATCTCGATTCCAGCTTGTGCTTCCTCCAGCCCAGCATTTCTCATGATGTATTCTGCATATAAGTTAAATAAGCAGGGTGACAATATACAGCCTTGACACACTCCTTTTCCTATTTGGAACCAGTCTGTTGTTCCATGTCCAGTTCTAACTGTTGCTTCCTGACCTGCATACAGATTTCTCAGGAGGCAGGTCAGGTGGTCTGGTATTCCCATCTCTTTCAGAATTTTCCACAATTTATTGTGATCCATGCAAAGGCTTTGGCATAGTCAGTAAAGAAGAAATAGATGTTTTTCTGGAACTCTCTTGCTTTTTCCATGATCCAGCAGATGTTGGCAATTTGATCTCTGGTTCCTCTGCCTTTTCTAAATCCAGCTTGAACATCTGGAAGTTCACAGTTTACGTATTGCTGAAGCCTGGCTTGGAGAATTTTGAGTATTACTTTACTAGTGTGTGAGATGAGTGCAATTGTGTGATAGTTTGAGCATTCTTTGGCATGGCCTTTCTTAGGGATACACTTCTTTAAACTTAACTTACCCAAATGCTTGCATGCTAAGTCATTTTAGTCATGTCTAACTCTTTGTGATCCTATGGGTAGCCCGCCAGGCTCCTCTGTCCATGGGATTCCCCAAGCAAGAATACTGGAGTGGGTTTCCATTTCCTCCTCCAGAGGATCTTCCCAACTCAGGGATAGAACCCAAATCTCATTGTTATATGACTTATGATTGTATCTTCAGAGGCTTTCAGACATCCTCTTGATTCTTAGTGAAGTGAAAGTTGCTCAGTTGTGTCTGACTCTGTGACCTCATGGTCTATACAGTCCATGGAATTCTCCAGGCCAGAATATTGAAGTGGTAGCTTTTCCCTTGTCCAGGGGATCTTCCCAACCCAGGGATCAAACCCAGGTCTCCTGCATTGCAGGTGGATTCTTAACCAGCTGAGCCACAAGAGAAGCCCTTTGATTCTTAGTGAGTGAAGCGAAATTACTCAGTCATGTCCGATTCTTTGTGACTCCCTGGATTGTAGCCTACCAGATTCCTCCATCCATAGGGTTTTCCAGGTAAGAGTACTGGAGTGGGTTGCCATTTCCTTCTCCAGGGGATCTTCCTGACTCAGGGATTGAACCCAGGTCTCCTGCAGATGCTTTACTGTGTGAGCTACCAGGAAAGCCCAGGGCGCCCAGTGCTGATAAGCCTCCCCCACCCCCAGGCCCTGAGTGATCCGCATCACACCTGTCTCTGCAGGACCTGTTGCTGAGTCTGATCTCCCCTCCTTTCTCACCCAGTTCCTCAGGTAAGGTGGTGCTCAGGCCCCATGTTCTTGTTGTTGTTGATGAATTAGGTGATTCTTAAAAGAAGCCTAAATGCTGAAAAAGTTCTGTTCACTACCCTCCTTTGAGAGAAGAAGAAAAAGAGATGGAATGGCTAACCTATCATGGGCCATGGACTTAGTTGTCAAAAACTGTACTAAAATGCAAGTCTTCTGGGCATAGTTCACTTTTTACTGAATCAGGTGTACTGAATACATCCCATCCATATATGAAAAGAATGCTATTGTTACATGGCATGAAAGTGAGTTTAAATGGGTGTGGATATTGTCAACATCAGGCATCAAATAATTTTTCAACCTTCCCTCATTGTACTTCCAGTGTTCAGAAATTACTGAGGGCAAGAAAAGATTATGCTACTCCTGCCTTTTGTATCTGCTTCTCAAAACTGCAGCCCATAATTCCTCTTATTGGTCAACTTCTGGGAACATGATTTATAGTTTTTGAAGAACAGAAGTAATTTAAAGGCTCTATATTCTATTAGAGATTAATTTTAGATAAGGGCCAGAAAGTATTTGACACATTAATGGAACTAACTTCACAGAATCATCTAGATACATATAATGCTTTCTTGATATGTACTCATTAAAAAGCAAAGTGGAACACTGAAGCATAGACAGTGATTGTTTTGAGAGCTTTGGATAATTAAAGAGCAATCTCAGGTTATTAGCATACAAATCTTTAAATTCATCTTATCTTTGTTACTGATTATGCTATATTATAAAATTTTTCTTTTAAAGGAGAGTAAGGGCAACCTAGATAGCATATTCAAAAGCAGAGACATTACTTTGCTGACTAAGATCCGTCTAGTCAAGGCTTCCTGTGGTCATGTATGGATGTGAGAGGTGGACTGTGAAGAAGGCTGAGCACCGAAGAATTGATGCGTTTGAACTGTGGTGTTGGAGAAGACTCTTGAGAGTCCCTTGGACTGCAAGGAGATCCAACCAGTCCATCCTAAAGGAGATCAACCCTGGGATTTCTTTGGAAGGAATGATGCTAAAGCTGAAACTCCAGTACTTTGGTCACCTCATGCGAAGAGATGACTCATTGGAAAAGACTCTGATGCTGGGAAGGATTGGGGGCAGGAGGAGAAGGGGACGACCGAGAATGAGATGGCTGGATGGCATCACGGACTTGATGGACGTGAGTCTGAGTGAACTTTGGGAGATGGTGATGGACAGGGAGGCCTGGTGTGCTGCAATTCATGGGGTCTCAAAGAGTCGGACACGACTGAGCGACTGAACTGAACTGAACTGAACTGAAGGGCTACCTTAAGTCACAGATACTTCAAAAGACCCTTCAGATGAGATGTAGTAAGAGAATTAGAGAAAGGAGTTAACTCTAAAAAAAAATCTTTGTATTTTAACAGAACCAATACTCACTCTTTAAGTATCTCCAGTCTGTAGTGTTTGTTACAGCAGCCCAAGCAAGCTAATACAATTACATACATATGGATATATATCCTCTTAACATCATCCCACTTGTCAGAGCCTGGCAATCTCTTGAAATTGTATGTAAAATATTTTTAGAAGCAGGGCTGGCTACATACTTTCTGTTTTTTTCTTGCAAAAAGAAAACATGGGCCCTTTGTTCAAAAAGAGCAAGAAAGTACCTTTCTTTTTTATAACCTATAGTACCTTTAAAATACTAAAATACAATGTTTTTTTTATTTCTTCAATGGTGTGTCTTTCAACTTGCCATTCTTAATTTCCCAATAAAGAAAAATGAAAATATTTAAAAGTATTAGTTTGCATGTTACCATTTATATTTATTGTGTACTGCAAGTTTGAAAGGCAAATAATTTTACTAAAAAAGCATTTAACTTGTACACAGAATCACCAAATTTGTACGGTTCTTATTTTGTAGTTTGTACATATATATTTTGTTCTTAGCAGAACAGTAGAAACACTGCATATAACTAACTCAACTGTTTTTACCATTTCTTGGTACTCACACAGTCTATCAACACTCATTACTGATGGCTTTCCCATATGTAAAGAAGGACTTAAACAAACTATGGGTTACCTGGTCTTTTCCTTCTATGTCATCGTTTTCAGCAGAGGGGGTTGGCTAATGCAGGGAAGGGACAGAAACAAGAAAGGATACAACAGGACTCCTTGGTCATTCGTTTTCTTTCTGTATTTGAAGCAAAAGTTTTTATTTGATTTGAAAGAGTGGCTTCTTGGGGAAGTTAGTGCCCTGCTTACTCATTAGTAGATGCTCCTGTTTGCCTTGTCCTTGTTTTGAGTCTTACTAAATGCCCACATATTGGGGGTTCACTGAATTCTGTGCTCATGGGTGTTGCAAATTCTATATACTGATGGAGTGGCAAGGACAGGGGACATGTGTATTTTTCATTCTCCTCTGCTCATGTTCCAACATCCCACTGAACTTCTCTTACAAAGCATATGTTCAAAGGTAAAATCATTAAGAATCCAAGATAGTGACGTCAGAGTATCAAAACAAGTCTGAGGACCTACTGAACAAGGGACCTTTTGTGACTGCAGAGGTCACATGTGTATGAAGTCAGCATGTGTAGGGGTGTGTGTGCACTCGTGAACACCCAATAGTATTTTCCTAGGAAGAAGAAGAAGACTCTTTTTCATACTTTCAAATGAATGTCTGGCCTCACAAAATGAAGAGAAGATACTGTTTTAGAAGGATTGTGTTTCAGAACAGAACTTTGTCACTCTGCCAGGGAGGTGGTCATTCTTATTTTCCTCCTCTGGAGAGAACTGATGCTAGTAGATTTGCTGGTACTACTTGCAAGGCGTTAATTGAGCCATTAAGTTTGGAACTATGCCTCTAAAATTTTTCCTGAAAGGAAATATGGGTGTTCCAATCACAAAGCATCTGAGCTAAGGTATCTGTCAACTTCATTTTTATATATAAGAAAGAGGGACTCTAAAGGACTCCTGAGGAGCTTGTAACTGTTTAAAAAGTATGTCCTGAGCTTTGTCCTTTAGGACTACACATAAAGCTAGGGGAGAGAGGGGCTCTTGGATGGCCAAAGAAAGGCTAAGACTTTCTTAAATGTTTGAAAATAATGCTTTTGGCAAAAGCAGTTGCTGTTCAGTGGTGTGTAACATCTTGGGTCACATGTGGCTGGCAAAATAAATTGCCTGCATCCTGCCTCATCACCTCTGTTAGACATTGATCTCACACAGTGTAAAAATGGGTGTTTTATGCAGGGAAAGACACTGACATTTGTGTGTACCACTCTGGAGTCTTTGCTGCTGGTGAATGCTGTGATAATTACTCACAAATATTCAGTCTGCCAACCATTTCTTTGTAATTGACAGTTCCTGACTCCTGGGCTCACTGGAGAATTGTATACTTGGTGCAGCTCAATAAAAGCCAGGAACGGGTTTGTATACATTGCTCTGTCAGGCAGAGTTCTGGGATGTTGGAGTCGTTCATTATAGCCTTTGCTGCATCATCCCACACAACTCCAGCCAGGATTTAGTCACTTGAAAGATTGTTTTCAAGCTTTTAAAGTAAGATGGTTTGTACTCTGAGATAAAAACTAAGAGTGCTATGAATTTATGGTTCTAGAAATACTTTTCTTAGCCATTTAACAACGTGGAGTGGAGAATTTTTAAAACATTTATTAATCAATACTTACAGGTTGGAACAAATTATTTCTTTCTTTGATTTTGCCCAATAGAAATGGAAATAATTTGAAAAAGACAGTAGATGGCAAAATGCAAATGGTTTCTGTCTCTGAAACAAGAATGGCAAGGTTAGGAATATTCAGAGCTTTCTTTTTCCCCTTCTAGTTTCAAACTCAATATAATGTCAGAAATAGTCAACATAATGGATCATTGCTATTCAACAAATGAAGCAGTCCTTGTTTACAATAAAAACATATGGTAATTTAGAAACAGCAAACACATGCTATAAACATTCTGGGACTGAAATATTTACCTAAAGGCTTGGCTGATCAGTTGCATTTTATGTGCTTTATCAGAGATGCCTATTCCTTAAGTGTCAGAAAAGAAAGGCAAAGGAATGCATGCCATCAGTGTCAGGGAAAGAGAAAGTTGACTGACCCATGGAACACATGATTTCTATACATGCTTTGCTTCTTGTCTCTTAAAAAAAATGTGGATAAGTGAAAACTCTGAGGTCCTTACAAGTATCTCATTTTCTGATAAGTGTTATTAATTTTTTCCTTTATTAGTTGGTTATGATTTCAATCTTATTTCTTAATTTGTTTCTAGACCAAATTCTCAAAATGCATGCCTGTCATGAATCCTCTTTCCAGGCATGCACGATGAGTTTGAATTAAAGGCCCAGGAACTGTTGTTGGCAATAATTTTTTTCCTTACAGGGCTTGCCACTTCTGCTCTGTTTTTGTCATAAACTGCCAAGTTCCCTTTGAACAAGGAGCTTTTTATTCCAGCTAAGAGCATTCACCACTGGGGCTAGGAGACCTGCCCTGACTCCTGCCTTTTCTTCCCCTCCCCAAACATCGGGGTCTCAGCAATAAAAGGGTGTTAATATTTCAAATTTCATACCTTACAGGATTACAATGAGCATGATATGCGTTATACATACTCAGCACCAGACTGGCTTAACATTATTGAGATTTCTATTGTAGTATTACAAAGAGAAATCAAGTTCTAATTAAAAAAAAAATTTTATAGACTGTTTAAAAAGTTACCCAAAGCCTTCAATTGGTCCTCTATATACTGTCACCTGATTTTATAATCTCTATCTCTTTCTTGCTACTTCTAAAATTAGCCCTTGGCTTCTTTTCTTCCTTATCTTTCTGCCTCTTGTCCTGTTTCTTCTATAAGGAAAACTTCTTTTCTTCTCCTAATGCACTAAATGATTTTGTTAAGGCAGTTCAAGACTTTGCACTTCAGTGAGTTTGCACTGGTTGTTCCATTTGGCAGTCACCACCTCTGACTTTTGTGTCCATAGCCCTTTCCTATGTGATCTATTGCTTTTTATGTGCTTATGTGTGTTATAGCTTTTTCTGATACACTTATTTAGATAAATTCCAAAGTACTACTTTTTTCTACATCATATCTGTTAAAGCAGTGCCAAATATCTTTCTTTCTATCTCTCCATACACACAAAGGGTACTTAATAAATGCTTGCTAAACAATAAACTATCATCAGCATGCCTCATCTAGGAGTTACAATGAAAGAATTTTGATTTGGAAATCTAGTTTTTCTTGTGCATTGTTATCCTAGCTCTCTGCCTCAGGATTTCCATATATACCATTTAGAATATTTTCAGTTATGGCTACATAAAAATGCATTTGAGGCTGTTTTACATTTTTTTAAAAATATTTTAACACTAATTCGTAAACATTACATTGTTGATGATTCTTCTGGTATCAAACCTCAGATACTGGCCATCTAGACAGGGGACAGCAAATATTTTCTTTTAAAAGTTAGGGTCAGATAGTAAATATTTTAGACAATGTCCACACACAGCCTTCTTTGACATATATTCCTTAATATTTTCCTTTTAGTTTTAACAACCCTAACAACATTCAAACCATTTTTAGCTTACTGGACAAACATCAAAATGCTGCAGACCATGGTATGTGACTACTGATCTAGATCTCTCAAACTTCAGCTCTTGTTGGTTCCATCGCATAGAATTTTCAGTGCATTCTGCCTACTGTACTCTATGCAATTTTTAAAGAGTGAATTTTCCTTGTGGAAATTATTTAAGAAGAGCTGCAAAGATGAAGTATGATCGGTAAAGAACCAGAGGAGTGTTTCTTCTGTATCAAGTTCTATTACTATCATTGCTGGCTTCGCAGCAATCCTGTTAACCCTAACAGCTTGTGACAGCTGGTTAATTCATGGAAGCCTCACCAATTAACCTGTGCGATATCTCCATAGGCCCAGGATAATTGTGTTTGGACTAAATATTCCAGGTGGTGTCTTGACATGCCTTTAGGGACACTTCTAACACCCTGGGGGAGATTCCAGGCATGACACCTGTGGGCTCGACCCCAGAAATTTTCCTTGGAGGACAACTCAGATGCCATGTTTTTCAGAAAGCTTTTCTTATTCCCAAGATCTCATAATTTTCTGAGCCCTGTCACTTTCGTGTCTTTTAATAGCCTTTCCTGACTTCAACTGTAGCTATTCAAATCCTGTTTTTATCCTCTGGGTTCGGCTTATGCACAAAGGTTTGTATGTTTTTCTTTTTCCTTATGTATTTACAATACCTCTCTCCTGGTAGATGTTCAAAAACATTGAACTGAATTCAAAACCTACTGATAGCCAATTAAGTAATATTTTTCCTGTACCTTCTGTTGGCTTTTAAAGAGATGAAGAACAATCCTACTAAATGATTTACTGAGAGTCTTTTTCCATCAAACAGAGCCTAAGGAGAAATGGTTTCCCCACAATATATTTTTCTAGGAGTCTATTCCCTTGCAGTTTTGTCAAATTTGATACATTTAATCATTTCTGAGTCTATGATGAATTCTGGAAGTCTGGTACTTAAGTTTTTAGTAGTTATTTTTAGTCAAACTGTGTCCAGATAAAAAAACCAAAAAACTGACTCGGACTTTTTTTCCCTTTGGGGTCAGTTTCCCACATCCTTTCTTTCTCTTTCTGTTCTGAGAACATATTCCAGGGAAGTCAGTTCTGTTCTGACACTAAAGCACCTGTTAATAGCCACTTAACCATCCCAAGGAGGCATAGATCTTCATCCTGGGCCTGTCTGTCATAGTAGGTAAAGAGAAAGTTGGCTTAGTCAAAGGCTTTCTCACCAAACTGAAATATGATCTGACTGCTTGGAGAGGCATCTATGCAAGCAGGCAACAACTTTCCTAAATTCAACCTAAAATAAGGGGGAAACATATCCTACTGAAGACTCATGCCTTGAAATGTCTTCGGAGAGCACAACCGAGTCTTCATTTAAGTCTTACCTGGTGTATTTGCTAACAATAGTTGGTGGAGGCATAGAGAGAAGGAGGAGAAATACCTGAATTAAATGGCTGCCCTGGCAAATTAGTGTGAGAGTAAATTCTTATTTGACCTTCTGGACGATAAGTTATTTGCTGGTGGTCATTCAGAGAAAGTAAAAATTGTCCTTTTGATGTGTGAAATGTACTTTCTTTAGTTTTTTGCTTCCCCTGTGATAAACCAGTGAATTTCCCTAAGCTGTTCAGCTGTACTATGGGGATTAAATATCGATTCTAATCTTGTAAATAGGGTGGAATGTGAAGCTGGATGATGGGCCCCTTAGGGAAGGACACTGTTTTAGGTCTTTCTTTTATAGAAAACTTAGAGGTAAGTTGCTCCATTTCAAAGAATGAAAGTAGACAGACAAGGAAGACAGCGTTTTTCTGAATCAAATTAATAGGAACAGGCTGCCTATGGTATGATGAGTACAAAGAAAAAAAAAAAGTGGCTTAACCTGCCTTTTTGGTGGAGAGTGTCCAGAGTGCTGTTTGAATAAGTGACAATGAGCATATTGTATTTTAGAATGTGCAGTGGGGCAGAAATTATGAGACTGAATTCTTCCTGTCAGCTGGACCCTTTTGTATCTTGGGTTCGTTGTTAAGTCAGTTCACTTGTGGTCTGTTTCCTCTGTAATTTGACTTAAAGTTGAGGGCAAAGATAAAATCAGCTTAGAAAGGAAGCTGACAATCTGGTAAATAGCTGTGGCTTTTCTCTTTTAGGCAATAGGTGAGATAACCAAGGATCAAAGCAATGAATAATATTTCCTTAGGAAATAAGTTTTCTGCTGCTGTCAGATGGTCTTGAATATTCAAAATTGCCCACCAGATAAGCTGACCTACAAATACACAGGGAGACTCAGGGAGGATTGACCTCCCTACCTGCCGGAGATTCTTGGCAGCAGTACACAGACTTCTTTCGCCTAGGTGGCAGCAAGGTTCAGTCGGTGGATGAAGACCAGTATACGCTATTCTTTGAGTTTTTTTTTTTTTAATGGAAAACCTGGGTTGGGGGGGGTCTTTTCTCCTTTCATGGAAAATCTATCTTATAAGAGGAAATGAATAGAATAGAAAAGATAGACCTTTACATGTAAACGAAATGGTGTATGGATAGAGCAAAAGACTGATTCTTATTTATTGTTTCTTTAATTAAATAGCATGATGTTTTTCTTTGGACTTCTGCATTATTCTAGTAATTGGCCTATTTTATACATTTTCACATTATTTTGCACAGAATAACACTGTATAAATTCGATTTTTAAAAGTCCTCCTCTTAAATAGTGTCAATCCCAACTAGTTTGGTTCTATTAATGAATCAACTAATTAACTTATTGATGTTTTAAAAAATTATTGGGAGTATGTATGCCAGTCATTGTACTATATACTGTTAGACAAGAACCAGCAAACTTTTCTACACTAAATTCTTGTACTTTTAAGCCATAATCATGTGATTGCAAGTTTTTACTTTGTTTGCAATTGTACTGTACATACAGTTTGTACAGTAAAACTGAATTTTAATTTCTTAACAGCAATTAGTGTTTAATACTTTTATTAAATGTCCTATGATACCCAGAACCGAGTAAAGCATATAGTACTCAGTTCATTTCTTTTGACCGTTCTTTTGTTCAACTTTGAGAGTGCTTTTTATATATTGAGAAACAATGACTGTTTCTGTACCCACAGGCTGAATTTTTTCTGTGCTGTCTCTTCCCTCTCAACCTGAACTTTGATCATAACTTTATATGGGAAAAATATAAAATCAGACCTGCCTTGAGAAGTAGGAAATTTGAGAAAGCCCATCCTGGGTCGGGAAGATGCCCTGGAGAAGGAAATGACAACCCACTCTAGTACTTTTGGCTGGAAAATTCCATGTACGGAGGAGCCTAGTAGGCTACAGTCCATGGAGTTGCAAAGAGACAGACATGACTGAGCAACTTCATTTCACATCAGATAAATGTGTAAGAAAAAAACCCTGAGGCAAATTTGAGCTAACATCATGAGAAATGGAGCACAAATGAAGTGGTACAGGTATGTGAACAGTATCCTCTTCAGCTCCTCGTCCTTCTCTGTACCATTTTAATAAGTGGTAATCCTGGAATCGTTCTTTGATTTTTCTCATTTACTCTCACTCCATGGCCAACAGTTTATCAGGTCCCGTCAATACTACTTCCTGAATCATATCCCCAAACCAACCATTGAATACGACCACTCTGGTTCAAAGCACCATTTGTCATCTGGACTTTCGCAGTAGTCTCCCATACAACAGCCACTTGACTTTTAAAAATAGAAACCATTTGATGCTACTTCTGTGCTCAAATCTCTGTTTCATGGCAAAATAACAGTAAAAATAAAATGCCCAGTTTAAGCATGACATTTGGTCTATAAGGCGCTATAAGAACTGGTCCTTGTCTATCAAAGCAATTGTCTTCTGACCTCCTTTCCACCTCTTCCACTCCAGCTACACTGTTTTCCTGCTGTTCCTTGAACTTGCTGATCTTATTCACATATCTTGGCTTTTGGGCTTGCTATTTCCTCTGCTCCAAACGTTTACCTTTGATTTTTAAATGGTTCTATTGCTCTCTTCTATCCTAAAGGAGACCAGTCCTGGGTGTTCATTGGAAGGGCTGATGCTGAGGCTGAAACTCCAATACTTTGGCCACCTCATGCAAAGAGTTGACTCATTGGAAAAGACCCTGATGCTGGGAGGGATTGGGGGCAGGAGGAGAAGGGGATGACAGAGGATGAGATGGCTGGATGGCATCACTGACTCGATGGACATGAGTTTGGGTGAACTCCGGGAGTTGGTGATGGACAGGGAGGCCTGGCGTGCTGCAATTCATGGGGCCACAAAGAGTCGGACATGACTGAGCGACTGAACTGAACTGAACTGATTGCTCCCTTTATTTAATTTTTGATTCAAATTTTACCTTCTTTGATAGGCCTTGTTTATTTTAGTATTTGCACATAGGCCTAATCGTTCTCTTTACTCTGTTTCTTTCAAAATTTATTTGTAGCACTTTTCATTATCTGAGATCATGTTCTTTATTTTTTTAGTGTCTTTTTTTTCCTACCATAATGTAAACTAGATGAAACTGGAGGGTTTTTTTCCCACCCCATGAGTAATGCTGGAACACGTAGGTACAAAATAAGATTTACTGAATAAATAAATAAATAAATATAGGGAGTAATGCTATAGCTATTTCTGGGGGCAGGTGTTCAGTGCTGGTACAATGACCTTGATTTGCTTCATGCCATTTCTGTTTGCTGAACCTGACCTTGTGTTAGTAATTTGTTAAAGAGTCAGTGTCTTCTTTGGATCACCTCTGAGTTAGGCATGGGGGCCGCAAGCCACTCAGAGCAGGACAGAAATAAAGAAACTGCCAAGTCACAAGGTAGAATGTCATAGAATCATTGCCAATACAGTCTTAATTGTCTCAGTTTGTAAGTGACAAAATGAGGGTCCATAAAAATAGTAGCTGGAAATACTTGCATGTTCTTGGTTGTTCATCCAGGATTTTTAAGTGTATTAAGTTATTTGATCTGTACTTTTATGATGTAGGTATTATTATGCTTTATACTTGATGGATGAGGAATGAAGTTTCAGGCACAGTTGCCCAGTGTCCCCCAACTATCAGTAAAACTGGATTCAAACCGTGGTCTCATAATTACCACTTGCTGCTGCTGCTAAAGTTGCTTCAGTCGTGTCTGACCCTGTGCGACCCCATAGATGGCAGCCCACCAGGCTCCCCCGTCCCTGGGATTCTCCAGGCAAGAACACTGGAGTGGGTTGCCATTTCCTTCTCCAATGCATGAAAGTGAAAAGGGAAAGTGAAGTCGCTCAGTCGTGTCCGACTCTTAGCGATCCCATGGACTGTAGCCCACCAGGCTCCTCTGTCCATGGGATTTTCCAGGCAAGAGTACTGGAATGGGGTGCCATTGCCTTCTCCAATTACCACTTAAGTAATATCTAATGTTTTTATTCCCTGGGGACAAAATGTTCTAGTCTAAAGAAATGGTTTTGCAGAAAATCCCAATCAGCTCTCCTAATTACTGTCTGATTATATTTCTTATATTCTAAGAACCATAGTTTTAACTTTAGTGTTAATATGTGTGTGTGTGTGCCTATATTTATATCTATATCTATATATGTATCAGGCTTCACTGGTGCCTCATATGGTAAAGAATTTGCCTGCAATGCAGGAGACCTGGGTTCAGTCCCTGGGTTCAGAAGATCCCCTGGACAAGGAAATGGCAACCCATTCCACTATTCTTGCCTGGAGAACTCCATGGACAGAGGAACCTGGTGGGCTATAGTCCATGGAGTCACAAAGAGTTGGATATGACTGAGTGACTAACATTTACACACTTTTTTTCATAGTAGGTATTATACTACCCACTTCATATCATTGAGAGAAGTGATTGATCATGAATTACGTGCTCAGCACAATTCCTGGTTCATGTAAATGCTATTGCTATTAATAAATAAAGTATTAACTACTTTCATTCAACCCTTTAGTCCCGTTTATGGGTATTGCATTACCACAGTTACCTTCTTCCTAGAAGAGAAATGTTTCACAGACATCTGGAAATCCAAGGGACTGTACCCTTACTACTAGGTGGTATATAAGCATGATTTTTAAATCAAATTTGTTTCTTACAAAGCACTGTGGGAATTAATGGGAGATATATTTCACCAGAGGAGAAGGCAATGGCAACCCACTCCAGTACTCTTGCCTGGAAAATCCCATGGACGGAGGAGCCTGGTAGGCTACAGTCCATGGGGTCGTGAAGAGTTGGACACGACTGAGCAACTTCACTTTCACTTTTCACTTTCATGCATTGGAGCAGGAAATGGCAACCCACTCCAGTATTCTTGCCTGGAGAATCCCAGAGACAGAGGATCCTGGTGGGCTGCCGTCTATGGGATCGCACAGAATCGGACATGACTGAAGCGACTTAGCAGCAGCAGCATATTTCACCAGTTTTGGCACAAGTCACTCTCCAACTGGTATCAAAAGTCCAATGACTCATTCAATACACTTTATTTTCAATAGAACCACTGAAGAGAAAATGGAAACATGTCATTTTCCCTTTAAGGCCATGCACATTACTGAGTTTTCCATGGGCTTGCTGTGCACACATGACTTTTAAAATGAAAATACTATTCATGTGAAGAGGATGGTCAAGGTAGATTGCAACGGATTGTCACTGCAGTAGTTTGAGATGTCAGTAATTCTTAAGCTAAAAGGAATGCTTTCATGATTTAAGAGGATGCCTCTAATTTTACATTTGTTGTCATCTTTCATTTGTTTTCCTATTTTGGAAACTTTTACCAACTACACTTATCAGGCGGCTTCTGATTCCTATGGAAGAATGGTCTGTCTTAAAATTTGCGATCCAAGAGGAAGATAGGAGACATTTGTATTTTGATTTCAAAGTATTTTAAAGATTTGATTGTTTATCTACTGTGAGTTTTTGTATTTCATTATTGTAGGCAGCACACAGAAAAGGCTACTTTGTGTATTTGTTTTCTGAGAGACTTGATCAATGAAGCGAGCTTAAAGTACTTTTCCAAAAGAAATAATCACATGTAATTAATATAAAGAAATCAATTGGATCTATTTATTCTCCCCTCCTTATTACAAGAACATATTTAACCTTAGAAGTAAAAATAAGAAGTTTCAGTGTTATTACTTCACATGGCAGAATCACTTGGCTCTGTTTGAACTATGATTAGCTGTGTCTTTGGTAGCTGCTGTAACTATCATGCTCCTTAGGTACCCTTCAAGGAAGTTGGAGTAGGACTTTTCAACCAGAGAACAATGATACGATCCTTGGATACATGGTCCTAGAATGTTATCCTTCGGTTGATTTCTGAACTTTATAAAGTTGTGAAAGTAAAAGTCGCTCAGTCGTGTCCAACTCTTTGTGACCCCATGGACTATATAGCCCATGGAATTCTCCAGGCCAGAATACTGGAGTGGATAGCCTTTCTCTTCTCCAGGGGATCTTCCCAACCCAGGGATCAAACTCAGGTCTCCCACATGGCAGGCGGATTCTTTACTATCTGAGACACTTGAAGACACCCTAAATAGACTATTGTAAGTATTTATATAAAGTGAAAGTGCAGATGAATTTTTTAATCAGCTTGTTCTAAATGACTGGAAACTGCTATCAATAGGCCAATTGATTATATCTGAAATCCTCGAGGAAAAAAAAATTCTGCTTAATAAGGGACTATTAGACCTGTCCCCATTTGCCATAATCCCATGAAAACATGGCCCAAAGGAGGGAAATTCACTTTCAAACTCCTGGGAAGTAAGAAGCATGAAAAATTAAGTACAGAAGGGACATTCTAGAAACTTCAAAGGACAAGAAGAATAAACAATATAGTAAATGTGAGGTGAACAAAAATTTCAGTGGGGGAACAAAGGACTGTTCTTTTTAAACTGTCATTTGTGGATTGGTCTTGCCACACTTCTGAGCGGACTTCACAGAAAAAAAAGAAAAAAAAAAACATCTCTTCTATCTGTGATTGTTTTGACTGGTGCTTTCTAAAGTTCTTGAGAGGTAGATCATACTGGGAAAACTGAATCAATTCATTCACTCTCAAAACATAGAATTCTTTATTACTCATCTTTGCTGAGCTGGGCTATAATTCTGATTCCCATGAAAATTTCTTGGCTTGGGAGAAGACATCTGTGTCATTAAGGCAGTAAGATGTACCACCCAATGAATTCAGGGCTTTCTTTCATCAAAGTATAGCATTGAGGGTAAATTATAATAATCAAGATTGGGCCCTTAACAGAACCAATATGCAAGCAGATCTGAAATGAAAACTCTTGAAATCTGTTATTTAAGGCACCTTAAATCTCCTAGGAATCCATGGACTAGGAAGTCCCAGGTATAGCACTCCAAGTTTCTACAAATATTCTCTTTGTATAAAAGCATGCTTTTTACAAGTACTATGCCATTGAAGAATAGCAGGAAGGAAGGCGTAGAGTTGCAGTGACACATAGTATTGTCATTCAAACTAGCCATTCTGCACACTCTATGTCACCAGTCATTTTCCTTTCCTGCTAATTTACATGGTTGCTTCTTCATTGGGTGGTTTTCTATGTGTTAAGCTTTGAGTAATTCATTCTTATACCACTTTCCTCCCCTTCCTTGTTTATTTATCACAGAGCCTATAAAGCTCAGTGACATTTGACTTTGCTCTGTTGCTGACTGGGTCATGGAATGCAGAAAGCATGTATGTATCATTGAGTGCATCTCTGAGTGATGGTCTCAGCATTATGTCAAACCACAGGGTCAGCCTCTCTCATCATGTCACATCACATCATGCTTGATGTCGACACATGGCTCAATTCTAAGTATCCACATGTAATCAGGAAATGAGCCTTCACAGCAGTCTGAGCAGTGCTTTCAGATAACAGGAAATAGAGCAGATTGACCTCTCCATTTTTACCACTGCAATTATAATGAACCCTGTTAGAAGTTGTGCATGTATATATATATATATATTCACATCTCATTGATAAAATCATCTGTACAAGATAGGCATTTTCTTTCTGAATTCTTCTCATAATGATGAGGCAGTGCCCCTCCTGGGTTTATTATTGTGATGAGAAGATCTAATTCCTGGAACCAGGTATTAATCTAAAGGATTCTACTGACAGAATGAGCTACATGATAGTTATTAGGGATTTGCAATGTGACAATCAAACTAAGGCTATTCAAAAAAAAGTTAGACCAGGCCATTGAGAGATTATTTCTGCAAAATGTCTCCACTGTAAAATCAGTCCAAGCTGATACATTAGGCTTCTGTTGCTTGATAAATCAGGAGTATGAATATATTAACCAGTAACACTGAATACTTCGAATTTTAAATTTTGCCTTGATTAAGAACTCTAAGGCACTGAATATTAGTCCTCGAAACTCCTTTGCCTTTAATCCTCCATCCTTAAGTCTTTCCACATTAGAAGCTAATAAAAACTAATCTGAATAAAACAAGATTCTTGAAAATTAATGAATGAAGTAATTAATGAATAATAAGTTGATGAACCTATATTGTTCATATTTGTTGTGTTCCAAAAAACCCAAGAATCTACAATAGAGAGAGACGGGCATGTTTCTGAACCTTTCACTAGTGGAGAAGTAGGTTGTTCTTTCAAGAATGTGGAAATTGACATACGCTTCCCTGGGAACTCAGGAGTCTTAGATGGAGGTATTACCCTGGTCATCAGAAACATTAACTTTCATAAGTGCTGGCCCAGTGAAGCTTTCCTTAGTGCTCTCAGTCTCCTGTTCCATAGCATTTCTGCTCATTTTACTCTAGATATTTATTTTTCTCCATTATGCTTCTCTTTCATTCTCTATCAAAGCTTCCTCTCCTGGCTATGCTTGACAACTTAATGTGCTATTCTTCTCAAGCAATTTAATAAGAATCAAAATCTTACATGCAGAAATGAAGTAATGATTATTGGATAAGTGAGGGGTGTTTAGGAAACAGTAGACTGAATTGGTTAACCCTGAAATGATAAACATGGTTTAAAAAAGTATGCTCTATTTTAATGTAAATTTATCTTTGGTCTATAACATTACTCTAAAGTATTTACATTGCCATCAGCTAATATTATTTATCACAGACTCACTGGTAGGTTGTGTTTTAATATGCTATTGTGAAAAAGACTTCCTCATTTCAGTTGATTGTAGATTCAGCATGCATATGTTATCACTGCTCAGAAAGCTAATTGAAACTTTGGTTATATTCATAATGTATTGTGTCTTGATCAAGGGCAGTAATATTCCCTTTGTTCTCTGTGCTGATCCTGCTACATCTGGAATACTGAATTCCCTTCCAAATGCCTTATGATTGTGTATTGGACCATTCCAGTTGGATTACAAATAAAAGATCAAATGTATACATGTATTGAGATAAAAAGACATATTGTTTGCTTAAATTTAAGGATATTGCAGGAACTGATGGCTCCTGGAACAGCCTTTCTGATGTGGGGTAAGAGTGAAGTTGAGTTAAGATTGGATCAGGTTTAGAATTAGGTGAAAAATGGGCTGGGAGTGAGCATAGTGTGTGCCTAGGGTGATATTGGGTACAAGTTGAGCTTCAGGCAAATTTAGAGTGTTGAGGGGATGGGAAGAAGCCTATGAGTGAGTCTAGAGAGGACCAAAGAACGCTCTCAAGCTTGCATAGCAGATTGATACATTCTAGTGGACTTAGGGCACATGTCAGGCTTACCAACATAATACCTCTAGACAGAGTCAACCTAACAATGGACAAAATCAACCTTAGCAGACTGCTCCTGAACTTTTTCACCATCTTTATTATATTCAGTCATCTGAGCATCTCTTATGTCTGCTGCAGCTGCTGCTATTTAGTAGCTAAATCGTGTCTGACTCTTTACAACTCCATGGACTGAAGTCTGCAAAGCTCCTCTGTCCATGGGATTTCCCAGGCAAGAATACTGGAGTGGGTTGACATTTTCTCCTCCAGGGGATCTTCCCAACCCAGGGATTGAACCTACGTCTCCTGCATTGCAGATAGATTCATTAGTGCTGAGCCACCAGCTTTTATGCCTGAAAGTATGTGTAAGTGTTAGTTGCTCAGTCATATTCGACTCTTTGCGATCCCATGGACAGGTAGACTGTAGCCCACCAAGCTCCTCTGTCCATGGCATTCTCCAGGCAAGAATACTGGAGTGGGTAACCATTTCTTTCTCAAGGGGAATCTTTCTGACCCAGGGATCAAACCCAGGTCTCCTGAATTGCAGGCAAATTCATTACCATCTGAGCAGGAAAGCCCTTATGCTTTTATGCTTGTGTGTGTGTGTGTGTTAGTTGCTCAGTCATGTCTGATTCTTTGCGACCCTATGGACTGTAACCCACCAGGCTCCTCTGTCCATGGAATTCTCCATTCAAGAATACTGGAGTGGGTTTCCATTCTCATCCAGATCTCCTGCATTGCAGGCAGATTCTTTGCCATCTGAGCTACCAGGAAAGCTCAAACGATCCTCAAATATGGAAAGGGAATTGATGAAGATGTTAAAGATTAAGAGTTACCCCAGGCTTAATTGTGTAAGTTGGGAGTTTGTCAAGAAGAAAAATTGGGAAGCCATAGTTCTTGTCACCTAATAACTGAAATGAGGGGCATAATGTGAAATGAATAGCTCTCTTGGCCTTGAACTTAACAGATATCAGAGTTTAAAGGGGTACCTGGAGTTTTGTGGGAGATATCTGAGGAAAGCTTTCTAATAATAAGGGCTATGCAGTGATGGTATGAACACCCTTATAACCAGGGGGTTACCCATTTCTGCACATGTGCAAGAAGAGGCTGGTGAACTTTGCCTTGAATTGGAAATGTTATTGGGGGATCTCAAAGGTCTTTTCTGAGACAGTGATTCTGAAAGGCTTTGAATTCTTCAACCATGAGTTTCAAGATTTTCCTGTTTCAAAATTTTCTCTGAATCTGAAAATTCAGATCACTGAATTTTCTTCTTGAGATAAAAGCAGAAGTAAAGGAGGTAATGTCACTAAAGCTTCTAGTACATACCCCTTTTTCCTAATCACTGTCTTCCTTTGGCTCTTAAAGAAAACATATCAGAAGAAAATTGAGTAACTGAATAGGATGTGCTGTCTAACACAGAAGCATTTCTGTTGGGTGAAAAATAGCCAGTCAGGCAATGGAAGATTTATGGTGTGACTTACAAACACAGTTTATTGAATATTTTCATTTTAGGCTTCCCAAACTGTTGCTGACCATCAGTTCTTTGTACTTCTATTTTTGCTCATTTTTAAAATGCAGTTTGAAACTCCAGCTGCTAAGCCAAGAATGTTCTTTTTCACTGGCAGCATTTTCCTTTATTGGCAGAATCCACAGGCAATTGCTTTGATACTTTTTGGAGTTACATTTGGTCTCTGTCATAGTTCATGCAAAGATAAGCTGATTGGGTTGTCTGGTTGGTCCCAGATGCTTTTGGTTTTAATGCCCCATCAATTCTCTTTGAAAATGAAGTCCTGGGCCAATCTTGGGTCTCAGGAGACAATTGCAGATGACTTGTTCATGATCAAAAGGCAACATAATTTCCTGATGTCCATATGCTTTCTCTGGAACTTCTTTTGGTGTCCTCAAAAGTGATGTTTCTTATAAGTGGATGATAGATCATCATTTAGAAAAGGTCTCTAAGCTTCAGAAGTGTTTCCTCAAGTGTTCCTGCAAGTGAAAGTGATGAGGGCTGAACTGGTTTCTCAGAACTCCAGGGAGTGGGTTCTAGAATCCAGAGCCATAAAATCATCCCCCACAGAAATAAAAACCGGTTTATTGTTTACTTTTGCATCATGATTATATTAAGTGGGGATTTGTAGAGTAGAAATTATCCTCATTTTTCAGTCTTACATTAATATCTGAGTCACATAATTCCTCCTAGATGGTTACTTGCAAATCATTTTGTTATAAAGAAATTCAAGGGGCTAGGTAAACCAGTGGTGTGATCATATACAACATAGATTTACTGGAACTAAGGCTTTAAAGATTGACAGAAAACCATGCAAGTGGCATCTTTGAGCTCCATCTGACATTCTATATGTTTATTTTTTAATGGGAAAAGATTTAAACATACATTTCATCAAAGAATATATACTGGTGGTAAATAAGAACACAAAGAGATACTCAACATCTTCACTCATTAGGGTTATTTAAAATCACAATGTGGTACAAATATGCTCTAAAACTGGCAAAAAATTAAATTAACTGGCCAAAGTAAGTTTTGGCAAGGATGTGGAGAAAATAGAACTCTCTTGCACTGCTGGTGGTAATAAAAACTGTACAAACACTCTGGAAAACTATTTGACAATGTCTTAAATATTTAAACATGCACTTACTATATAATCTAGCCATTCCATTCTTAGATATTTACTCAAAAGAAAAAAAAAAAAACAACTCAGCACTGTCCATGTATATGCAAATATTCATAGCATCTTAATTTGTAATAGCCAAAAACTGGAAGTGACTTGTCCTTCAATGAGTGAATTGATAAAACAAATTGTGATACATCCATCAATGAATTACTACTCAGCAATAAATTTTAAATGATTGAAATATATGTGTATCAGAGTGTATGATGCTGTGTATGTTACACACTTCTGCATCTCTTTAGGAGCAAGCATGGAAGGCAGATAAAGATCCTTCTGTTTTCTACATTTGTTTTCCAAGAAGGACACATCCAACTAGAGGAGAGGATGCCAAGGCTGAGCAGCAGGATTGCTCTAAGAGCCAGAGTTTGTGCTTTTTGTGGTCTCAGAGGGACAATGTGGCTCTTAAATAATGGGCTTATTCAAGTTGAGCTTCTGAGTCTCATTTTTCTTTCCCCAACAAATAATCCCCCTTTAAAACTTTTTTTTTTGGGGGGGGAAGAGATGTTTGTGCCAGCTCTGTGTACAGCCCTGATTGAAATGGTTCTCACCTTGCATGAACAGAGGAGGAATAATAAAATTCCTAATTAGGAAAATTTAAGAAAACCACAAAAACCTCTGAAATAATGTTTTCATTTGCATAAGGAAGAAAAATGAAGATGATAGTGCAAATTCATAAAGTTTTTGGGTGGTGTCAAGGAACAAATCTTTCCCACTTTAAATAAAACAACTGGAGTCCTACAAACAGCTCAGAAGTAGAAACAGTGAGATCAAAGCCATCTGTCAGCTACCTGTTCTTATCACTCATCTTAACCTTTGCCTTCCAGGGTTGTGAGCATTCCAGAGACTGTTTGAAAGATATGTGTGTCTCACAAGCAGCCATCATCAGGATGGAACTACTGAACTGAAATAGTGAACTCATTGACAATGATTAAAGTTAGATAGTTATTTTTAGAAAGGAGAAGGCTCTGTGCTGGTACTTTATGCAAGTGATTTGAAACATTTATTTCAACAAATCTAAGTTTGATATTATACCACCCTTATACAAATTGAGGCTGTATACATTGCCCAAGCTCATATAGTAATCTCATGGACAGAGGAGCCTGCTAGGCTACAATCCATGGGGTAGCAAAGAGTCAGACATGACTCCCTGACTTAGTACGCACACACTCATATAGCTGGTAAAAGTTGAGCTGAGATTTGACTCAGCTGGACCTCAAACTGACTCTAAAATCTCCTTCTTTCCAGGGTCTCTGTTTTCTTTTTCGTGGACAAGGTAATTTGCTTTCTAGACATTGTATTTTTCTCTCTCTCAGCAGGTTCCTTTTATATTTGACTTTGTATTGTTTAAGTATGAACTTGAAGAACCTTCCTAACAGTTACCTGTCTCTACTTCCCAGAGATATTCAGTTCAGTTCAGTCGCTCAGTCATGTCTGACTCTTTGCGACCCCATGAATTGCAGCACGCCAGGCCTCCCTGTCCATCACCATCTCCCAGAGTTCACTCAGACTCACGTCCATCGAGTCCGTGATGCCATCCAGCCATATCATCCTCTGTCGTCCCCTTCTCCTCCTGCCCCCAGTCCCTCCCAGCATCAGAGTCTTTTCCAATGAGTCAGCTCTTTGCATGAGGTGGCCAAAGTACTGGAGCTTCAGCTTTAGCATCATTCCTTCCAAAGAAATCCCAGGGTTGATCTCCTTCAGAATGGACTGGTTGGATCTCGTTGCAGTCCCAGGGAATCTCAAGAGTCTTCTCCAACACCACAGTTCAAAAGCATCAATTCTTTGGCACTCAGCCTTCTTCACAGTCCAATTCTCACATCCATACATGACCACAGGAAAAACCATAGCCTTGACTAGACAGACCATATTCGGCAAAGTAATGTCTCTGCTTTTGAATATACTATCTAGGTTGGTCATAACTTTTCTTCCAAGGAGTAAGCGTCTTTTAATTTCATGGCTGAAATCACCATCTGCAGTGATTCTGGAGCCCCCAAAAATAAAGTCTGACACTGTTTCCACCGTTTCCCCATCTATTTCCCATGAAGTAATGGGACCGGATGCCATGATCTTCATTTTCTGAATGTTGAGCTTTAAGCCAACTTTTTCACTCTCCTCTTTCACTTTCATCAAGAGGCTTTTGAGTTCCTCTTCACTTTCTGCCATAAGGGTGGTGTCATCTGCATATCTGAGGTTATTGATATTTCTCCTGGCAATCTTGATTCCAGCTTGTGTTTCTTCCAGTCCAGCGTTTCTCATGATGTACTCTGCATAGAAGTTAAGTAAGCAGGGTGACAATATACAGCCTTGACGTACTCCTTTTCCTATTTGGAACCAGTCTGTTGTTCCATGTCCAGTTCTAACTATTGCTTCCTGACCTGCATACAGATTTCTCAAGAGGCAGGTCAGGTGGTCTGGCATTCCCATCTCTTTCAGAAGTTTCCACAGTTTATTGGGATCCACACAGTCAAAGGCTTTGGCATAGTCAATAAAGCAGAAATAGATGTTTTTCTGGAACTCTCTTGTTTTTTCCATGATCCAGCGGATGTTGGCAATTTGATCTCTGGTTCCTCTGCCTTTTCTAAAACCAGCTTGAACATCAGGGAGTTCACGGTTCATGTATTGATGAAGCCTGGCTTGGAGAATTTTGAGCATTACTTTATTAGCATGTGAGATGAGTTCAATTGTGTGATAGTTTGAGCATTCTTTGGCATTGCCTTTCTTTGGGATTGGAATGAAAACTGACCTTTTCCAGTCCTGTGGCCACTGCTGCATTTTCCAAATTTGCTGGCATATTGAGTGCAGCACTTTCACAGCATCATCTTTCAGGATTTGAAACAGCTCAACTGGAATTCCATCACCTCCACTAGTTTTGTTCATAGTGATGCTTTCTAAGGCCCAATTGACTTCACATTCCAAGATGTCTGGCTCTAGATTACTGATCGCATCATCATGATTATCTGGGTCATGAAGATCTTTTTTGTACAGTTCTTCCATGTATTCTTGCCATCTCTTCTTAATATCTTCTGCTTCTGTTAGGTCCATACCATTTCTGTCGTTTATCGAGCCCATCTTTGCATGAAATGTTCCCTTGGTATCTCCAATTTTCTTGAAGAGATCTCTAGTCTTTCCCATTCTGTTCTTTTCCTCTATTTCTTTGCACTGATCACTGAAGAAGGCTTTATCATCACAAAAATAATTTAAAATATTCAGATGCATGAAAATTTGGTGTTACTTTCATATATCTAATTGTCTGTAGGCAAATTGTCTGGATATTCTAGGGGCACCTGGATTCAAGAAGTCAAAACCTGAAGATTATCTTTCACACTGATAGTTCTGTTTTATTTGTCTCAGTTTCTGTGAGTGTCCTAAGCCTCTACCCAAACTGCTAATCTCTGAACCTGGGTTTTATCCTAGATGTCCTTTCTTTAGCTTTCTCTTTTCTGTTTCCCCTTCACATTCCTTCAACTAGTGCCTCATTTCAAGTCCTTTACCTTTTCTTACCTGCATTATTCAATATTGTATTGTCAATCTTTCTGCGTGCAGCCTAGTACCTCCTAGATCCAAATTCTCCACAACCTCTAGAGAGAGAGAGATTTTGAAAAACAAGTAATGTGATGTTTTATTCCCCTTCAAGACTCCAGACTTTTTAGGGCATCAGAGAAGGCCATCCATGGTTTTATCTTGTTTACTGTTTCCAGATTTCCATTGTGTCATGTTCTTCTGGCATTTCATCCCAAAGGCAGATACATCTACTTGAAATTTTCCAATTTTGTTTTTCATCATACAGCTCATTCTGGTACATCGTTCCCATTCTCCCCATTCATTTACATAGTAGGAGGTACCTATTTATCTTTT
Source organism: Oryx dammah (assembly GCF_014754425.2). Taxonomy (NCBI): domain Eukaryota; kingdom Metazoa; phylum Chordata; class Mammalia; order Artiodactyla; family Bovidae; genus Oryx; species Oryx dammah. The sequence continues at coordinate 35,168,887 of NW_024070209.1, read as the reverse complement.
GATATTCAGCTCAACAATGAATGCCTTTCCAAAGCCATTCTAACATGTTCCAATAGATAGATAGATATCTCCAGCTAAGCATTCTGTTTGTTTCCTCTCTGTATTCAGATGTCTGTCCTTGCAAGCATAAGTTATTTCCTTCTTTACTTTTCTATCTTCCTTGACAGTAAGTTCCTGATGGCAAGATCTGTGGCACCAGGATCTAGCCAGGGCATGGCTCAGTCAGTTCGTAGAAGTTTGGGGAAATAAATAAATTGAGAGTGAAACCAAGATCTCAAATCTAAAGACTCTAAAAGACAGCATTCTGGCAATGGTCTAAAGGAATAGATCAATAATGAACTGAATAGTCTGGATTACATATTTTACACTTATATTAGTTAAGAAACTTGTTAGAGAATCCATAAATTAGTCTACAAAACCTACTCTGAAGTTTTCTTAGTATCTATACATGAATTGTCATTTTTCTATAAATGTATTTCAATGTGGGTCTAGAAAAAAATGAGTTAGCCTAAAACAGTATCAAAATAATGACTTCATCCCTAATAAAGTGGATGAGTGTCTTAAAAGATATTGGGTCTAATTAATGCTGATAAAATAGAATGTTTTCTCATGCCCATTATGAAAGAACATAAAGTAGACCAATGTAATGGCAAGCACCTCAGAAAATTAGAAATTATTCATTAAATGTGAAATACAACTAAAGAAAAAATTTTACAAAAATCAAATATTGAAAAAACTGATAAGCTAAATTGTCTATATTTACATATATTCATAATTTATTTTCCCCAACTCTCTGTATGTAGCTCATTTGGAAGTCATCTACAAGTTGCAGCTGTTGCTTAAGTCATAAGTGTTTCTATATTCTGAGATAATAAGAATCAATTTAAATTCCAGTGCCTCAAAACATAATCAACTTCCATATAAACTTCATTGCTTAAGGGCAGTGCAGAAATTGAGAATGTATGGTCTTAACAACTTGAGGTTCTAAGAAATGCAAGTTATTCTCTTTTCCTTTGTTTCTGCTTAAACCACTCTGTTCTGATCGCACCTTTTGCAATTCACTATTGGATGATCTATTTTTGTTTTCTTCAAATTTGGTTAGAATAAAAAGCATACAGGCTCACAAATGACAATTTTTAACTTGGAGAAAACAGATTAAATAAAACCAGGGTGTAGGCACCAAAGACCTTAGGTCTTTTCATTGGGGTTTGGAATGGGGAACCAACAACTGAAGCACATTTGTCTCCACGGTGAGGGCCCATGAGTTCTGACACTCAAATGTACAGCCAGCTGCCTAAACTCACATTCATGTGAATGTGGACAAGTTGTTTTAGTTTGGTAAATAGTTCTTAGGCATTGTTAGAAGCACATTTATCCAGGTCAGTCTTTCAAATTATAATTGATCTGGTCTACATTTGCTAACATTTACTCATGGTGGTGACACTGTCCCAGTGGTTTGTAGTTTGTACTTTATTTCACATGTGTATGGGTATACTCAGCACAGTCAGAGTTACTGAGTAGCTTTTCTTTTTTGCTTCTCTTTATTTGTAATTTCTTTGTCTTTTAGTTATTTTTTGCCTCTTCTTGCATTCACTCACTCACTCTAGTCCCCTCTGAATATTAACCAGGTACTGAGCTCCTCAGTTCTGGGCTTGTAACCTATGCCTTTTTTTTAAGAAAGGCAGCTGTGCCCTTGGTACAAATCCTTTCTCCTGACACTTGCCCCTCTTTCCTTCATGCAGCCACTCCATCCTCCCCTCTCTAAAGTTGTGCATGCTATCATTTATTGGGTAGATATTGCGTGTCAGGTCCTGTATGGTCACTGCATATATATTATTACATCACTTCACACAACCACCTATGAAGGAAAACCAATTACCTCATATTTCATCCAGGAGAAAAACAGAGCCCACTGTAAACTGCCTCAGAGTTTAGAGTTAGTGAGTAAATAGGCCATGAACAAAATCCAGTTGTGTCTGACTCAAAAGTCCATTCTCTTCTATTGCTTCATTTTTACTTCTTTAATAGATTTTAACTTACAACTTCTAAAAGTTTTAGAAATCAAGACACTGAACTTGTTACGAGGGCTTTTTTATGGCTATCACATCTCTAATGTTGGTTTGGCTTTCAGAGAGATTACTTTTCAAAATGGATTTGTAGAAGGTGGGGAGTGTACATGGAAGAGTGATTATTTTCAAAATTCAATTGAATGCTTACACTTTTATAACTAAAACAGTAATTGGAACATAAAATATTTTGACAGCACTTAAGTTTTTATTTTAGAGCAACAGGTCCCTTAATAAAGGATCTGTTTAATGGAGACCTTTACAAATTGAACAAATGCAGAGCTCTCTCTCCCAGTCTGACAAGAAGGTCAGCCATCTGCCCTCAGAATTTGAATGATGGGGCTGTCATTTAGGTTGGTATTTGAAATCAAACTATTGCTATGAAATTCTAAATTACAAAGTGAAGGGAGGATGGTTGGTTTATCAGGATGATATGGAAATTATCTTCAAATTCTTTCCCCTAAATGTCCCAGTTTAGAAGCCACAAAGTATTTTCTCTGGTTTGGACAATACTAGACCACCTCTCAATCAGACTAAAAAAATAAAATAATTTCCTGTTTTAAATCAGTAACTATTTCCTCAGATTCCAGTGTGCATTTAACACTGTGCTCAATATTATGGATAATATAAATATACTTTGAGATATGACACTTGAGCCCAATCTAAAACATTTGGGCTTGCAGTACAGTTGTTGAAATAAATACTTATCAGTTTCAAGAGATTTTGAAGATCAAGAAGGGGAATAAACTCCACAAGTGAAGTTCTTCACTCTGTGGAAAATTTTTGTTAGGGCATTTTTGTTTGATTAGAGCCACACACTCACATCCTCAAATAGAATACAAACTGACATAATGATAATAGTTCCCACTTCCAGTGTGTGATACCAACTTATCAAATAGTCTAGGTTGCAATAATACAGAGACGTTTGTATCTAGGAGAAAACTAAAAGGTTCTTGATATAGTAAGCATGCTTCTAAGTGGAGAGATACATCAAATATCATTTTAGCATTCTTAGTACTATGGCAGGATATATAGGTATGTTGGAGGGGCAGTATGTGCAGAGCAGAAAACACAAATGAGATGGAAATGAACTTATAGAGATATATGCAAGAAGTCTCTCAACACTATGTCATTAAAGACAATAAACAGTGTCACCTTCTAATCTTTCATCTTAAAACTGTGTAGATTCATAATTAGAATTACATTTTGGATTTTTCACTTTTCCTCTAATGGGGTAAAGCCACATCAGCTTGGTGGTTGCCTTACCTGTTGATGCTAGATATTAGACAAAGCCCTAAGATATTGTTGTTATGGTGATAAGAAGGGAAAGGGAATTATACATTCTTTTGTAATGTGAAGGGTATTTGAATCACAAAGCCATCTAGTGAGAGCCTTTTAGTGTGGGATTGATGTGTCATACTTTCCATTCCATCATGCTGGCGTGAATGATGAGGTCCATAAACGTTCCGTATAGCTGGTAAGTCAGAGTGGTCTCTATCCTTAGTACTTTAGGGAAGAAGAACTAAGGAACCATTTATTCTTATGTAAATGAAATGTGTTAGTAATTATAGTTTTCCATCCAGTCAAGTTCAGTTAGGCATTTGGATGCAGCTTTGGCATAATTTGGCTGCAAAGAATATAATCAGTCTGATTTCGGTGTTGACCATCTGGTGATGTCCATGCGTAGAGTCTTCTCTTGTGTTGTTGGAAGAGGGTGTTTACTATGACCAGTGTGTTCTCTTGGCAAAACTCTATTAGCCTTTGTCCTGCTTCATTCCATATTCCAAGGCCAAATTTGCCTGTTACCCCACGTGTTTCTTGACTTCCTACTTTTGCATTCCAGTCCCCTATAACGAAAAGGACATCTTTTTGGGGTGTTAGTTCTAAAAGGTCTTGTAGGTCTTCATAGAACCATTCAACTTCAGCTTCTTCAGTGTTACTGGTTAGGGCATAGACTTGGATTACTGTGATATTGAATGGTTTGCCTTGGAAATGAACATAGATCATTCTGTCATTTATGAGATTATATCCAAGTACTGCATTTTGGACTCTTTTGTTGACTATGATGGCTACTCCATTTCTTCTAAGGGATTCCTGCCCACAGTAGTAGATATAATGGTTATCTGAGTTAAATTCACCCTTTCCAGTCCATTTTAGTTCGCTGATTCCCAGAATATCAATGTTCACTCTTGCCATCTCCTGTTTGACTACTTCCAATTTGCCTTGATTCAGGGACCTAACATTCCAGGTTCCTATGCAATATTGATTGCTCTTTACAGCATTGGACCTTGCTTCTATCACCAGTCATATCCATAGCTGGGTATTCTTTTTGCTTTGGCTCCATCCCTTCATTCTTTCTGGAGTTATTTATCCACTGATCTCCAGTAGCACATTGGGCACCTACTGACCTGGGGAGTTCCTCTTTCAGTGTCCTATCATTTTGCCTTTTCATACTGTTCATGGGGTTCTCAAGGCAAGAATACTGAAGTGGCTTGCCATTCCCTTCTCCAGTGGACCACATTCTGTCAGACCTCTCCACCATGACCTGCCCATCTTGAGTGGCCCCACAGGCATGGCTTAGTTTCATTGAGTTAGACAAGGCTGCGGTCTGTGTAATTAGATTGACTAGTTTTCTGTGATTATGGTTTGTGTGTCTGCCCTCTGATGCCTCTCACAACACCTGCCATCTTATTTGGGTTTCTCTTATCTTGGACGTGGGGTATCTCTTCAGGGCTGCTCCAGAAAAGCATAGCCGCTGCTCCTTACCTTGGATGAGGGGTATCTCCTTATGGCTGCCCCTCCTGACCTTGAACGTGGAGTAGCTCCTCTCGGCCCTCCTGCCCCCGTGCAACCACAGCTCCTTGAATGTGGGGTTGCTCCTGTTTGGCTGCCGCCCCTGACCTCGGGCGTGGGGTACCTCCTTCCGGCTGCTGCCCCTGACTGTGGCTCAGATCATGAACTCCTTATTGCCAAATTGAGACTTAAATTGAAGAAAGTAGGGAAAACCACTAGACCATTCAGGTATGACCTAAATCAAATCCCTTATGATTATACAGTGGAAGTGAGAAATAGTTTTAAGGGACTATTTCTGATAGATATAGTACCTGATGAACTATGAATGGAGATTCGTGACATTGTGCAGGAGACAGGGATCAAGACCATCCCCATGGAAAAGAAATGCAAAAAAGAAAAATGGCTGTCTGAGGAGGCCTTACAAATAGCTGTGAAGAGAAGAGAAGTGAAAAGCCAAGGAGAAAAGGAAAGATATAAGCATCTGAATGCAGAGTTCCAAAGAATAGCAAAGAGAGATAAGAAAGCCTTCCTCAGCGATCAATGCAGAGAAATAGAGGAAAACAACAGAATGGGAAAGACTAGAGATTTCTTCAAGAAAATTAGAGATATCAAGGGAACATTTCATACAAAGATGGGCTCAATAAAGAACAGAAATGGTATGGACCTAACAGAAGCAGAAGATATTAAGAAGAGGTGGCAAGAATACACAGAAGAACTCTACAAAAAAGATCTTTATGACCAAGATAATCACAATGGTGTGATCACTTACCTAGAGCCAGACATCCTGGAATGTGAAGTCAAGTGGGCCTTGGAAAGCATCACTATGAACAAAGCTAGTGGAGGTGATGGAATTCCAGTTGAGCTCTTTCAATTCTTGGAAGATGATGCTGTGAAAGTGCTGCACTCACTATGCCAGCAAATCTGAAAAACTCAGAAGTGGCCACAAGACTAGAAAATGTCAGTTTTCATTCCAATCCCAAAGAAAGGCAATGCCAAAGAATGCTCAAACTACTGCACAATTGCACTCATCTCACACGCTAGTAAAGTAATACTCAAAATTCTCCAAGCCAGGTTTCAGCAATACGTGAACTGTGAACTTCCAGATATTCAAGCTGGTTTTAGAAAAGGCACAGGAACCAGAGATCAAATTGCCAACATCTGCTGGATCATGGAAAAAGCAAGAGAGTTCCAGAAAAACATCTATTTCTGCTTTCTTGACTATGCCAAAGCCTTTGACTGTGTGGATCACAATAAACTGTGGAAACTTCTGAAAGAGATGGAATGCCAGACCACCTGACCTGCCTCTTGAGAAATCTGTATGCAGGTCAGGAAGCAACAGTTCGAACTGGACATGGAACAACAGACTGGTTCCAAATCAGGAAAGGAGTACATCAAGGCTGTATATTGTCACCCTGCTTATTTAACTTATATGCAGCGTACGTCATGAGAAACGCTGGACTGGAAGAAACACAAGCTGGAATCAAGATTGCCGGGAGAAATATCAATAACTTCAGATATGCAGATGACACCACCCTTCTGGCAGAAAGTGAAGAGGAACTAAAAAGCCTCTTGATGAAAATGAAAATGGAGAGTGAAAAAGTTGGCTTAAAGCTCAACGTTCAGAAAATGAAGATCATGGCATCTGGTCCCATCACTTCATGGGAAATAGATGGGGAAACAGTGGAAACAGTGTCAGACTTTATTTTTTGGGCCCCCAAATCACTGCAGATGGTGATTTCAGCCATGAATTTAAAAGACACTTACTCCTTGGAAGGAAAGTTATGACCAACCTAGACAGCATGCTCAAAAGCAGAGATATTACTTCACCAACAAAGGTCTGTCTAGTCAAGGCTATGGTTTTCCCAGTGGTCATGTATGGATGTGAAAGATGGACTGCGAAGAAAGCTGAGCACCAAAGAATTGGTGCTTTTGAACTGTGGTGTTGGAGAAGACTCTTGAGAGTCCCTTGGACTGTGAGGAGATCCAACCTATCCATTCTAAATGGGATCAGTCCTGGGTGTTCTTTGGAATGACTGATGCTAAAGCTGAAACTCCAAGACTTTGGCCACCTCATGCGAAGAGTTGACTCACTGGAAAAGACTCTGATGCTGGGAGGGATTGGGGGCAGGAGGAGAAGGGGACGGCAGAGGATGAGATGGCTAGATGGTATCACCGACTCGATGGACAGGAGTTTGGGTGAACTCTGGGTGTTGGTGATGGACAGGGAGGCCTGGAGTGCTGCAGTTCATGGGGCCGCGAAGAGTCAGACACAACTAAGTGGCTGAATTGAACTGATTGGCATTATTTTGTAAAAAATGAAAAATTTTGTAGCACATTTGCAATGAAAATGTATTTTACTTTTTATGTGTTAACTCTGCTTTGAATTTGAAGGAATCTGATTTTTTTTTTTCATGGCTTTAGAAAAGAGGGAACAGTATATGATATAAGACATTTTGTATTTTGCTGACTACATAAAACTTTCTCTCTGAATTCTGGTTAATGCTTTCCTGATTTTCCATGTTGTACACATTAAGGATCAGTTGACTAGGCAGATTGTAAATACCAGTCTCATTTTTTACTACAAATAAATTAGGTAAATTTATCAGTAGACTAGGTAGCCTTTAAAAAAAAACCAACACAGTTTTATTTGTTTAGCTAACCCAATTACTATTATTTTCCTAGAAAAGTGTGTTATGTGTTTATATCTAACTCCAAATGTAATGATTTGGGACTGTAATTCCAAAATATTACATCAAACTATAATTTCAAAGGTCTACAACTTTTACTATTTTATGTAAATGTAGGAAAAAGACCATGGTGTGTAATCAAAACAGTTATACTAGAAAAAATTTGAGTCAATCCATTTTCAAGATAGAATATGATAATTATAATGATCATGGATATGGGTAAATTGGATTTGTTAAAATAACAAGTTTTGTTCTAATCTCATTTTCCTCTATTTTTAAGTATTGAACAGCAATTTAATTCTTTCTGCCTCCTTTTTCCCTTTGTCTTTATTTCCTCACTATCCAAGTCAATCATGAATTAATTCCTCTTATCTCCTCGCAACATTCTTGAATCTTATTTTACCGTTTTCTTTCCTTTGCTACCAATCATATCTATGCCTTTACTTCCTCATACTTAGATTATTGCTTTGTTCTCTAAAAGTTTCTCTCCCACTAACACTGTTTCCCAAAAGGTCACATTTTTATATAGTTTTTGGATTAATCTTCCAAATAGAGAATTTTCATTAAGTATTTCATTAAAGCAAAACGCTTTTACACTCACTTTACAATTTTCACCTTTACAATGAAGGCCCACTTCCTGTCCTAGTGTATGTGATATTCCATCATCCCCCTACATCTGCATTCCCAACCCTATCCTTGCTTTAATCCTCTTCTGGATTCTATGCTAAGCCAGAATGGTTTAACAGCTGCAACATTCCACCTTCTAATATATTCATTCACTTTATCCCCAGCACTCCAATTTGTACTGTCTTCATTTAATTCCATCAAAACCTAAGATACAAGTTTTACCTCCTTGATAAGAAAAATAATTGATGAAACTACCCTGCAATGCTTTGTCTACTTCTGAGCTTTCATAGCACTCATATCTATATACCTCCATGGTGATCTGAAGAATGCATGTATTTGTATATCTGTGTTTATATATGTACATACATATGCATTCATAAACACACATCTCTTTCTCAAACTTCAGTTCAGTTCAATTCAGTTGCTCAGTCGTGTCTGACTCTTTGTGACCTTATGGACTGCAGTATGCCAGGCCTCCCTGTACACCACCAACTCATGTCCATTGAGTGGGTGATGCCATCCAACCATTTCATCCTCTGTTGTTCCTTTCACCTCCTGCCTTCAATCTTTACCAGCATCAGGATCTTTTCCAATGAGTCAGTTCCTTGCATCAGGTAGCCAAAATACTGGAGTTTCAGCTACAGCATCCGTCCTCCCAATGAATTTTTAGGACTGATTTCCTTTAGGATGGACTGGTTGGATCTTTTTGCTTTCCAAACGACTCTCTAGAGTCTTCTCAAACATGACAGTTCAAAAGCATCAATTCTTCGGTGCTCAGCTTTCTTTATAGTCCAACTCTCACATCTGTATATGACTACTGGAAAAACCATACCTTTGACTAGATGGACCTTTGTTGGCAAGTAATGTCTCTGTTTTTTAATAAGCTATGTATGTTGGTCATAACATTTCTTCCAAGGAGCAAGCGTCTTTTAATTTCAAGGCTGCAGTCACCATCTGCAGTGATTTTGGAACCCCCAAAAATAAAGTCTGTCACTGTTTCCACTATTTCCCCATCTATTTGCCATGAAGTGATGGGACCAGATGCTATGATCTTAGTTTTCTGAATGTTGAGCTTTAAGCCAACTTTTTCACTCTCCTCTTTCACATTCATCAAAAGGCTCTTTAGTTCTTCACTTTCTGCCATAAGGGTGGTGTCATCTGCCTGTCTCAGGTTATTGATAATTCTCCTGGCAATCTTGGTTCCAGCCTATGCTTCATCCAGCCCAGTGTTTCTTATGATGTACTCTGCATATAAGTTAAATAAGCAGGGTGACAATATACAGACTTGACATATTCCTTTCCTGATTTGGAACCAGTTTGTTCTATGTCTAGCTGTTGCTTCTTGACCTGCATACAGATTTCTCAGCAGGTAGGTCAGGTGGCCTGGTATTTCAATCTGTTTCAGAACTTTCCACAGTTTGTTGTGATCCATACAGTCAAAGGCTTTGGCATCGTCAATAAAGTACTGTCTTCATTTAATTCCATCCATCCATAAGTAGATGCTTTTCTGGAACTCTCTTGCTTTTTCAATGATCCGACAGATGTTGGCAATTTGATCTCTGGTTCCTCTGCCTTTTCAAAATCCAGCTTGAATGTCTGGAAGTTCATGGTTCATATGCTATTGAAGCCAGGCTTGGAGAATTTTGATCATCACTTTGCTAGCGTGTGAGATGAGTGCAATTGTACGGTAGTCTGAGCATTCTTGGCATTGCCTTTCTTTGGGATTGGAATGAAAACTGACCTTTTCCAGTCCTGTGGCCACTGCTGAGTTTTCCAGATTTGCTGGCATAGTGAGTGCAGTACTTTCACAGCATCATCTTTTCAGATTTGAAATAACTCAACTGGAATTCATCACCTCCACTAGTTTTGTTTGTAGTGATGCTTCCTAAGGCCCACTTGACTTTGGACTCCAGGATATCTGGCTCTAAGTGAGTGATCATACCATCATGATTATCTGGGTCATGGATATCTTTTTTGTATAGTTCTTCTGTGTATTCTTGCCACCTCTTCTTAATATCTTCTGCTTCTTTTAGGTCCATACCATTTCTGTCCTTTATTGTGCCCATCTTTGCATGAAATGTTCCCTTCCTATCTCTAATTTTTGAAGAGATCTCTGCTGCTGCTGCTAAGAGATCTCTAGTATTTCCCATTCTAATATTTTCCTCTATTTCCTTTCATTGGTCACTGAAGAAGGCTTTCTTATCTCTCGTTTCTATTCTTTGGAACTCTGCATTCAAATGAGTATATCTTTCTTTTTCTCCTTTGCATTTCACCTGTCTTCTTTTCACAGCTATTTGTAAGGCCTCCTCAGACAACCATTTTGCCTTTTTGTGATTCTTTTTCTTGGTGATGGGCTTGATCACGACCCCATGTACAATGTCATGAACTTTTGTCCATAGTTCTTCAGGCATTCTGTCTATCAGGTCTAATCCCTTGAAGTTGTTTGTTACTTCCACTGTATAGTTGTAGGGAATTTGATTTAGGTCCTACCTGAATGGTCTAGTGGTTTGCCCTACTTTCTTTTATTTAGGATTGAATTTGGCAATAAGGAGTTCATGATCTGAGCCACAGTCAGCTCCTGGTCTTGTCTTTGCTGACTGTAGAGAGCTTTACAGGCATAATTATTGAAGATGAGGTCACACTGGATAAGGATGGGCCCTAATCCTATAACTGGTACCCTAATAAGAGAAAACACACAGAGAGGATGTCACATGAAAACAAAGGCAGACACTGGAGTGAGGATTCCAAAAGCCAAGAAGGTCAAGGATTTCCATCAACCACCAGGTTCCTGGCTAGGAAGCTTCCAGAGGTGAGAAGATTTCTTCCCCTGAAGTCTTCATAGAGCATGAAACTGTCAATGCCTTGAATTTTGACTTGCTATCAGAACTCTGAGAGGTCACATTCTGAGATTCAAGGTGGACATGAATTTTGGGGGCACACTATTTAATCCAGTGTGCTACTTTAGCACTATTTTAAGGATTTCATGAGATAATTCATGTAAAGTGTTTGGTGAAATTCACTGATACATGATGAGTGCTCATAAAGTTAGATATTGATATGGCTATTACTACGACTGGATAGATACCCTTGACATTATCAAAGGATCATGTATATGAAATCAGAGACTTTAGTCATTTGATCATGCTGTTAAAGATATTTTTAAAATCCAAAGCTCAAATATTTAATAAAGAGATAAGCCATTCTCTATAAATATAAACTAAGTACTTTAAAACTATTAGAAGTTATTGAGGGAGCAAGTGTTTATAAAAATATAGGCATAAAAGACATAAAAGGGGTAACATTTCAGAGGTATGATTAGGATACTTTGAATCTAGTGGAAACAAGAAAGGAATTAGGAAAGAATAAGGATATCGGTGGAGGAAGATGCTTTACTGTGCAGAGAAGCTTTGTTGTTAAGTCCTGTCTAACTTTTTGCGACCCCATGGATGTAACCCTCCAGGCACCTCAGTCCATGGGATTTCCCAGGCAAGAACACTGGAGTGGGTTTCCATTTCCTTTTCCAGGGAATCTTCCTGACCCAGGATCAAACTCATGGCTCCTGCATTGGCAGGCAGATTCTTTAGCATTTAGCCACCAGAGATGTTAGAAAGCTTAACTACTCAGTCTCTGTTATCCTTTGTTCTTCTTTATCAAGGAAAATAAATTACAAATTGACAAGTAGAGTGTAAGTAAACATAATTAAGGGAAAATGGAAGCTCCAACCAGATAACTGTGGGTTACTTGCTCTTTTGAATCAAGTCAGTTCTTCAGAACTAAGGGAATACTTTTGGGATGGACGTTGAACAAAGATGCAGAGGTGGAAAAGCAGCCATTGTTTTTAATTTTCAAGAATTGCAGAAAATGGGAGAGGTGCTGGCAAACAGGGCCTTGCAGAATTCCTGGCTTAGATATAGTATTTGCCATACTGTTTTCCTTTTTAAGTGGACTGATAAAGTTGGTATCTCCCCCAAGAGAATTTTAGAAAACTGATCATTGACTTCACTAAGAGTAACTAGGTCAAACTTTTCCTTTTATAGTAAGTGATACAGGTATTTGAATAATACAGGTATTTGAATCTCAGCAGAACATGTGATAGTTTTTTATAATGTTTTCAGTAACAAGTATAATAAATATAGGTATGACAATATCCTAGTTTGAGAAACTTGTGACTGGCAACATAACTCTATTCAAGGAATTTTACATGCATGTAAAACTTAGAAAAATATAATAGGAAGGTGGGGTCACCTTTCAAAATTATCATAATATGGATTTATGGTCAAGATAGGACCTTGAGTTAATGCTGTAATTCATATTCTCTGCTTCAAACACATAGATAAACTATGACAAGGCAAAATAAAAATTACACTGCTATGCTAAAATACAAAACAAAACAAAATCATAAACAAAGAAAAAGAATCCCCATGGATCTGACTCAGATGAAAAACAAAAAAATGATGACTGTAGATGGACTACACAATTTCTGGCCCTTGACCTCAGCAGAAAGTTGTGGTTTCATTCAACCCTTTAGGGACAAAAGAAATTTAAGTACTTCATGGGGGATGGGACCCTGAAGAAGACTCCTTGATTGTATCCAGGAACTGTTTAAGAAGCTTATGAAAGTAAACTGAGAGAAAAATAAAACCTTGCCATTATATGGGGTATTGGATGTAAGCAAGCAGCTGAACAAGAGATTTGCATGGTCCTACACAATCTCCCAACCAGGTCTGAACTAAGCTGTGCCCTGGACCACTAATTGAATCTGTAATTTTATCAACACCACAATGGGCACGAGTCCTCAATTTCCAATAGAGTACTGAGGGTTTGGAAAGTGACAACTGCAAAACCTTTCAATGTAGAAGGAAGAACACAGAGAAAGATGGAAAAACAAAACAATAACAGAAACAAAAACTAAATATTCAAAATGAGCACTCAAACTAAAATTCAAAAAAGCCTAAGTAATTGTGATCGCAAAAGACAGCCCATCAACACTCAAAACATGGATTTATTCCCAAAGAAATTAACCATAAGAACAGTAGCACAAGGGATTTTAAATATTTGTCTAGAATATTTAAGACAATGTTTTATGAAAGAGCATAATGTTATAAAATTATAAGCATAAATCAAGGAAGGACAGATGGTTATGTAGAAGGAACATTAATAATGAAAAATATAGTCATTAAAATATTTTTAAATGGAACAAATTAGATGAACTCTAGATTATACCTGGTGAGTGAGTTTTTGAACCAGAACATGATGGTAAGAAATTCATTCAAACTAGCACACTGAGACAAAGAATATGAATGAGTAGTTAGTAGATATGAAAGGGAGGCTTAAAAGTTCCAACACAGACCTAAAGGAGCTTTACAGGAAAATGACAAGAACTATAGAACATAAATATTTGAAGAGATAAAATGTACAAATTTCCAGAATTAAATCCCTGAATCTTGAGACTGAAAGAATGAATAAAACATATCTACAACTTGGAAGATTATTGTGAGACTATAGTATATAAACAATAAGGAGAGACTCTCATGCTAATTTTACTAATTAGCCACCATTGCTTATTTTTAAGAATTGCAGAAAATGGAAGAGATACTAGACAAAAAGGCCTTGAAGAATCCCTGTCTTAGATACAATATTTGCCATACTGTTTTTCTTTTTAAGTGACTGATCATTGAATTCACTAGGAGTAACTAGCTCAAACTTTTTCTTTTATAGTAAATGATACAGAGAGGAAATAATACAGGTATTTGAATATCAACAGAACATCTGAAAAACCAGTAAGACAAGATAGGTTTCCCTCAAAGGAATAACACTTCAGTGGAGAGCTGACTTCTCTACACAAGTATATACTAGAAAATAGTATAACAATGGTCTCAAAGTGATGCAATCAGATGATATTCAGCCTAAAATTGTTTAGCAATCAGGAGTTTTCCCCCCAGGCCTATATAAGTTGAGTTTTTAAATGTTAAAAATTATTAAATACTTTAGGAGAAAAGTTTTTAGCACAGAAGTTAAAACCATGTAAAATGTGTACTGACTACAAAACAACATTTAAAAAGATAAACGTAAACCACTGGACAAGAATTAGAGACAGGAGGATAATTTTAAGTGGGTAATGGAACTGTAAATTTGAGAATATTTGGGGTGAGATGGAAATTTAGCATAACCTTTGCTTTGTTATAATAATTTATAGTTCAATGTGTTACAAATATAAGGACAGTTACACCTATGGCTACTATTAAAAAAAAAAAATCAACAGTTGAAAAGGACATGGAGAAATTGGGACACTTGTGCCCTTTTGGTGGGAACATTAGCTGGTGCAGCTGCTATGTAAAACAGGATGGAGGTTCCTTTACAAATTAAAAACATTCTTGCCATGTGATCCAGTGATTCCACTTCTGGGTATATATCTAAAAATAATTAAAAGAGAGTCTTAGATATATTTACACACTCAAAGTCATAACAGCATTATGTACAATAAATAAAAGGTAGACACAATTCAAATGTTCATTTACAGATGAATGGATAAGCAAAATGTGGGATATACAGTCAGTGGAACATAATTTATCTTTAAAAAGGAAATAAATTCTGACACATGCTACAATATGGATGAACCTTGAAGATATTTTACTAAAGGAAATAAGCCAATCACAAAATGATAAACACTGTGATTCTACTTATAAGAGTTGCCTAGAGTAGTCAAATTCACAAAGGCAGAAAGTCGAATGGTGGTTGCCAGGGGCTGGAAGGAGCGAGGATGGACGGCTATGGTTTCATAGGTATAGAGCTGCAGTTTTGCAAGACAGCATAATTCTGGAGATGAATCATGTAGTGGTTGCCTAACAATGTGAATATGTTTTATGCCACTGAACTATGTACATCTAAAATAGTTAAGATGGTCAGTTTCACTGTTTTTTTTAACCACAATAAAAAATTAGAAATGTTAATTACTGAAAGAATAGATATATAATCTATGACACATACCAGCAAAGGGAAAATATAATACTTTATCAATTCCAATAAAGTAAATAAAAAGGGAAAATAAAACCAAAAGACAGGTTAGTACATAGAAGAAAATTAGGACGATAGAAGTCAGTGTGATAAAAACACATTATCATATATTCAAATATCCTCCCTTATGATGATACTTGGAGTACAAAATGAGGCAGGGCAAAGGCTAACTGAATTCTGCCAAGAGAATGCACTGGTCATAGCAAACACCCTTTTTCAACAACACAAGAGATGACTTTACACATGGACATCACCAAATGGTTAATACTGAAATCAAATTGATTACATTCTTTGTGACTGAAGATGGAGAAACTGTATACAGACAGCAAAAACAAGACCTGGAGCTGATTGTGGCTCAAATCATCAGCTTCTCATAGCAAAAGTCAGGCTTCCACTAAAGAAAGCAGGGAATAGCACTAGACCAGCCAGGTGTGACTTAAATCAAATCTGCTATGAATATGCAGTGGAGGTAATGAATAGAGTCAAGGGATTAGATCTAGTAAACAGTGTACCTGAACCATGGATGGAGGTCTGCAATATTGTAAAGGAGGCAGCAAATAAACCATCCCAAAGAAAAAGAAAAGCAAGAAGGCAAAGTGGTTATCTGAGGAGGCCTTACAAATAGCTGAAGAAAGAGGAGAAGTGAAAAGCAAGGGAGAAAGGGAAAGGTACACCCAACTAAATACAGAGTTCCAAAGAAAAGCAAGAGACAAGAATGCCTTCTTCAATGAACAATGCATAAAATAGGGGAAAACAACTGAAGGGGAAAGACTAGAGATCTCTTCGGGAAAATTAGAACTGTCAAGGGAACTTTTGGCTCAAAAATGGGGACAATAAAAGACAAATGATAGAGGCCTAGTAGAAGCAGAAGAGAGCAAGAAGAGATGGAGAGAACACATGGAAGAATGGTGCAAGAAAATCTTAATGAACTGGACAACCAAGATGGAGTGGTCAATCACCCAGAGCCAGATATTCTGGAGCGTGAAGTCAAGAGAGCCTTAGGAAGCACTGCTGTCAGTAAAGCTAGTGGATGTGGTGGGATTCCATCAAAGTGTTGCACTCAATATGTCAGCAAATCTGGAAGACCCAGCAGTGGCCACAGGACTGGAAAAAGTCAATCCTCATCCCAGTTCCTAAGAAGGGCAGTACTAAAGACGGTTCAAACCACTGGGCAGTAGCACTCATCTTCCACGCTAGTAAGGTCATGCTTAAAGTCTAGCATGCTAAGCTTTATTTAGCATCATGCAAACTGAGAACCCCAGATGTCTAAGTGCTGGGTTTAGAAAAGATAGGGGAGCCAAAGATAAAATTGCCAACATTCCCTGTATCACAGAGAAAGCAAGGGAATTTCAAAAAAAACAGCTACCTCTGTTTAACTGACTACACTAGAGCCTTTGACTGTGTGGATCATAACAAACTGTGGAAAGCTCTTAAAGAGATGGATATACCACCACGGGAGTGGCGGGTGCACGGGGCTGGAGCGACTGTGAGGTGATACCCCATGTCCAAGGGTAGAGAAGCCCGCAAGATGGAGCAGTGGCTGCACAGTGCTGGAGCAATGTTGAGGAGGTATCCTAAGTCCAAGGACAAAGGGAAGCCCCAGCAAGATGGTAGGAGGGTTGATATCACGTTTAGAATCAAACCCCATACCCGCCAGAGATGCTCAGAGGGCTCAAACATACCTTGTGCACACCAGGACACAGAGACCTCACACAGATTGAGACAGAACTGTGTTTGGGTGTCTCCCGAGGAGGTACAGGTCAGCAGTGGACTACTGCGGGGGCAGGGGCTCTGGGTGCCGTAGACCTGGGTGTGGCATAAGCCCTCTTGGAGGAGGTCACCATTAACCCACCATAGAGATGCAAGAATTTACACAGGACTAGGGAAGCAGACTCTGGGAGAGCACAAACAGAACCTTGCCTGCACCAGGACCCAGGAGAAAGGAGAAGTGACCCCACAAAAGACTGACCCAGACTTGCCCATAGTGTCGGAGGTGTGGGTTGGCAGTGGCCTGCTGCAGGGTTGAGAGTATTGGGTATAGCAGTGCCTGCAAGGGACCTTTTGAAGGAGGTCACCATCACCTTCATTACCTCCATCATAGTTTGGCCTTAAGTCAAATAACAGGGAGGGAACACAGCCCCTTGGACAGCAAAGAGATCAGTCCTGGGTGTTCATTGGAAGGACTGACGCTAAAGCTGAAACTCCAGTATTTTGGCCACCTCATGCAAAGAGTTGACTCATTGGAAAAGACCCTGATGCTGGGAGGGATTCGGGGCAGGAGGAGAAGGGGACAACCGAGGATGAGATGGCTGGATGGCATCACTGACTCAATGGACGTGAGTTTGAGTGAACTCCGGGAGTTGGTGATGGACAGGGAGGCCTGGCATGCAGTGATTCATGGGGTCGCAAATAGTCGGACAGGACTGAGCCACTGAAATGAACTGAACTGAACCCAGCTCCATCCTTCAACAAAAAATTTGATTAAAGATTTACTGAGCATGGCCCTGCCCATCAGAACAAGACCCAGTTTCCCCCTCAATCAGTCTTTCCCATCAGGAAGCATCCATAAGCCTCTTATCTTTCTCCATCAGAGAGCAGACAGACTAAAAACCGCAATCACAGAAAACTAACCAGTCTGATCACATGGACCACAGTCTTGTCTAACTCAGTGAAACTATGAGCCCTGCTATGTAGGGCCACCCAAAACAGCAAGTCAGAGTGAAGAATTCTGAAAAAAATGTGGTCCAAGAATTCTGAAAAAATGTGGTCCACTGGTGAAGGGAATGGCAAACCACTTCAGTATTCTTGGCTCGAGAACCCCATTAACAGTATGAAAAGGAAAAAAGATAGGACACTGAAAGATGAACTCCCTGGGTCAGTAGTTGCCCAATATGCTACTGAAGATCAGTGGAGAAATAACTCCAGAAAGAATGAAGAGACAGAGCTGAAGCAAAACAACACCCAGTTGTGGATGTGACTGGTGATAGAAGCAAGGTTGATGCTGTAAAGAGCAGTATTGCATAGGAACCTGGAATGTTAGGTCCATGAATCAAGGCAAATTGGAAGTGGTCAAACAGGAGATGGCAAGAGTGAACATTGATATTCTGGGAATCAGCAAACTAAAATGGACTGGAATGGGTGAATTTAACTCAGATGACCATTATATCTACTACTGTGGGCAAGAATTCTTATAAGAAATGAAGTAACCATCATGGTCAGCAGAAGAATCCAAAATGATCTCTGTTCGTTTCCAAGGCAAACCATTAAATATCACAGTAAATCCAAGTCTATGCCATGACCAGTAATGCTGAAGAAGCTGAAGTTGAATGGTTCTCTGAAGACCTACAAGACCTTCTAGAACTAACACCCCAAAAGATGTCCATTTTATCATAAGGCACTGGAATGTAAAAGTAGGAAGTCAAGAAATACCTGGAATAACAGGAAAATTTGGCCTTGGAGTACAGAATGAAGCAGGGCAAAGGCTAATAGAGTTTTGCCAAGTGAACACACTGGTCATAGCAAACATCCTCTTTCAACAGCACAAGAGAAGACTCTACACATGGACATCACCACATGGTCAACACCAAAATCAGATTGATTATATTCTTTGCAGCCAAAGGTGGAGAAGCTCTATACAGTCAGCAAAAATAAGACCAGGAGCTGACTGTGGCTCAGATCATTAATTTCTTATTGCCATATTCAGACTTAAACTGAAGAAAGTAAGGAAAACCACTAGACCATTCAGGTATGACCTAAATCAAATCCCTTAGGACTATACAATGGAAGTAACAAGTAGCTTCAAGGGATTCGATCTGATAGACAGAATGCCTGAAGAACTATGGACAGAAGTTCCTGACAATGTACAGGGGGTGGTGATCAAGACCATTGCTAAGAAAAAGAAATGTAAAAAGGCAAAATGGTTGTCTGAGGAAGCCTTACAAATAGCTGAGAAAAGAGAAGCCAAAGGCAAAGGAGAAAAGGAAAGATATACCCATTTGAATGCAGAGTTCCAAAGAATAGGAAGGAGAGATAAGAAAGCCTTCCTCAGTGACCAATGCCAAGAAATAGAGGAAAACAATAGAATGGGAAATACTAGAGATGTCTTCAAGAAAATTAGAGATAGCATGGGAATATTTCATGCAAAGATGGCACAATAAACGACAGAAATGGTATGCACCTAACAAAAGCAGAAGATAGTGAGAAGAGGTGGCAAGAGTACACAAAAGAACTATGCAAAAAAGAACTTCACGACTCAGATAATCACAATGGTGTAATTACTCACATAGAGCCAGACAACCTGGAATGAGAAATCACTGGGCCTTAGGAAGCCTCGCTACGAACAAAGCTAGTGGAGATGATGGAATTCCAGTAGAGCTATTTCAAATCCTAAAATATGATGCTGTGCAAGTAATGCACTCAATGTGCCAGCAAATATGCCAGAAAAACTTGGTAGTGGCCACAGGACTGGAAAAGATCAATTTTCATCCCAATCCCAACAAAGAATGCTCAAACTACCACATAAATGTACTTATCTTACATGCTAGCAAAATAATGCTCAAAATTCTCCAAGACAGGCTTCAACAGCATGTGAACTGTGAACTTCCAGAGGTTCAAGCTGGTTTTAGAAAAGGCAGAGGAACCAGAGATCAAACTGCCAACATCTGTTGGGTCATCGAAAAAGTAAGAGAATTCCAGGAAAACATCTACTTCTGCTTTATTGACTATGCCTTTCACTGTGTGGATTACAACAAATTGCAGAAAATTCTTAAAAATATGGGAATACCAGACCACCTGACCTGCCTCCTGAGAAATCTGTATGCAGGTTAGGAAGCAAAAGTTAGAACTGGACATGGAACAGCAGACTGGTTCCAAATAGCAAACGGAGTACATCAAGGCTGTATATTATCACCCTGCTTATTTAACTTATATGCAGAGTACATCATGAGAAATACTGGGGTGGATGAAGCACAAGCTGGGATCAAGAATCCTGGGAGAATTATCAATAACCTCAGATATGCAGATGATATCTCACTTATGGCAGAAAGCGAAAAGGAGCTAAAGAGCCTCTTGATGAAAGTGAAAGAGGAGAGTGAAAATGTTGGCTTAAAGCTCAACATTCAGAAAACTAAGATAATGTCATCTGGTCCCATCACTTCATGTCAAATAGAGGGGGAATCAGTGGAAACAGTGACAGACTTTATTTTGGGGGCTCCAAATTGACTTCAGATGGTGACTGCAGCCATGAAATTAAAAGATGCTTGCTCCTTGGAAGAAAGGTTATGACCAACATAAACAGCATATTAAAAAGCAGAGACATTACTTTGCCAGCAAATGTCTGTCTAGTCAAAGCTATGGTTTTTCCAGTAGTCATATATGGATGTGAGAGTTGGACTATAAAGAAACCTGAGTGCCAAAGAAATGATGCTTTTGAAGTGTGGTGTTGGAGAAGACTCTTGAGAGTACTTCAGATAGCAAGGAGACTCAACCAGTCCATCCTAAAGGAAATCAGTCCTGATATTCATTGGAAGGACTGATGATGAAGCTGAAACTCCAATACTTTGGCCACCTGATGTGAAGAACTGACTTATTTGAAAAGACCATGATGCTGGGAAAGATTGAAGGTGAGGGGAGAAGGGGACAGCAGAGGATGAGATGGTTGAATGGCATTACTGAATCAATGGACTTGAGTTTGAGTAATCTCCAGGAGTTGGTGATGGACAGGGGGGCCTGGTGAGCTGTAGTCCATGAGGGCTCAAGAGTTGGACACGACTGAGTGATTGAATGGAAATGAATACCAGATTGTCTTACCTGTCTCCTGAGAAAGCTGTATGTGTGTCAGAAACAATAGTTAGGACCCTGTATGGAACAACTGATTGGTTCAGGATTGAGAAAGGAGTACGACTGGGCAGTCTGCTGCCACCCTGTTTGTTTAACCTATACACTGAGAACATCATGAGAAATGCCAGGCTGGATGAGTTACAGGCAGGAATCAAAATAGGTGGGAGAAACATCAACAACCTCAGATATGTGGATGATACCACTCTAATGGCAGAAAGAGAAGAGAAAGTAAAGACCCTCTTAATGAGGGTGAAGGAAGAGAGTGAAAAAGCCAGCTTTAAAGTAAGTATTTAAAAAAACTAAGATCATGGCCCCATGATGTTAGTAATGGGGCACCTGGCCCCATTACTTCATGGAAAATAGAAGGAGAAGAGGTGGAAGTTGTGACAGATTTCTTCTTCTTGGGCTCTAAAATCACTGCAGATGGTGACTGCAGCCGTGAAATCAGAAGATGATTGCTTCTTGGCAGGAAATCTATAACAAACCTAGACAGTGTGTTGAAAAGCAGAGACATCACACTGCTGACAAATGTCCAGATAGTCGCGGCTTGGTCTTCCCAGTGGTCACATACAGTTGTGAGAAGTGGACCATGAAGAAGGCAGAGCACCAAAGAATCGATGACTTTGAAC
This sequence comes from Oryx dammah, assembly GCF_014754425.2. NCBI lineage: Eukaryota > Metazoa > Chordata > Mammalia > Artiodactyla > Bovidae > Oryx > Oryx dammah. The sequence goes on along the minus strand of NW_024070209.1, from coordinate 35,147,233 downwards.
TGTGGTGCTGGAGAGGACTTCTGAAATTCCCTTGGACAGCAAGCAGTTCAAACCAGTCAATTTTAAGGAAATCAACTCTGAATACTCACTAGAAGGACTGATGCTGAAGCTGAAGTTCTAGCATTTTGGTCACCTGATGTGAACAGCCAACTCATTGGAAAAGTCCCTGATGCTGAGAAAGATTGAGAGCAGAAGGAGAAGGGGGCATCAGAGGATGAGATGGCTGGATGGCATCACCGTGCAATGGACATGAGCTTGGGCAAACTTCGGGAGAGGGTGAGGGACAGGGAGACTTGCCATGCTGCAGTCCACGGGGTCGCAAAGAATCAGACATGACTGGGCAACTGAAAACAACAACAACAGAAAGACCTAGAGCAAAACCATGCCGAGTATTTGAACATAAAGGGATAAAAAAGAATTTATCAGACAAATGCAAATTAAAAGAAAGCTGCTGTGTCAAAATTAATATTAGAAAAGATAAAATTTAAGGCAAAAATCATGTATAAGAGTAAATAGAGTTACTATATATTAATCAAAATTAACCCACCAAGAATATGAAAAAGTTATATACTTGGCACCATTCTGGTTACTGGGAAGGAAAAGTGAACAGTCAAAAGTTCTTGTCGTCATGGATAGAACACAGGCAAATTTGAAAAATATACAGTCATAGTGGGAGATTTAATCATACGTCTTTGAAGCTGAGGGGAAAAAATTTAGAAGGATTTAGAATGTTTAAATAAGAAAATCAGTGAGCCTGATCTAAAATATATTTAAAATTATATATGCCATTTTTAAAGACATATATTCTTTTCAAGTGCCCATAGAGCTAAAAACTAACCAGGAGTAAATTTAACAAAAGTGCTTAAGGATCTTATTGAGAAAAATATAAGATACTATTGAAGAATGTTTTTAAAAATCTGATTAAATGGAAAGATATAAAATTGCCATGTATGTGGTTACTTAATGTGAAAAATATCACTTAATCTATACATTTAATTCAGCTTCTATGTAAATCCTAATAGAAACCTTCCTTGACAAACTGATCACTAAAATGGTCATTGAAGAGCATAAAGGCAAGTCTAATTAAGGCAGTTTTGAAGAGAAGTGTATCAGAGTTCTCCAGAGAAATGGAACCAGTAGGGTGTATTCATAGGACGAGATTTGTTGTAAGGAATTGGGTTATGCAGTTATGGAGGCTGAGGAATCCCATGATCTGCCACGTGCAAGCTGGAGACTCAGGAAAGCTGGTGGTTCAGTTTCAGTACAAGTTCAAAGGCCTGAGAATCAGGGGAGTTGATGGTATAAATTCCAATCCAGGTGGGATGAGACTCATATTTTAGTTCAAACAGGCAGACAAGAGGTAAAAGGGGCAAATTTCTTTTTCCTCTGTCTTCTGTTCTATTCAGGCCCTCAGCAGATTGGATGGTACCTACTCATCCTGGGGAGGTGAACTACTTTAGTAAATCCATCGATTCAGATCCCTATCTCATTGTGAAACACTCTCCTAGATACAGCAGAAATAATGTTTAATCTGGTCACCTCTTGGCCCAGTCAAGTTGACACATAAAATTACCCATTGCAGAGAGGCACATGGTAATAGTGCTTCCCTACAAGATACCAAGGCTAATTATAAATTAGAGTGATTAAAATAGTGTGGGGGGGAAATGTGGCATTATTTCAGAGTGTATATCGAATGATGGAAAGAACAGAGAATCCTGAAATGAACCATTAAAATACAAAATATGACAAATGACAGAGATGACATTATAAATCAAGGAGAAAAGACTAGAGCAGTTAATAAATGGTACTGGGACAAAACTTATCTCTGTGGATAAAAAATAACATCCAGTTTTATCCATAGACACAAGGATATGACCCAGGAAGATGAAAAACAGAAATGTGAAAGCCAGAATTTTAAAACTTTTAAAAGAAAATGTATGTTATTTTTATGACCCTGTGGAAAGAGGGGAATTTGTTTAGACTCGACAAAGTAGGCACAAACCATAAAGAATAATATTCACAAATTTGATTGTATTAGTGCTATAAAAATATCTATATAGCTATAAATAAAAGTCACACATTAGAGAGACTTGAATGATTTATATCAATATATATAAAGTTAAAAAAGAGAGAGACTGGTAACTCAGAAGAAAAAAAATGTACACAAAAAAAGCAATTCATGGACAAAGAAAGCTAGACGGTCAAACACTATAAGCAGACACTTTAGCCTTGCTGGTAATTAGAGAAATGCAAATAAAACAACAATGAAATAGAATTCCCATCAGATTAGCATAAAGTATCAAGTCTTAAAATACCAACTGTTGTCAAGATAGTGGAGGGGTAGGCTACTGGTGTGTGTCTAAATTGGTTTAATTCCCTTACAGTGCTCCTTTTTACTATAACCAAGTAATTTCATGTTTAGGTTTATACTGTAGAGAAACTCTTCCACATGTGCTCAAGCACACACATTTTTGCAGTGTTTAATTTTTTATTTTGGTTATTCAGAAGTTAAAATGAATTGACTGGAGCTATGTGTATCAACCCAGACAAATCTGAGAAGTTAAATAGAATAAAGCAAGCTTTAGAATATGACATACGTTTAGTTGACTCTTGAACAACATAGACTGCCAATCCTCTGAGCAGTGGAAACTCTGCATATAACTTGGAGTGTGTGCTAAGTCACTTCAGTCATGTTTGACTCTTTGAGACCCTATGGGCCATAGCCCATCAGGCTCCTCTGTCGATGGAATTCTCTAGGCAAGAATGCTGGAGTGGGTTGTCATGCCTTCCTCCAGGGGATCTTCCTGACCCAGTGATTGAACCTGAGTCTGTTATGTCTGCCTGTATTGGTAGATGTATTCTTTACCACTAGCACCACCTGGGAAGCCCCATATAACTTATAGTAGATCCTCTGTATCCAAAGTGACTCCATATCTGTGGTTTCATAGCCCTGGATTTAACCAACAGAAGACTGTGTAGTACCACAGTGTTTACTATTGACAAAAATCCACATCACAGTGCACCTGCGCGGCTCAAACCCCAGTTGTTCCAGGGTCAATCGTGTGTGTATGTTTGTCTGTCTGCCTACCTATCTACCTATATGTCTACTGAGAGACTGATATCATTTATGCAGAATTTAAAATGTATTAAATATTTCTATATTGTTTATAGGATATGTACATATGAGCAATGAGCAAAACTATAAAATGCAGAGAAGTGATTTGAGGCAAATTCAGTATGGTGGTAAGTTCTTGGGAAAAAGGATAAGAGTTAGGTTCTGGGAGGATCACACAGGATGATTCAACCATGTTGTGAAATTGTTGGTTGTTGTTTGATTTATTTTGTTCTGATTTGCTTTATTTTAATATTTAAAATAAACATGGCCAAACATGAAAACTGTGAAAAGTTAGTTGGTGCATAAGCATTTATTGTTTTAGGTTTTTCTGTGTGCTTAAAACATTTCACAATAAAAGCATATTGTAAATGTATTTTAATATTGGCCTAAAATAACATGGAGAACAAGGTAAACTTTCAAGCTAGTTTCTAAAATTAGATCCAAGAGACTGGCTGATTTAAGAGTGCAAATGAAAATGTCTCATGGCATTTAGTTAACTGTAATTCTTTAGAGATCAAAAGTAAAATAAATGCAGTCAACTCATTGCTTATATATAGTTGGAGTGGAAAAGAATTCAGTTGCCCAAATTGGATGGACTAATGGCAAGGAGTAACCTCCTTTTTCTTGGAAAGTTTTCAAACAGAACCAGTGACTACAGTCAGTTTGGTAGTGATGGGGGTAGTATTTTGGGTGTAAGAATCAGTGAGATAAGTACTAAGGTCTCTTTGGACAATTGTTGCTAAATATGATCATTTTTTTCCCTTTGTCAGTTAAACAGGCACTTCTCACAGGGTTTTCAGGTCATCTCTTTTCACATGAACAGTCATTATCCTGTGACCATGCACACATTTTTACATTCTTATTTTAGGTGATCTCAACTTTGGATTAGGCTTTGTAGTAGCTAGAATTATTCTCTTTTATGAGCAAATATTTCATTAAAAATGTCAGATGAAATCATCACTATTCAGTAGCATTTAATAACTACTTACTTAGTGCTACTCTCTAAGCTTTGTTTGTCATTTCCTTAGATTAGAAAGAATTTTAAAAAGTCTCACAAATTCAGTTTTTATCCATGTACTGCTGCTGCTAAGTCGCTTCAGTCGTGTCCGACTCTGTGTGACCCCATAGACAGCAGCCCACCAGGCTCCCCCGTCCCTGGGATCCTCCAAGCAAGAACACTGGAGTGGGTTGCCATTTCCTTCTCCAATGCATGAAAGTGAAAAGTCAAAGTGAAGTCGCTCAGTCGTGTCCGACTCGTAGCGACCCCATGGACTGCAGCCTACCAGGCTCCTCCGTCCATGGGATTTTCCAGGCAAGAGTACTGGAGTGGGATACCATCGCCTTATCCATGTACACTATTCTCCAACTATTGAAATCAAGTTACTCAATGGTATTAAAAATCAACTGTATCAATATTATTGTATTGTTTCAGAGGTAGAAGTACAACATCTAACATTATTTGCTTAACCTGCAATTTATTTTCCTATTTGTGTTAGAAGTAGAGAAACCAACCTTGGCCTCTGTCTCTGAAGATTACTTGAAAGAAACAGAGGCATGGTCTGCTAAGGTCACCCTAAAAACCATTTTAAAATTTATTAAAGACTTGAGTTAGTAGTAGGCAGATGGAAAATATAAGTATCCAAATAGAAAATAGATGTTGTGGTGCAGCAGGAAACATAGGTATATAGCCATGAAAAATCAATGGAACTAACTCAAAAAGGTAATAAATCTCTCTTAAAGAATATTGTCATGTTTTCTGAGCCTGCAACTATAGCCTACATTAAACTTTTTATCTGATGAGTTAAAAGTCCCTTGCACTTTCTTATCTAATAACAAATTAAGAGTGTTTTCTTCAGTGATTGAGTGGTGGGTTAGAGAAAATTTTTCTGGAAAAACAAAACAAAACAAAACAACAATCTATTGAAGCCCTGTGCAATTATTCTGATAGGATCTTTGCTGCAGAAAAGACAAGAAACTATATAATTGGTTTCTAGCTTTTATGAGTAAGGATATAGTGGTGTGACCTAGTTGGTCATTTCCTGAATCCTGAAGGAATGCCTGTTCCACAGCCCGTGTCTCCAGATCACAGATGCAGTCAGGTATTAGCTGCCTGTTTGAATCAAAATACATATAAAATGATGGTAATGGAAGGTGGGGAGGATGTCATGTTTATAGAAGAGTGACTGCTAGATAAGAAAGAGAAGTAATTTTTGGAATGTCTGAAAATTTTGTTCTTTTACTCAGAAAGTCCCAGAAAAGGTCTAGTTGTGTTGCTTGAAGGCGTTGGTGGGCATTTTTCAAGCCAGAGACTGGGGACAATGTTTCTACTCCAAACAATTTTAGAACTTGTGTCTAAATGAGCAACTGAAACCTTCAGGAATGGGTGGTCCCTCATGTTGCTGGGACTGTTTGCATAGTGTTTGCGTCTCTCAATTCTTGCTACTTGCCTTCTCTGTGATGATACCTATTCAGAGAGCTCTTATGGTAGGACTTTTTCTTAGTTAAACATTTATAAAGTGTGATATCTTAAGAGAACTCATCACTGCAGAAACATACTCCATGGCTAACATTTCCAGGTGGGTTAGAGGCATTGCTAAATTGCTCTGGATCACATTGTCTTGGTGGCTTTGAAAGTAATAGAGTGAAACCTTCGAAATAGTTTGACAATATTGGCAGTGCTTCAGAAAGAGGAGAACCAAGTGGAAATGCCCCAGGGGAAAATGCACTGTTCAGACAGCTGTGAGAGAGTGGATTATGACAGGACAACGCATATCATGTTTTTCTCATGTATCAAGGCCAGATAGAAACATGTTCTGTGGTCTTTTGTTATGAACCAAGCTTTCACTGCATATTGACAGCTCTAATTTTGTTATAGGGACATAATAGATTCATTACTTTCTTAGTATCCTAGTCTGAAAATAACCTAGATATTTTTCTTTCAATATTATTTGAAGAAGGTTGCTTATGAATAAAAGATGTACTGGCTTTATGTGTTATACATTGTTTTGGCAAACATAGTTATGGTCCTCAGCTGAAATTTTGACACAGAAACATAGTAACTATATTTCTATTGTGTACAGAAGTTATTCTAAACAAGCAAATGTAATAAAAAGGTACTTTCTAGTCTATCAATTTATGACAGAAAATTTATCAAAGTTTTGTTATTGTATATTGTGCTTTGGCATGTAATTTTTAAGAAGTCTTTCTTGGTTGATCTTAATATCATGAAAGGTGAGATAGATTGACAGGTTATCTTATGATGTATAATATATTCTTTATGACTTGCTTTTTGGATAGCAAAATTGCCAATTCCTTTTTTTAACCTTCATATTTAAGGGGAAAACAAAATACCACTTTGTTTCGATTCTTCAACAGCCCAGGGAAGTAAAATAAATGATATCATGGTCTGGAATTGAATTTCTAGCACTAAAATGAAATTTTGTAGAAATTTAACATCTTCTGCTTCAGAGGCTAGACAAATTCCATCCTAGTATATAAAGTGCCTCATTTGTGTCTATACATTTTTTTCTTTTTTTGGCAGGAGGAGGAAAGAAATATGAAGGTGACAGCAGAGGATAGATTTGATTTGACTTTGTCCCCACATGGCCGAAGTGATACTCTAGATCTTAGGGAAAATTGGGAAGGGGTTGATGACCTCTGTATCTGAAGAGAAGTAAGCGTGAGACAGATACATGATTTTTGTCCTATTATTTGATCTTGTTTACTTTTTTGAATTATATTTTTTCTTGTATACTATTGTATACTGGACTTCACTATTTTGTATACTATTGTATATTGTATACTATTGTATACAATGTTTTATACACTATATTGTATACTATTGTATACTGGACTATGTTATTTTGTATACACTAGAAGGCAATGGCAGCCCACTCCAGTACTCTTGTCTAGAAAATCCCATGGACAGAGGAGCCTGGTAGGCTGCAGTTCATGGGGTCACTTAGAGTCAGACACGACTGAGTGGCTTCACTTCACTTTTCACTTTCATGCATTGGAGAAGGAAATGGCAACCCACTCCAGTGTTCTTGCTTGGAGAATCCCAGGGACGGCAGAGCCTGGTGGGCTGCCATGTATGGGGTCTCACAGAGTTGGACACGACTGAAGTGACTTAGCAGCAGCAGCAGCAGCACTATATTGTATAGTGGACTTCACTATTCCCTTTGGTGGATATAGAAAAAGATGTACTCCATGAAAGCTTTCACAACACACATATTCATGCACACTAAATGCTATAAGAATGCTTATAATAGATATATAATCTGCTTCATGAGTTCCCAATTCTAATCTCAGAGCTTCAGAGCCGCTGATTTATAACTGTTTCTAATTTTCTTTGGTGGTCATTTTCTTCTCATCAATAAACATTTATATATGTATTTCTGGATTTAGACATTAAACTTCTTAATATGCCAAAGATTTAGCTTTACTGCATACAATATGCCAGCAAATTTGGAAAACTCAGCAGTGGCCACAGGACTGGGAAAGGTCAGTTTTCATTTGAATCCCAAAGAAAGGCAATGCCAAAGAATGCTCAGACTACGACACAATTGCACTCATCTTACATACTAGTAAAGTAATGCTCAAAATTCTCCAAGTCTTCAGCAATACATGAACCACAAACTTCCAGATGTTCAAGCTGGTTTTAGAAAAGGCAGAGGAACTAGAGATCAAATTGCCAACATCTGCTAGATCATGGAAAAAGCAAGAGAGTTCCAGAAAAACATCTATTTCTGCTTTATTGACTATGCTAAAGCCTTTGACTGTGTGAATTACAATAAACTGTGGAAAATTCTGAAAGAGACGGAAATACCAGACCACCTGACCTGCTTTTTGAGAAACCTATCTGCAGGTCAAGAAGCAACAGTTAGAACTGGACATGGAACAACAGACTGGTTCCAAATAGGAAAAGGAGTACATCAAGGTTGTACATTGTCACCCTGCTTATTTAATGTCTATGCAGAGTACATCATGAGAAACGCTGGGCTGGAAGAAGCACAAGCTAGAATCAAGATTGCTGAGAGAAATATCAATAACCTCAGATATGCAGATGACACCACCTTTATGGCAGAAAGTGAAGAGGAACTAAAAAGCCTCTTGATGAAAGTGAAAGAGGAGAGTGAAAAAGTTGGCCTAAAGTTCAGCATTCAGAAAATGAAGATCATGGCATCTGGTCCCATCACTTCATGGGAAATAGATGGGGAAACAGTGGAAACAGTGTCAGACTTTATTTTGGGGGGCTCCAGAATCACTGCAGATGGTGATTTCAGGCATGAAATTAAAAGACGCTTACTCCTTGGAAGAAAAGTTATGACCAACCTAGATAGCATATTAAAAAACAAAGAGATATTACTTTGCCAACAAAGGTTTGTCTAGTCAAGGCTATGGTTTTTCCTGTGGTCATGTATGGATGTGAGAGTTGGACTGTGAAGAAGGCTGAGCGCCGAAGAATTGATGCTTTTCAACTGTGATGTTGGAGAAGACTCTTGAGAGTCCCTCGGACTGCAAGGAGATCCAACCAGTCCATTCTGAAGGAGATCAACCCTAGGATGTTCTTGGAAGGAATGATGCTGAAGCTGAAACTCCAGTACTTTGGCCACCTCATGCAAAGAGTTGACTCACTGGAAAAGACTCTGATGCTGGGAGGGATTAGGGGCAGGAGGAGAAGGGGACAACAGAGGATGAGATGGCTGGATGGCATCACTGACTCGATGGACATGAGTCTGAGTGAACTCCGGGAGTTGGTGATGGACAGGGAGGCCTGGTGTGCTGCACTTCATGGGGTCGCAAAGAGTCAGACACAACTGAGCGAGTGACCTGAACTGAACTGAACTGATAATCTCTATCAGATAGAAAAGTGTTTAACTACTTTTTCCTCCATTTTGTGGCATACTTAGAATACTTTTCAGTGTCTGTTGGTTGTTTTCATATCTTCAAATATTAATAATTAAACCTCTATATCTGTGTCACTATCTACATGAAGTATGTATCTTTTAATGTGTGTTTATTTTTATAGTCACAGTTGACATTATCTAAGGTCAAAAGGGAAAGTTTGAAACCAACTTGCGTGGCAAACATCCCTGGGACTGCCTTGTGTAACATAGCAGCCTTATCAATGCACTGATTTTCACATGGTGCTCTGTAGATCACTAGGAGTATCTTCAGGTGTCTCACTATCAGTGATCTTTCTCTTCTGCTATTCTGCAGATCATCTGTCTTTTTGTTTTTCTGTGTCCTATGTTTTGATTTTTATTTTAAAATGAGACTGGTTTCCCAGAGACATGTATTCTAGCCCAGCTCTTCCAACGTGCTTTGTTACGTTGACTAGTCCTTTGGGCTCTCAACAGCAGCACCAAGCAACAAGAAGATGGGATTGTATTGGTCTGCTCAGGCTGCCATTACAAAGTATCATAGACTGGGTGGCTTAAACAGCAGAAATTTACTTTATCATAGATCTGGAGGCTAGAAGACCAAAACCAAGGTTTCAGCAGGGTTGGATATTTTCTGAGGCTTCTCTCAGTTTGTGGATGGTAATCTATTTTTTTCTCTTTAAGAATTTTAAAACTTTATTTTTTAACATTGAAGCCTTAAATGGCTTGACTCAATTTTTTTTCTTTTTTAAAGTTTATTTATTTTAATTGAAGGATAATTGCTTTACAGAATTTTGTTGTTTTCTGTTAAACCTCAACATGAATCAGCCTTAGGTAAACATATATCCCCTCCCTCTTGAACCTTTTCTTTTTTAACTTTTTATTTTATATTGGAGTATAGCTGATTCACAACATGGTGGTAGTTTCAGGTGGACAGCAAAGGGATTCAGCCATACATATACATATATCCATTCTCCCCCAAACTCCCCTCCCTCCCATCCAGGCTGCCATATAACACTGAGCAAAGTACCCTGTGCTATATAGTATTTCCTTGTGGGTTGTTGTTGCTTGGTTGCTAAGTCATGTCCAACTCTTTTGTGACCCCTTGGGCTATAATCTGCCAGGCTCCTCTCTCCAAAGGATTTTCCAGGCAAGAATACTGGAGTGAGCTGCCATTCCTTTCTTCATGGAATCTTCCCAACTGAGGGATCAAATCTGTGTCTCCTGCATTTGAGACAGATTCTTTACCACTGAGCCACATGGGAAGCCCCCTTGTTGGTTATCCATTTTAAATATAGCAGTGGCCACCTTTATATTGTGTCCTCAGATGGTCTTCTCTCTGTCTGCGTCTGTTTTTTAATAAGGACACCAGTCATTTTAGATTATATCCCACACTGTTGACCTCATTTTAACTTAATTATTTCTTTAAAAATCTTATATCCAAATACAGTCACATTCTGAGACTTTTAGCATATGAATTTGGTGGGGGGGGGCACAATTTAGTCAACAAGATTGGTCATCTCCAATTTTATTTGCTCTAAAATTAAATTAACATTGCTATCCAAGAAGCAGAGACTTGTTCACATTTAATATTTATTATTTAATTTGTAGGTAAAGACAGTATGATGCAGAAAACAATCACTGGTCTTTTCGCTGTGTCTTACACAATTTTACAATAGATATTTCTGCCTCTAAGTTTTTCCCTCTGATTTAGATGCTGACTGGTAATCAAAAATTTTCATTCCTGGCTCACCACAAAGGGCTACATATAATGTTGGGTTTTTAAAAACAAACAAACATGAAACAGGAACAGTTAAAAAACCCAGCCCTGGTTTATCCAATAGGAAAGTAAGTCTTGGAACAAACATCTGGGAGGGCCAATGGATCACAATTTCTTACTGTAAATATAAGCAAGTGATTAAAAGCCAACTTGGTGGCTGAGTGGTGAAAAGAATTCACCTGCCAATGCAGAAGACACTGGTTCAGTCTCTGGACTGGGAAGTTTCCCAGGAGAAGGAAATGGCAGTCCACTCCAGTATTCTTGCCTGGGAAATCCCATGGACAGAGGAGACTGGTGGGCTAGGGTCCATAGGGTTGCAAAAGAGACGGACACGACTTAATGACTAAACATTAACAATGAAAGCTGATTTCCCAAATTTAACTCTGCAGATTGAGAGTATGGTTCCAAATATTACTCCTCTCTAGTTGCAAGAAAGCTAAATGCTAATATCCTCTACTCAGAATTAAGGAGCTTGCTATCTTTAGCATACACCTTGACAATATAAGATAAAACCAATTGTCTATTTAATACATTTTTGGGGCATGGATCTTTTGCTATAACTGCATACCCAGTGTGAAGAGAGATCAGGTATACATAGGATATCTTTCCCCAGCATTTTATTTTCAATGTCTTTTGTATTTACCTTTAAAAAGCTTGTTTTTTCTTTAGTCTGATAATTTTAAGGGGGGTGCTTAGACTGTTATCATTTGATAAAAATTTTAATATAATGTAGTTGTATTTAAATCTAGTTTTTCTATTTATTTTCTGTGTATCCCAATGGTTCTTCCATTCCCTAGGGTTAGCCAAATAACCTATTGAATTTAGTATTCAATATTGAACATGGAGTATTGAAAATAGTGTTATCTTTTGGCTATACCCTTTCATATTTTTTAAGAAGTCACTCTAACCATATCATGACTTATTTTAAATTAATATTATACTACTTGATGTCTAATGTAGCCAACTTAAATAGTAAAATTTCATTCATCTCCTCCCAATCTTTGTGCTGTTAGATTTTTTTCAGCTCTAGATTTGTTTACTTTATAGGGTAATAGTCACAAGTCATAGAAAGTAGGGCTCAGATGTACCCTTGGGAGGCCACCATTCAGCTCTATTCTATCACTTTTCTATTTAAAACTCTCCAGTTTCTTCATCTATCACTCAGAGTTAAAGACAAAGTTCTAAAAATGGACTGCAAGTTCTTATACAAGACTCCCTGTCTTTGACCTCATATATAACTAATTTTCTTTTTTTTCTCTTTTTACTCCAGGAACACTGTCATCCTTTAATTTTGAAGTATAACAATCATGTACTCCTCAGGGCAATAAACTTAATGGAACACTTTTGCTCCATATTCCAAGCTCTCACTCCCTCATTTTAGGGCTTTGATCTGAGGTTTCCTTCTTACTGAGGCTTTTCTGGACTTTCTGTTTAAAACTGCAACTCTTCCAAACATCCTTTCCTATTTCCCACAGTCATTGTCTTCCCCCCCACAACATATCACTTATTTCTAATGTGGATTCTATTTATTATTTTGCTTACTGTCAGCCTCCAACCATTAAAATGAGAGTACTATGAAGGCAGAAGTTTTTGTGTATCTTGTTTACTATATTAAACATAAAACAATAGCATAGGGAACTATACTCAGTACTCTGTAATGATTTCTATGGGAAAAGAATCTAAAAAAAAAAAATCAGTGGATATATGTATAACTGATTCATTTTGCTGTACTGGAGAAACTAACACAACATTATAAAACAACTAACTATACTTGAATAAAAATTAACTTTAAAAAACACGTAGTAAATAGTAAGTATTCTTGAATAAATGAATATATGTTTTGAGACTTCCATTTTCACTGCTGAGAAATCTGTCAGTTTGGTTATTTTTATTTTGTGGATAAAAATACTTTCTGACTACTTTAATGATATTCTTATAGAGTTTCTGGTTTCACGGCACAGTGGCTATGTACACATTTATTTTTATGTATTCTGCTTAATGTAGGTTATTTCTGTACCTTGGATTCATTTCTTCCTTTAGCTCTAGAAAATTTGTGGCAGTGATGCTTTAAATGTAATTTCTCTTCTTTCTCTTCTCATCTATGGGACTCTGACTCTATCTTCTTTCTTTCATTATTTTTTCATAACACCCACCATAACTACTAACTTCCTTGGTGGCTCAGATGGTTAAACGTCTGTCTACAATGAGGGAGACCTGGGTTTGATCCCTGGGTTGGGAAGATCCCCTGGAGAAGGAAATGGCAATCCACTCCAGTACTATTGCCTGGAAAATCCCATGGACAGAGGAGCCTGGTAGGCTACAGTCCATGGGGTCGCAGAGTCAGACACAACTGAGCGACTTCACTTTCACTACATATCCAGTATATATCCAGTATCATGGATACTACATATCTACCACATAACTACTATCTATCTACCTCCTACTTGCTTTGGATCTTTTTTCCCTCACCTTTTTCCTTCAGGGAGTAGAAAGTGCCTAATATACATTTGATGCTTTTTTTTTTTTTTTGGTAAGTTATTTTTTTTTTTTTACTTTCCAATATTGTATTGGTTTTGCCATACATCAGCATGAATCCACCACGGGTGTTCCCCATCCTGAACCCCCCTCCCACCTACCTTCCCATACCATCCCTCTGGGTCATCCCAGTGCACCAGCCCCAAGCATCCTGTATCATGCATCGAACCACACTTAATGCTTAATGAAACCTTATTGAATGTTTATAGAATGGGTGACTAAATAAATATTAGCTGTTTTCTTTCTTTTCTCAATATTTAACTTCTCTTTCAAATTTTCCATCTGCATTTCTCTCTGTGCTACATATGAAATAATTTCTTCAATGATGTCTCTGAATTCATCTTTTCAGTTTTGCTTATTCTGTTATTTAATCTATGAATATTTTTATTTAAACCATTTTAACTTTCTAAGTCAGATGTATTAAAATCACTTGATGTACAATAAACTGCACATGTTTAATGCATACAGTTTGATGAGTTTGTTCACTACTGTAATCAAGGCAATAGCCATATTCAGTTCAGTTCAGTCACTCAGTCATGTCTGACTCTTTGCGACCCCATGGGCAACAGCGCACTAGGCCTCCCTGTCCATCACCAACTTCTGGAGTTTACCCAAACTCATGTCCACTGAGTTGATGATGCCATCCAACCATCTCAACCTCTGTCATCCCCTTCTCCTTCCACTGTTAATCATTCTCAGCTTCAGGGTCTCTTCAATGAGTCAGTTTTTTGCATCAGGTGGCCAAAGTACTGGAGTTTCAGCTTCATCATCAGTCCTTCCAGTGAATATTCAGGATTGATTTTCTCTAGGATGGACTGGTTGGATCTCCTTGCTATCCAAGGGACTCTCAAGAATCTTCTCCAACACCATGCTTCAAATGCATCAATTCTTCAGGGCTCAGCTTTCTTTATAGTCCAACTCTCATATCCATACATGACTACTGGAAAAACCAAAACTTTGACTAGATGGACCTTTGTTGGCAAAATAATGTCTCTGCTTTTTAATATGCTATCTAGGTTGATCATAGCTTTTCTTCCAAGGAGGAAGCATCTTTTAATTTCATGGCTGAAGTCACCATCTGCAGTGATTTTGGAGCCCCCAAAAATAAAGTCTGCCATTGTTTCCACTGTTTCCCCATGGGACCAGATGCCATGACATTAGTTTTCTGAATGTTGAGTTTTAAGCCAACTTTTTCACTCTCCTCTTTCACTTTCATCAAGAAACTCTTTAGTTCTTCACTTTCTGCCATAAGGGTGGTGTCATCTGCATATCTGAGGTTGTTGATATTTCTACCAGCAATTTTGTGCTTCTTCCAGCCTAGTGTCTCTCATGATGTACTCTGCATATAAGTTATATAAGCAGGGTAACAATATACAGCCTTGACATACTCCTTTCCTAATTTGGAACCAGTCTGTTGTTGCATGTCCAGTTCTAACTGTTGCTTCTTGATCAGCATCCAGATATCTTAAGAGGCAGGTCAGGTGGTCTGGTATTCCCATCTCTTTCAGAATTTTCCACAGTTTGTTGTAATACACACAATTGAAGACTGGCATAGTCAGTAAAGCAGAAATAGATGTTTTGCCAGAACTCTCTTGCTTTTTCTATGATACAATGGATGTTGGCAATTATTCTCTGGTTCCTCTGCCTTTTCTAAAACCAGCTTGAACATCTGAAGTTCACAGTTCACATATTGCTGAAGCCTGGGTTAGAGAATTTTGAGCATCACTTTACTTAGCGTGTCAGATAATTGCAATTGTGTGGTAGTTTGAGCATTCTTTGGCAGTGGCTTTCTTTGGGATTGGAATGAAAATCAACCTTTTCCAATCCTGTGGCCACTGCTGAGTATTCCAAATTTGCTGGCATATTGAATGCAGCACTTTCAAAGCATCATGTTTTAGGATTTGAAATAGCTCAACTGGAATTCCATCACCTCCACTAGCTTTGTTTGCAGTGATGCTTTCTAAGGCCCACTTGAAATCACATTCCAAGATGTCTGCTATAGGTGAGTGATCACACCATCATGATTATCTGGATCCTGAAGATCTTTTTTGTATAGTTCTTCTGTGTATTCTTCCCACCTCTTCTTAATATCTTCTGCTTCTGTTAGGTCCATACCATTTGTGTCCTTTATTGCGCCCATCATTGTATGAAATGTTCCCTGATATTTCTAATTTTCTTGAAGATCTCTCTCTATATATAATGGTATATACCAAATACATATATCATTTGATACATAAATGAATATATTTACACACACAATTTTCTGAGTCTTATATAGCACCATATATAAAACAAAACCTGTAAACCTATAATGCAGAAGCTTTTCTTAGAGATAATTTGCATTTGTTTAATCTGGCAGCAGCAAATCTTTAGTTTTCTTCCAGAGTCTTGGCTTAATTCAAGAATCTTGAATTCAGCTCTACCTTTTTACTCTTTGCCAAGACTAAATGTCTTATTGCAGTGCTGTTACACTTGTCTTCAGAGCAACATGACTTTCATATTTGCTTACTACTTTCTGATTTTAATTTCTGATTTTACTTTTCTTTTTTAAAAATATCTCCTTCATGTATCCATTACCTCCTTGAAGTACGACAATATAATAAGCATTATGGATGAATATGTTCTTATCTCTGTGTACCTATATGTATATTTGTATGTGTATATATATAGTTTTTTTTTTCCCCATGAGCTTTCATTTAATCTAGAGTATTTTGGTGTGTTTTCTCTACTTTTAATTGAATTTCTTATAGAATTGTTAGAATTTTACTAAAAGGATACCAATACTTGGATAAATAATCTATTGTTAACAAATATGGAAATACCACTGTGTAAGTCTATCAGTTATTTGCATCATTAACAGTAAATATCTATGTGCTCATAATGTCAGGTCTACCACTAAAAGAACATTATAATTCTGTTTGTATGGAAAGTGAAAGTGAAAGTTGCTCAGTCATGTCCAACCCCATGGACTATACACAGTCCATGGAGTTCTCTAGGCCAGAATACCGGCATGGGTAGCCTTTCCCTTTTTCAGGGGATCTTCCCAACCCAGGGATATAGCCCAGGTCTCCAGCCTTGCAGGCAGATTCTTTACCAGCTGAGCCACAAGGGAAACCATTTGTATACCTACAGAATATTCTTGACAGATAAATTAGAACTGATTTTTCTGCTAATTTCCTTTAGTGAGATGTTTTTAATATTTTTCCTTTGATAGGAAAAAATAAATTATCACTATATCCCTTTGCAAACAACTTTGGAACTGACAATCACTGTTGCTTTTTGTTGGTGTAAAAACATGAACCTGTACATTTAATATTAGCTATGGCTAAATCCTTCCTCCATGTATCTGTTTTTCTGTCTTTTATCTGAAAACACATCCTAATTGAGTAGCACTCAAAATCCTGCTGCAGATTTTAGATATGGTAAGAACTTCAAGATAAATACTTACTATGCAATAGTATAATGTTTTAAGACCTATAGAGGAAGTCAGTGGTCTTTTTTTTTTTTTTTTAAATAGTACCCTATTTAAAATACAGGCACTAGTGGTTGCTGTTGATATAGCAGTCGTGGGCATTATGGCAATTTCTTATGAGACATTTTGCATAGTTTTGGAAGAAATCATGCTGATAGGTTTCCTGACCTAAAGTTGATCTCTCTTTCATCATCTAAGAAGTTCACTGACATTTAATATTATTTTTATTAAAATAGAGTTAGAAATTATTTTATTAAAAAGACCAATTATTTAGGATGTAGTATAAGTATCTCTAGAAATCTTTTAAGCTTTACCCATAAAAACCTTTGACTTGAGAATTGTTACTGCTAGACTTCAAATCCTTTCTTTTTCTCTATGTTACACTTTCAGACCAAAGCAATTAGAAGTGTGGAATTTAGAGATCAGAGAGGGTAGAAGGATAGGAAAGAAGGAAGGGAGGAAGGGACAGTAAAATGTCATACTGAAGAAAGAAGAAGCTGTATTCTGCTTTAAAAAATGCAAAAACTATCTGGGGCGCCCAAGCCTCCACATACAAAATATCCAATTAAAATGATGAATGACCAAATATTTCTCCAGTTTTTAGACAGATGGGCTATGTGTTTAAGTGAACATCTTAGTTTTTATTTAAAACTGTTGAACTGTGTTGTCATCAAAATCTTTCAGGTAACACATTTAAAGAAATAAGCATGCGTGCTAAGTTGTGTCAGTCATGTTCAACTCTGCGACCCCATGCACTGTAGTTTGCCAAGCTCTTCTGTCCATGGGTTTCTCTAGGCAAGAATACTGGAGTGGGTTGCCATGCCCTCCTCCAGGGAATCTTTCCAACCCAGGGTGGAACCTGCTGTCTCATGTCTCCTATATTGGCAGATGGGTTCTTTAGCACTAGCGTGTTTCCTTTTCAATTATGAACATTTTGCTCTCTTGCTTAAGACTTTCATTTCTCAATGTGATATCTAAAGCCAATCCACAGTGTACAAGTTAAAATGCTAACTTTTGCCTTTCTGTATGGCTTCTATTGTTGTCACCCAGAAAGAGGAAGTGTTAAATCTCTTTTCTCCATGTGGAGAGGAACTCAAGGAAGCTGATTAAGAGCATGGGGAAAGAAATTAAACCTGATTATCCTCTTTGTAATAGTGATGAAAAAGTACCTATTCTCTTTCTATAATTCAAAAGTTAATAGCACTTTGGGATTGTAGAAAATGTAAAATCATCAGGGAGAAGGCTGAGACCTGTAAGCCCATTATAAGGGAACCCTGTTCTGTTTGGAATTCCAAAGGCAAATTTTATCTGGTAAATCTGAGCATATCAGTTCATATTTATTTATAATATTACTTGCACAAAAGTAACTAATATTCTCAATTTATGCTTCTAGTCCCAAATTATGACCCTTTTCTAACCTCTTGAAAATGTTGCCAAACCTTGTCTTCTTTTCATCATGTCTTCCCATTTCCTTTTCCTCCATCTAGACTTTTCTTTTCTTCTAATATCACTTGTGACTTGGAGGTTGTGGTCAAAGGCAGAAAAATAGCAAGCAATGAAATGAAAGAACTCTTTCAGATTCTTTCTCCTTGTCTCTCTCTCTCTCTTTTTATTCCTGAAGGAACACTGATGAATTCACATTTATTTCCGTGGCTCCAGGATCTGAGCTAGTGCAATAACTCTGTCCCCACCAACATTACAATTTCTTCCCTCACCCAGGTTAGCTCTAGTGATATAATCTTTGAGTAATCTTTGCCAATGTTTGTTATTCAGGAAAAATGAGATCTATATCAATACATGAATTTCATAGGTAATACCTTAACCTGTGAGGTAAAGCTTTAATCCCCAATTCGATTCCTGGGTCAGGAAGATCCCCTGGAGAAGGGATAGGCTGCCCATTCCAGTATTCTTGGGCTTCCCCGGTGGCTCAGCTGGTAAAGAATCTGCCTGCAATGACGGAGACCTGTGTTATATCCCTGGGTTGGGAAGATCTCCTGGTGAAGGGAATGTGTGCCCACTTCAGTATTCTGGCCTGGAGAATTTCATGGACTGTATAGTCCATGGGGGTCACAAAGAGTTGGACACGACTGACTTTCACTTCACTTCACTTCAAAGCTACTGAAGGTGTTGCACAAAGTGTGTCTTTATATAAGACGCTAATCAAACTTTTCCTTTACTTCAAGTAAAATCTCTGTATTACTCCATTTCTGCAGCATGTGAATAGGCCTATCTTGGATATGAAAGAAACATACTATGGAAATATATGAAAGTCAACTTCGTCTCTCTCTTTTTGTGATCCAAAATAAAACTGAAGTGGAAATCTGAATATTTGAGGCAGATTGGTAGAGTACCTTATGGAGGAATAATTAGGATATTAAAATAGTTGTAGATTTTGCTCTTCTGTTTGGCAAGAACATACAATTGCATTTTTTAACCCAGGTAGCTTCAGATTTAGGGGGGCATCCTCTGGTAAGAACGGGGTCAATTAGGATCCAACAACCATTTCTTAGGATCTTCTTTGAAGTGAGAGAATACTACAAGAATACAGAGAAACTGAGAACAAGAGGGAAAGTAGGAGCTCCAGAACTTGGAGGGTTCACCGATATATATATCTTGAAAATATATTTTTCCTCCCTCATTGCATGAGAACAAGACTACCAAAGTACTACTCGAACTTTGGTTAAAACCGAAATTATGAGTCTCAACTTCCTGGGTATCCTCTAATGCTTAAAGTAATATATTAGTTTATTATTTTAAGCATTGGAGTTATTTAAGTACTTAGCTATTTAAAGGTCATTGTCGTTGTAGTCAGAACTGGGTAAACTTAATTTTCATCTTTATGAATGAACTTACTGAATAAGATAGTTTTCATCTTTCTACCTTAGTTTGTCATCTTTAAAATCAGAATGAAAATCCCTAGTTTATAAGATTTTTGTGGATATTAAGTGAAAATAAGTATTTACCATGCACATTTGTTGTTGTTGTTCAGCCACTTAGTCAGGTCTGACTCTTTGAGACCCATGGACTGCAGCACTCCAGTCTTCCCTGTCCTTCACCATTTCCTGGAGTTTGGTCAAACTCATGTCCATTGAGTCAGTGATGCTATCCAATACCATTTAATAATTTAGTTTTACCATTCTTAAGTAGGGATGAACAAAGTTAAAACTGTAATTCCTTTTATTTTAGAATCCCTTATTTTAGATAGGGAACATTATATTTTGTTTTAGCTCTGAGAATGTAATTATGTACCGTAATCACGTTAGTGATCCTGAATAGAAGTATGCATGAGTTAGTTTGCTTGGAGCTCCTTAAGCTTAAATGTACTTTGCATCTGTGTGCATATAGAGCCCAGTGTCTAGCTGAAAAGGTGAAACAATTTAGTGAAAGCACTGGGTATTTACAAAGTTTAGATACTGGGATGATAAAGTAATAGACCTTTTGCCTGACTTGTCTTTCATCTGGAGGTGTCTTATGATCACAGCTGAGGTCCTGTCTATCCAAAGGAGGGACAACACAGTGGTAATTTGTTTGAATTAGTATGTTTCTAAATCTTTGAACTTACCCAGTTTCTTAATGGGAGAATATTTTAATCTGTGTTTAATTGAAAGAAAAAAAATCTATATTTTTGCTTTTTCTTTTTTTGGGGATATACTTGATAGACATTTAAACTCTGAGTGTCCTTTGTAATATAAACACTGAATTGCCTTTTCATGTGCTTTAAAGAAAATCCAAGTTAAAATATAAAATTTCTTGCCTCATTTGTTGATAGTGTTAGTCCTTTTATAGAAGTCTCCCAGACTTGCTAAAAGTTCAAAATGACTGAAATTAACTTTATCTATTGAAAATTCCCCTTAGAAATAGAATCATACTGAGACAAAATGTCAAATCTCATGCCAACAATAAATTAGAGGTGGAAAGAACCTACTAAGTTATTACCTCCATCCAAGTAGCAAGAAATTTTCTGTCTCTGACAGAAAATTATTTTGATATATAATTTATCTCATAGCAACACTTGGAAGAACTTCCAAAGCTTCTGCAAAATTGCCATGTGTCAGGGTGACTTATTTTTAATTTTTATAGCATTTATCTAAAGTGGAGAGTGTGAATGTACAGATTAGTGAATCCTTTCACATGTAGAGTGAAAGGGAAAGAGCACTGGGGCAGAGGCAACAGGACTAGAGGTTTATAATTATTCAATTCCATACCCTGCCACTTAATAGTCTCTAAAATAGATGAAAGTGCTGAGCTCATAACAGATAATTAATACAACTCCTGGTATTTACTTATCAGGTATTTCAGTGATTTTAATCAAAATCTACATTTAATAACTTACATATATATAGACACATATGTATTTGGTAAGGTATATAATAGTGCAGCAGGACAATCTTTTAGAAGTGTTAAAAATTTTGCTTCTAAATTATTTATAGCAGTATTAAGATATTATTGTTTCTTTGAACTTTAAGAACATCTCCAAAGTGTGAATATAATCTGGCTCCTGATTCTCTAGTAGTTTCTTGCAGGTAGATTTTTTTCTTTTTATCTTCCACAATACCTCTGATGCAATACTGAAAAGACACCTTAAAGTGTTTTTCTTTTAAAACACTATTTCTGTCTCAGTATTGAAAACACACAATGCTTAGAGTTGTTGAAGAAAAGCATCTTAAAGTAAGAAATGGTTCTAATAGAGAATTAAAAAATGTCTGGAGGCCTATTAGTTGACCTGAGCACTCTGTCTTCTATCTTTGAACTATGAATCTACTCCCCACTCTTCTCTTTGGGCCAAAAAGAATTGCAGGAGGCAACCTAGATAGCATATTAGAAAGCAGAGATATTACTTTGCCAACAAAGGTACGTCTAGTCAAGGCTATGGTTTTCCCAGTGGTCATTTATGGTTGTGAGAGTTGGACTGTGAAGAACGCTGAGTGCCAAAGAATTGATGCTTTTGAACTGTGATGCTGGAGAAGACTTTTGCGAGTCTCTTGGACTGCAAGGAGATCCAACCAGTCCATCCTAAAGGAGACCAGTCCTGGGTGTTCTTTGGAAGGACTGATGCTGAGGCTGAAACTCCAATACTTTGGCCACCTCATGCAAAGAGTTGACTCACTGGAAAAGACCCTGATGCTGGGAGGAATTGGGGGCAGGAGGAGAAGGAGACAACAGAAGATGAGATGGCTGGATGGCATCACCGACTTGATGCACATGAGTTTGGGTGAACTCCGAGAGTTGGTGATGGACAGGGCGGCCTGGCATGCTGCGGTTCATGGGGTCTCAAAGAGTCGGACACGACTGAGTGACTGAACTACAGTTGTCAGGTTCCCAGATGACTCAGTAGTGGTGAATACACCAGCAATGTAGGAGACTTGGGTTTGAACCCTGGGTTGGGAGGATCCCCTGGAGAAGGAAATGCCAACGCACTTCAGTATTCTTGCCTGGGAAATCGCATGGACAGAGGAGCCCATCAGGTTATAGTCCTTGGGGTCACAAAAGAGTCAGACATGACTTGGTGACCAAACAATAGCAAACAATAATAGTAGTCTTTTTCTCCTATAGCTGTGTTTTGAACTTAAGGTAGCTACTTGTTCCTAGTCAGGGTATCTATCAGGTTCCTGCTTCAGTTTCAGAGGAATTCTGTCATGCTCTGAATGAGAATATGCATGCTATTTTTAGGGTCAGACATCTCTGAGGGGAAATCACTAATGTAAATCTGTCACTCCAACTTCCCATCTCCTACTAGCAACAATTTCCCTTTGCCCCCTTTATGTATTTTGCTCATTAACGCCGGTCATTTTTTAGGATCTTCTGGTTTCCGGATACCATGCTAAGTTCTTGAAGATGTAACAAGTGAATGAAATATGCTGACTGCCTTTAAGTCACTAATAGTCAATCTCTTTGAATCATTTCTTCCTCTAAGCTTCTGTACCTGTTTTTAAGTGACATCTTTTTCTCCTATTAGATTTCTGTCCTACAGTATCTCTCTCTACCACACCTTTGAGATGTTATTGGTCTCATGACTGTACACACCATGTGTACACTGACTAATCCCAAAAGTACAGTGCTGGCCTCTTATTTGCACTGAGCTCCAGTTCCTGTATGCAATTTACTATTCCCTACTCATTGTCTCAAAATTAAATCATCCTGAAATAAACATGTGATTCCATCTCCTCCAAACTTGCTCTTTCCACACTTCTCTCCATTTCAGAAAATGGACTTTTCTGTTCTGCTGCTGCTGCTGCTGCTAAGTTGCTTCAGTCATGTCCAACTCTGTGTGACCCCATAGATGGCAGCCCACCAGGCTCCCCTGTCCCTGGGATTCTCCAGGCAAGAATACTGGAGTGGGTTGCATTTCCTTCTCCAGTTCATGAAAGTGAAAAGTGAAAGTGAAGTCGCTCAGTCATCTCTGACTCTTAGCAACCCCATGGAGTGCAGCCTACCAAGCTTCTCCATCCATGGGATTTTCTAGGCAAGAGTATTGGAGTGGGGTGCCATTGCCGTCTCCGGTTTCTTTCTGAGGTCTAAGCAATAAACCTTGGAGTCTTTCCTAACTTTGTTTGTTGTAATAGTTATTAAATCTTACTGCCTCTAATACTTTCAGTGCTAATTCTTACAGCTGTGATACTTTTTAACCACCTCTATCACCCTAACCTGAACTGCTGTTGTACTAGTTTTACTACATAACAAATGGCCATACATTCACAGCTTAAAACAACATATTAATATATTAATGCATTTATTATCTCACAGTTTGTAGGTCAGAAGTCTGGGTGTAGTTTTACTGGGTATAGTCTGTGTTCTCTGGTTTGGAGCTGTACTTCCTCAGGGTCCGGTCCAGATGTTGGTCTAATTGGCAATCTCCTCCGAGGCGTGACTGGGGAAAGGTTAGCTTCAAAGTGCCAATAGGTGACTGTCAAAACTTATTTCCTTGTGGCTGCATAACCAAAGCTTCAGTTTCTTGAAGGGGGCTGCCATTAGTGATTCAAAACCTTCTGTTGATTTCTAATCCCAGTGCTTCTCTAACATGCCTTGTGGAAGTAAGCTAGTAAGAGGAAATCTCTCCTCTGGCTTTGCAAGCAAGATGAAGTCTTAAGGTAATTGTGGTAATGGCATCCCATTATCTTAACCATTTTCTATTGGTTAGAAGCAAACAGGTCTCATACCCAGAGGAGGGGATTGTCCAAGGGTGTAGACACCAGGAGGCAAGGATCATTGAAAGTCACCCTAGGGGTTGTCTGCCACAACTGTCATCTCTTGCCTAGATTTTTGAAATTGCCTCTTAACTCCTTCCTGGTTTTTCCCTCTCCCACCCTCATAAAATAATTAGGATGATCTTAAAAAAAAAAAAAAAGCCACATCACATCATTCCTGGACTCAAAGCCTTAAAAGGGTTTCATTTCATACACAGTAAAAGCCCAAGTCTTTGTAAGGGCATACAGGATCTGAACATTTACCTCTCTGATCTTACCTTCAGAGGGAACTGACTACTTTTCTGAAGTGCTTTTCTTGGTTATCCATATTATTCTCTGTATTCTCTTACCTCTTTCAAGTCTTTGCTTTAAAATTATCCTTTAAGTGAGGCATTACTAGGATGCCTACCTACTATTTAAAAGTGTGACATTCAACTATTCTTCTTTGCTCTGTTTTCTTTCTTAGTATTTGTTACCATCTGATAGCATATATAGTTTTAATTTTTAAATTTATACTGCCCACTGTTCCCCCTTGAATATAAAATTCGTAAAACATGGCTCCATGAGACTGTTCTAATTCCTGCTGTATTTCCAGCATTTATCTAGTGGACACACAACAAATATGTTGAATCGATTGATGATATATCTCAGTTAGCCCTCATTTTCTTAATATAGACTTCTTATTATCCAAATCCATGGAAATACCTTATAAAAATTCCATTGAAATAATTTTCTTTTCAAATTTTCCCTTCATCTTTACACGTTTATTCATATATATATAATTGTATTATATGTAAACTATATAGTTATATATGTTTTTGTATATGTACATGTATAATATAAATATGTAGTTTTATTTCTCTAAACATTTAGGGAATTCTTAAAGAGTGAAACAGCGGCTCAAACTAGAATGACTTGTGTTGGTTTTCAGTAACTATTGTTCATTGCTTTTGAAACACATATTAAGGACTACTAGCCGTCTATGGGGTCGCACAGAGTCGGACACGACTGAAGCGACTTAGCAGCAGCAGCAGTAGAGTGATGTTCTAATATGCAGCATGAATCTTTTTGTAGAAGTCCTATTTGGTTATCAGGCTTCCCTGGTGGCTCAGAGGGTAAAGCATCTACCTGCAATGCGAGAGACCTGGGTTCAATCCCTGGGTTGGGAAGATCCTCTGGAGAAGAAAATGGCAACCCACCCCAGTACTCTTGCCAGGAAAATGCCATGGATAGAGGAGCCTTGTATGCTAGTCAGTGGGATCGCAAAGAGTCATACATGACCTAGCAACTTCACCTCTTACTTCTATTTGGTTATTACATAAAAACTAGGTTACTTCAATCTGGGCTTTCACAGTTTTACTTAGGACTCTCATTGGGCTTGTTATTGATCAAGAGTTTTTGCTACTATATCACAGTTAAGGAATGGTCAAATAAGGTTCTATCTTAAAAATAAGGTTTTATTTAAAAAATCTCAAAACAATAAACAATGAAGGCTTTGATGTGTCTTTTGCAGGAAAATATTCTTTTTTTATTTTTAAAGTAACTTTATTGAGTTATAATTGATATACAGTAAACACCACCCTTATGGCAGAAAGTGAAGAGGAACTCAAAAGCCTCTTGATGAAAGTGAAAGAGGAGAGTGAAAAAGTTGGCTTAAAGCTCAACATTCAGAAAACTAAGATCATGGCATCTGGTCCCATCACTTCATGGGAAATAGATGGGGAAACAGTGGAAACAGTGTCAGACTTTATTTTGGGGGGCTCCAAGATCACTACAAATGGTGACTGCAGCCATGAAATTAAAAGACACTTACTCCTTGGAAGAAAAGTTATGACCAACCTAGAGAGCATATTCAAAAGCAGAGACATTACTTTGCTGACTAAGGTTCATCTAGTCAAGGCTATGGTTTTCCCAGTAGTCATGTATGGATGTGAGAGTTGGACCGTGAAGAAGGCTGAGCGCTGAAGAATTGATGCTTTTGAACTGTGGTGTTGGAGAAGACTCTTGAGAGTCCCTTGGACTGCAAGGAGATCCAACCAGTCCATTCTGAAGGAGATCAGCCCTGAGATTTCTTTGGAAGGAATGATACTAAAGCTGAAACTCCAGTACTTTGGCCACCTCATGCAAAGAGTTGACTCATTGGAAAAGACTCTGATGCTGGGAGGGATTGGGGGCAGGAGGAGAAGGGGATGACAGAGGATGAGATGGCTGGATGGCATCACGGACTCAATGGACGTGAGTCTGAGTGAACTCCAGGAGTTGGTGATGGGCAGGGAGGCCTGGCGTGCTGCGATTCATGGTGTGGCAAAGAGTCGGACATGACTGAGCAACTGAACTGAACTGAACTGAAACTTCACTTGTTTAAAGTGAAAGCTGTGGTACATATACACAATGGAGTATTACTCAGCCATTAAAAAGAATACATTTGAATCAGTTCTGATGAGATGGATGAAACTGGAGCCAATTATACAGAGTGAAGTAAGCCAGAAAGAAAAACACCAATACAGTATACTAACACATATATATGGAATTTAGAAAGATGGCAATGATGACCCTGTATGCAGGACAGCAAAAAAGACACAGATGTGTATAATGGACTTTTGGACTCAGTGGGAGAGGGAGAGGGTGAGATGACTTGGGAGAATGGTATTGAAACATGTATAATATCATGTAAGAATCGAATTGCCAGTCTATGTCCGATGCAGGATATGGCACGCTTGGGGCTGGTACGCGGGGATGACCCAGAGAGATGTTGTGGGGAGGGGGGGTGGGAGGGGGGTTCAGGTTTGGGAACGCATGTACACCCGTGGTGGATTCATGTCAATGTATGGCAAAACCAATACAGAATTGTAAAGTAAAATAAAAAATAAATAAATAAATAAATAAATAAATAAATAAAATAAATAAAAAGTGAATAGTTTTTTGTCTTTTTTTTTTTTTTTCATTTTTGTCCTATATATCCATGAAATTTTTACCATAGTCAAGATAGTAAACATACCCATTGCCCTCAAAGCTTTCCTTATGGCTCTCGGTGTCAATAATTCTATCCTCCCTTAAATGTCCTACTGCTTAGTGGTTTCCACTGAGAACCATTTCTGAAAGAAATCATTTCTGAAAGATAGAAAGATTCTTCTTTCTGTTATTATAGATTCATTTGCATTATATGGGTCTTTGTGTAAATGGAATCATACAGTATGTAATTTTCTGTCTTATTTACTCAGCAAAATTATTTTGAGATTTATCCTTGTGTGTTCATCAACCCCTTCTATTGCTGAGGAGTATTCCATTGTATAAATATGCTATAATTTTATTTTTTACATTCACTTTTTGATGGACATTTGGGTGGTTTCCAGATTTTCTTACTTTTGTAAATAAATATTCTATGTATATCTCTGTCCAGGTATTTGTGTAGGTACATATCAAATTGTTTTCCAAAGTGGTTGGGATTTCCCAGTAACAACATGTGAAAGTTCTAATTGCTCCACATCCTCTCCAGCACTGGATAGGGTCAGTCTTTTGATTTTAGACATTGTAAATGGTATCAACTGGTATCACATTATGATCTTAATTTTCTTTTCCCTGGTTACTAAAGATATTGACATCTTTTCAGGTGCTTATTTTATATCTGTATATCTTCTTTGGTGAACTGTCTTTTCACATCTTTTGCAAACTTCTAATAGATTATTTTCTCTTATTGAATTTTGAGAGTTCTTTACTCTGGATAAAGTTCTTTATAAGACATATGTTTTGTCAATATTTTCTTTTAGTTTATGAATTATACTTTAATTTTCTTAATGTCCTTTTGTTAATAGTGTCTTTTGATGAGAAGTTTTATTTTTGATAAGATATAATATACCAATTAATTTTTTTTCTCGGTCAAGATTTTGGTATTTTATCAGAACAATATTTAAAATCTTAAAATGGCATGATGAATTAAGAAGCACTGACTTCAAGATATACTTTAATATAGAAATAACATACAAATCCAGAAATAAACTATAGCCCAGTTAGTTTTTATATGCTTTGACCAATAATGAAATCTCATTGAACCTAATGTATTGTGTTTCTAACTTTAACTTTTCATCTGCCTATCATTTATACTCATGGGTATTTCCCTAGGCCTGGATTTCTTAACCTTGATGCTATTGATATTCAGGGACAGATAATTCTTCATGGTGGGGGATAATATCCTGTGTATTTTAGGATGTTAGCAGTATCCTTGGCCTCTATCCACTAGTTTCCATGGAAACCTCCAACTGTGATGATCAATAATGTCTGCAGATATAGCTAATTACCCCCTGGTGGGCAGAATCACCCTTGGCTAAGGATTATTCTAGTCTATTGTACTGATGGATCTAATTCTGGTTCTCCCTGTCCCAGGCTGTCTAGTTTAATACTTTAAGTCAGATGATAAATCCAGGAAATATAGTTGTTCCTTTCTCCCTTGATTTGGCTGCCAGTTATACTAAGAGAGAGAGACATCCCTCGCTGAATACATATCCATGTAAATAGGCCCTAAATGGTACATGAAATTGTTCTTCAATGGAATCCAATTCCATTTTCTATTTTAATGTGAGTAGACACAGGAAAACCATTTGAGTCTTTTTCTTGTGATAGACACAAAGAATTCTAGGTGTACTATTATTTCTAATTCTAGAGGTGGTGATTTTCTACTTCATAAGAGTTACTAAATGTTCTTCTTTTCAATCAACAGATGATACTAACTTGTATATGAGTTTTTCTGATAGCTTACTTCAGATAGAGAATGTATTATTCACCACTTAAACTGACTCCTAGTTGATAGCATTTGTATAATTTTAGCTCAAAATGGGATTTTCCAGGCAAGAGTACTGGAGTGGGGTGCCATTGCCTTCTCCACAAAATATAAATAACTTTATCTAAATTATACAGAAGCAATACAGAAAATTTTGAGGGCAGAGAGAAGGAAGAAAATATTTGTAAAATAATCACTACCTTCAGTTCAGTTCAGTTGCTCAGTCATGTCCAACTCTTTGTGACCCCATAGACTGCAGCACACCAGGCCTCCCTGTCTATCACCAACTCCTGGAGTTTACTCAAATTCATGTCCATTGAATTGGTGATGCCATCCAACCATCTCATCCTCTGTTGTCCCCTTCTCCTCCTGCCTTCAATCTTTCCGAGCATCAGAGTCTTTTCAAATAAGTCAGTTCTTTGCATCAGGTGGCTAAAGGATTGGAGTTTCAGCTTCAGCACCATTCCTTCCAATGAATATTCAGGACTAATTTCCTTTAGGATGGACTGGTTGGATCTCCTTGCAGTCTAAGAGACTCTCAAGAGTCTTCTCCAACACCACAGTTCAAATCACTACCTTATATATCATTTAATGTTATTATTTTCAGTTTTATAATAACGATGTGCTTAATTTTTTCCAAAGTATCCACTCCCTATTTAAGACAATTTGTAAGTTTTAAAACATAATTCAGAATAGTTCAGTTCAGTTCAGTTCAGTCACTCAGTTGTGTCCGACTCTTTGCGACCCCATGAATTGCAGCACGCCAGGCCTCCCTGTTCATCATCATCTCCCGGAGTTCATTCAGACTCACGTCCATTGAGTCTGTGATGCCACCCAGCCATCTCATCCTCGGTCGTCTCCTTCTCCTCTCGCCCCCAATCCCTCCCAGCATCAGAGTCTTTTCCAATGAATCAACACTTCTCATGAGGTGGCCAAAGTACTGGAGTTTCAGCTTTAGCATCATTCCTTCCAAAGAAATCCCAGGGCTGATCTCCTTCAGAATGGACTGGTTGGATCTCCTTGCAGTCCAAGGGACTCTCAAGAGTCTTCTCCAACACCACAGTTCAAAAGCATCAATTCTTCGGCGCTCAGCCTTCTTCACAGTCCAACTCTCACATCCATACATGACCACAGGAAAAACCATAGCCTTGACTAGACAAAACTTAGTCGGCAAAGTAATGTCTCTGCTTTTGAATATGCTATCTAGGTTGGTCATAACTTTCCTTCCAAGGAGGAAGCGTCTTTTAATTTCATGGCTGCAATCACCATCTGCAGTGATTTTGGAGCCCCAAAAAATAAAATCTGACACTGTTTCCACTGTTTCCCCATCTATTTCCCATGAAGTGATGGGACCGGAAGCCATGATCTTCGTTTTCTGAATGTTGAGCTTTAAGCCAACTTTTTCACTCTCCTCTTTCACTTTCATCAAGAGGCTTTTGAGTTCCTCTTCACTTTCTGCCATAAGGGTGATGTCATCTGCATATGTGAGGTTATTGATATTTCTCCCGAGAATCTTGATTCCAGCTTGTGTTTCTTCCAGTCCAGCGTTTCTCATGATGTATTCTGCATAGAAGTTAAATAAGCAGGGTGACAATATACAGCCTTGACGTACTCCTTTTCCTATTTGGAAACAGTCTGTTGTTCCATGTCCAGTTCTAACTGTTGCTTCCTGACCTGCATACAGATTTCTCAAGAGGCAGGTTAGTTGGTCTGGGATTCCCATCTCTTTCCGAATTTTCCAGTTTATTGTGACCCACACAGTCAAAGGCTTTGGCATAGTCAATAAAGCAGAAATAGATGTTTTTCTGGAACTCTCTTGCTTTTTCCATGATCCAGCAGATGTTGGCAATTTGATCTCTGGTTCCTCTGCCTTTTCTAAAACCAGCTTGAATATCTGGAAGTTCACAGTTCATGTATTGCTGAAGCCTGGCTTGGAGAATTTGGAGCATTTCTTTACTAGCATGTGAGATGAGTGCAATTGTGTGATAGTTTGAACATTCTTTTGCATTGCCTTTCTTTGGGACTGGAATGAAAACTGACCTTTTCCAGTCCTGTGGCCACTGCTGAGTTTCCCAAATTTGCTGGCATATTGAGTGCAGCACTTTCACAGCATCATCTTTCAGGATTTGAAACAGCATTCGGGATAGTAAAGAATTTTAATTTCTCCTTTGCTGCAGTTCCCTTGGAAAAGATTGGGAATATCTTCTCACATTATAAAGAGATGGTATTTCTACTATTCTATAGGTTTCAGAAAACAGTTGAGCTTCTTGTCTTCCTCATGGAAATATAAGATTTGAATTTCAGTTTTTCCTTTGGGAATGTATATTTACAAATGACACAGGATGAAGTTTGAAAACAAGACAAATGCTAATGACAGTAGGAAATTTCTTGGAATAAGAGTCTGCAGGAAATTGATGGCTAAAACTAAACATTCCTTTTAGGCTGTTATGCCACATTAAGAGACTGTTAGTGCAATTAAAGGAGCACAAAAGGAAGATGATAAGAGATGCTGATGAGATTCATTTTGTTTTGAAAGCTGACACCAAGTATTATGATGCCAGTATTAACAGAACTACCCTGTACTGTGGTGACTCAAATAGTGATAGTTAGGTCCTTCTGAAATAATAAATTTGTGGTAAACTATTTATTTTCAGAGCAGGGGAACAAGTGAATGTTGCTTTGAAGCCTTTAGGTCACCAATAGACATCACATTATTTTACTGGTGAGCCAGTTGTCATTCACCTAAATTACAAGGCCAGTTGCTGGAAGGCAGCATTATATTGTACCATCATGCTGAATGTGGGATGTCATTTCTTCAATTCAGGCTGAGAAAGTTAGAGAAGAATGGTGATTAAGTGCTGGGAGTCATTGAGAGTTTGATCTGATTCCACAAACTGGCAGAATTCAGAATGGAAATTCCTGTTACCACCCTTTCCGTGGCAGGGTGGAATGATTGCTAGGGTGGAGGGATCTTTCCCCTCCCTCCGTCCCTTATCCCTCCCATTTCTTTCTTGTCCTATTCAAGACGTCAAGAAATGGAAATTCTGTTTCAAAATCTTATTTTCTCATTAAACTTATTTTTTTCTCCTCATTTTTGCCTTTTTATTAACCCCTTTCCACTTTTTCTCTCCCTAGTGTTTTTCTCTCAATCACCTTGATCGTCCTTATGTGATTTCTTGTCCTTTCATAATTGCAGTTTGTGATAAATACTAACCAGGAGCTACTGTATAGCAGGGAACTCTTCTCAATATTCTTTATGGACCTACATGGGGAAAGAATCTAAAAAGGAGTGGATATATGTATAACTGATTCATTTTTCTGTCTAGCAGAAACTAACACAACATTGTAAATCAAGTATACTCCAATAAAAGTTAATTTAAAAAAGATGCAAGGAACAGAAAGGAATTAGCCAACTATATCTCAGAGGCAGAAATTGACTGTTTCTCTGGTTAGCTGTTTTGCACTTTTGTTTCAAATTGGTTTCAAAACTAGTCCTGCTTACGCCCCTGAGGTTCACTGTCATAGAAGTAAAATCATTAGTTACATATTACCATGGAAAGCCAAAAACAAAAGTGTGTTGCTTCTCAATTCTTATTTAGGAAATGGGAAATCACATTATATTTTGGGATAAACAGGTCATATGGCTCAGTAGAGCATGTTTTATGCACCAAATTATTTAGTAAGCAAGGATGCTACTATATTTCAGTAAACTTGTGTACAGTAAAAAAATAAAAAAGATGCCTATTTGTCTTACTAAAAGGAGGCAGTGTAATAGGCTTCTCCTAGCTCTGTGACCCTGGGCACATGATGGAACTTCTTCAGGGCTCATTTTTCTTATAGAAGATAGAAATAATAGTTCCTTCCTTGCAACTTCACAAGATTAAAGGCATGCAAGGCAGACCATTCTAAAAGCTCCAGAATCAGAACTGTATTTATTTTTTGCTCTGTCAATTGTGATTGTGGTAATATTTAACCTTTGTCTGATAATCATCTGTTATATGGAGGTTGTTTGCAACAGTAAATAAGATAATACATATTGGGCACTTAGAAAGGCTTCTGTAACAGGTATGATTATAAATGTTATTACATAACAATGTTTTCCTTTTTAAAAACCACTTTTACTATAAAATATTAGATGCATAAGATCTTCCAAGAAGTGTGTTTTTTTTTTTTTTCTGCGTATGGCTTTTTTTGTTCAACATCATGTTTGTGAGATTTATCCTTGTTTTTACATAAAAGTATTGTCTATACATTCTTACTACTGTTACAGTGTTCTATTGAATGACGATAATTAAATCATCCAGTCAGATGTACCTGGACATTTAGGTTGAGTCCAGCTTTTGACTGTTAATAATGAGGCTGCTATGAAAATTCTTTATCTCTTGGTGTATATGAATGAATTTTGGTGGCATCAATACACAGGAATGAAATTGCTAAGTCATAGAAGGTGAGTGGCTTCAGCTTTTATAGATAACACCAAACTTTATCAGTGTACCTGTTTCTTCTCATCCTTGCAAGCACATACACTGTCAGTCTTTTTAATATTGGATATTCTGGTGGGTGTATGTGATATATCACTATGGTTTTAATTTGCCTTTCTCTGATGATTAATGAGAGTCCCTTGGACTGCAAGGAGATCAAACCAGTCAATCCCAAAGGAAATCAGTCCTGACTATTCATTGGAATATTCTAATACTAATACTAATGCTAATACTTTGTCCACCTGATGCGAAGAACTGACTCATTGGAAAAGACCCTAATGCTGGGAAGGATTGAGGGCAGGAGAAGAAGAAGATGACAGAGGATGAGATGGTTGGATGGCATCACCAACTTGATGAACATGAGTTTGAGCAAGCTTCAGGAGTTGGTGATGGACAGGGAAGCCTGGCATGCTGTGGTCCATGGGGTCACAAAGAGTTGGACACAACTGTGTATGTGTGTTAGTTGCTCAGTTGTGTCTGACTCTTTGCAACTCCATGGACTGTAGCTCACCAGCCTTCTCTGTCCACAGAATTCTCCAGGCAAGAGTATTGGAGTGGATTGCCATTCCCTTCTTCAGAGGAACTACCTAATCCAGGGATTGAACCCTGGTCTCCTGCATCACAGACAGGTTCTTTACCATTTTAGCTACAGGGAAGTCCTTATTAATGATGATTAATGAAGAGGACAAATTTTTCATTTGATGGTGGGCCATTTGAATATATCCTACTGTGTGGTGTCTATATTCTGCATTTATACTTCTTTTATTGATTGATGGAAAACTCCAATTTAATTCTATGACTTGCCTTCAAATTCTTGACACTTGTAGGAAAAAATAATTTAATTTTAATGCAGTCAAAATAGCAGTCTTTAAATCTATGGTTAGTGCTTTTGATTTTTCTGTTAAAAAGAAACTTAAAATATTTTCTTTCCCCAAGGATTTTATGATATTCTTCTCTATTCCTCTAAAAGTTTGATTGTTTTAGTTTAAAATCCACTGGAAGTTGATTTTTTGTATGGTAGAAAGGAGGAGTAAAGTTTGTTTTCTTACATGGATGTCTAATTATCCCAGCATCATTTATTGAAGATCATCCTTTCCTTGTGGCTTTTGTGATCTGTCAGTAGAGGTTCCATATGTCTATATATCTGTTGTAGAATCTTAATTTTGTTTCATTGGTCTATTTTTTCTCTTTCTGCCAACACTGTACTGTTTTGTTTATTGCTACTTTATAATAAATAGACCAAATTATCACTTCTTAGTCGGAGAAGGCAATGGCAACCCACTGTAGTACTCTTGCCTGGAAAACCCCATGGGCGGAGGAGCCTGGTGGTAGGCTGCAGTCCATGGGGTCGCTAAGGTTCGGACATGACCGAGCGACTTCACTTTCACTTTTCACTTTCATGCACTGGAGAAGGAAATGGCAACCCACTCCAGTGTTCTTGCCTGGAGAATCCCAGGTGCAGGAGCCTTGTGGGCTGCCGTCTATGGGGTTGCACAGAGTCAGACACGACTGAAGTGACTTAGCAGCAGCAGTCACTTCATTTTAAAATTTTCTTCTTGACCTTTGCTTCCCAAAGTTGTGTGTGAGTCCCTAAGAACCTCTCAGAGGGTATCTGATCCAATCTTTTCTAGTTATGAGTGAGGCTGGATATTCTTTATATGCTTCAACCAAACAGCATATGCAATAGATTTAATTATGAGGAAGATCTGAGAAAGTGGTAGAAGTTAACAAACATGCAAAACAGGTTTTGTCTCATCACGTCTGACTTATTTCACCTCCAGATCATCTGTGTTGTTGCAAAAGGCACAATTTCATTCTTTTTATGGGTAAGTAATATTCTATTGTGTCTATATACCATATCTTCTCTATTGTAAATAAACCTAAAAGTGCACACATCTCTTCAATTTAGTGTTTTTATGTTCTTTGAATAAATATACAGAAGTGGAATTTTTGGATCATATATTCAGTTCAGCTCAGTTCAGTCACTCAGTCGTGTCCGACTCTTTGCGACCCCATGAATCGCAGCATGCCAGGCCTCCCTGTCCATCACCAACTCCCGAGTTCACTCAAACTCATTTCCATTGAGTTGGTGATGCCATCCAGCCATCTCATCCTCTGTTGTCCCCTTCTCCTCCTGCCCCCAATCCCTCCAGCATCAGGGTCCTTTCCAATGAGTCAACTCTTCACATGAGGTGGCCAAAGTACTGGAGTTTCAGCTTTAGCATCAGTCCTTCCAATGAATACCCAGGACTGATCTCCTTTAGGATGGACTGGGTGGATCTTCTTGCAGTCCAAGGGACTCTCAAGAATCTTCTCCAACACCACAGTTCAAAAGCATCAATTCTTCGGCGCTCACCTTTCTTCACAGTCCAACTCTCACATCCATACATGACTACTGGAAAAACCATAGCCTTGACTAGATGGACCTTTGTTGGCAAAGTTTCTGCTTTTGAATATGCTGTCTAGGTTGGTCATAACTTTCCTTCCAAGGAGTAAGCATCTTTTAATTTCATGGTTGCAATCACCATCTGCATTGATCATATATTAGTTCTATTTTCATTTTTTTATGGAATCTCAAGCTGTCTTCCATTGTGGCTATACAGATTTACATTTCCATCAACAGGGCACGAAGATTCCTTTTTATCCGCAACTGTGCCAACATTTGTTATTTTTGTCTTTTTGATAGTAGACATTCTAGTAGATGTGAGGTAGGTGATTTCTCATCATGGTTTTCATTTCCATATCCCTGGTGACTAGTGATGCTGAGTATCTTTTCATGTACCTGTTGGCAATATGTAAGTCTTCTTTGAAAAAAATGTCTCTTATATCCTTTGCCTATTTTTTAGTTGGTTTGTTTGCTATTGAGTTATATGAATTCTTTATATAGTTTAAGTGTTAACCCCTTATCAGATATATCATTTACAAATGTTCTCCCATTCAGTAGGTTATCTTATTACTTTGTTGACTGTTTCTATTGCTATGAAATAACTTTTTAGCTTGTTGTAGTCCCACTTATTTATTTTTGCTATTGTTGTCTTTGTTTTTGGAGATAGATCCAAAAAATCACCACCAAGACCTATGTCAAGGAGCTTACTGCCTATGTTTTTACCTAGGAGTTTTATGATTTCAGGTCTTACATATTCAGATCTTTAGCCCATTTTGAGTTAAATTTGTGTCATATAATTGCATGTGTCTGTCAAGTTTTTCCACTACCATTTAGACTGTCCTTTCTTGTTGTATATTCTGGGTATACTTTTGTCATAGATTAATTGACTTTTATTGTTGTTGTTTAGTTACTAAGTCATGCCCAACTCTGTGACCCCCATGGACTGCAACAGGCCAGGCTGTGAATTAACTTCTAGGCTCTCTATTCTGTTTTGTTGATCTATGTGTCTGCTTTTATGAGTTCTGGCTATTCTTGATCTTTGCACTTTCATATAAATTACAGAAAGGTCTTGTCAAATGTAAAAAGAAAATGAAAAATCTATTTCCACTTTCAGTGTGACTACATTGAGCCTCTAGTTCAATTTGAGGAATAATTGTTTAATGTTAAGTCTTTTGATCATAAAATTTTACATCTTAATTTATGTTTTCTTACATTTCTGTCAACAATGTTTTGTAGAGTTTTGTGTAGAGACCTTACATATTTTAGTTTGATATTTTTTGTGCTACTATAAATAGAATTTTCTTTCTTTTCTTTTTTGTTTTTGTTGCTTATGTACAGAAATACTGTTGAATTGTGTATATAGGTCACTAACTAAGATTTTTCTGCATTTTCTTTTGGATTTTCTACTAATATAATCTTAAGTCCCCTGATAATAAAGGAAGTTTACTTACTTATTCATTTCCAATTCTTATGCTTTCATTTCTTGCCAATTTTTCTTGCTGGATCCTGTAGTACAGGGTTGAATAGGAATGGTCATAGCAGACATACTTTTCTTGAACCCAATTTCAATGGAAAAGTTTCCAACTGTCAGTGTTAAATGAAAGCAGCTTTATATACCATAGGTTTCCTGTAATTATCCATTCTTGTATTAGGGAAAGTGTGAAAAGTCACTCAGTCATGTCCAGCTCTTTGTGACCAGGCCAGAATACTGGAGTGGGTAGCCTTTCCCTTCTCTACGGGACCTTCCCAACCCAGGGATAGAATCCAGGTCTCCTGCATTGCAGATTCTTTACCAGCTGAGCCACAAGGGAAGCCCAAGAATACTGGAGGGGGTAGCCTATCCCTTCTCCAGCGGGTCTTCCTGACCCAGAAATCAAACCAGGGTCTCCTGCACTGCAGGCAGATTCTGTACCAACTGAGCTATGAGGAAAGCCTTTATATTAGGGAGGTTTCTATTTCTAGTTTGCTAAGAGTCATAATAATGAATGAATATTAAATTTTGTTCAGTTCTTTATCTGCATCTATTGAGATGATCATATAATTTAAAATATTTTTTTTAGTTAATATGGCATACCACATGGATTGATTTTAAACATTATTCTGATATTTTATTCTTGAAATAAATTTATCTTTGTTGTCTCTTTTATATACTTCTGAATTAGTTTTCAAGTATTTTTGTGAAGACTTTTGTATCTTTTTCTGAGTGAGATTGACTGGTAAGTTATCCTTCTCAAAATGTCCTTAAAATATCTTGATATTCTAGTTGAGCTGATCGTAAATGTTTGGTAGAACCCTTGAGGCTCCTGGGCTGATTTTCCCTGTAGGAACATTTTAAACTGTGTGTTCAGTTTCTTTCAAAGTTATAAGACTCTTTATATCTTGGTAAATTTATATTTATTGACATGACATTTTAAATAATATGCATTATATATGTACAGAATGTCTAGTGAATCTTTGCTGGTATTCCCTTTTCTCTTCCTGAATTTGATATTTTTTAAACATTTGCCTTATTTCTTTTTTGAAAATTTACCTTAGGAATTTATTACTTTTATAACTCTTTTCAATAAACCAAATTCTGGCTTTCCAGTTCTTTCTATTGTATATTAATTTTTTATTGTGTTCTTATTGTTATTTCTTTTAAGTATATTTTTAAATCATTTTCCTAACATTTTTATGGATTCATAATTTATTAATTTTTCAGTCCTATCCCTGCCATAATTTCATGTATGAAATTAAGGCTACAATTTCCTGAGAAATATAGCTTCAACTATTTCTTATAAGTTTGATATATAGAATTTTAGCCAACTTTTAATTCAAAATATGTTCTAATTTTCTTGTACTTTGTTATTTACCCATGGGTTCTGGGACATAGGATTAGTCTGTATATTTAGTCCACCCTCACTGGAAATAGATTCATTTTATCCTTTTTGAATATCAGAATGGCATTTGTCTGTGTCTTCTGCTGCTGCTGCTACGTTGCCTCAGTCGTGTCTGACTCTGTGCGACCCCATAGACGGCAGCCCACCAGGCTTCCCCGTCCCTGGGATTCTCCAGGCAAGAACACTGGAGTGGGTTGGCATTTCCTTCTCCAACGCGTGAAAGTGAAAAGTGAAAGTGAAGTCGCTCAGTCGTGTCCAACTCTAGTGACCCCATGGACTGCAGCCTACCAGGCTCCTCCATCCATGGGATTTTCCAGCCAAGGTACTGGAGTAGGGTGCCATTGCCTTCTCCATTGTCTGTGCCTACTTTCTGCAATAATTCTAATCTTCAGCTTAGTTCAGTCACTCAGTCGTGTATGACTCTTTGCGACCCCTGGACTGAAGCATGCCAGGCTTCACTATCCATTACCAACTCCTGGAGCTTGCTCAAACTCATGTCCATTGAGTTGGTGATGCCATCCAACCATCTCATCCTCTGTTGTCCTCTTTTCCTCCTTCCCTCAATCCTTCCCAGCATAAGGGTCTTTTCCAATGAGTCAATTCTTTGCATATGGTGGCTAAAGTATTGGAGTTTCAGCTTCAGGATCAGTCCTTACAATGAAGGGACTTCCAAGAGTCTTTAATACCACATTTCAAAAGGATCAATTCTTTGGCACTCAGTTTTCTTTGTATTCCAACTCACATTCATACATGACTACTGGCAAAACCATAGCTTTGACTGTATGAACCTTTGTTGGCAAAGTAATGTTTATGCTTTTTAATATGCTATTTAGGTTGGTCATAGCTTTTCTTCCAAGGAGCAAGCATCTTTTAATTTCAAGGCTGCAAGCACCATCTGCAGTGATTTTGGACCCCAAGACAACAAAGTCCCTCACTGTTTCCATTGTTCACCATCTGTTTGCCATGAAGTAATGGAAATGGAGGCCATGATCTTAGTTTTCTGAAGTTGAGTTTTAAACAAGTTTTTTCACTCTCCTCTTATACTTTCATCAAGAGGCTCTTTAGTTATTCTTTGCTTTCTCTATCTACTATGGTGAGCATGAATCCCTTAGAAGAAATGGAGTAGCCATCATAGTCAACAAGAGTCCAAAATGCAGTTCTTGGGTGCAATCTCAAAACTGACAGAATGATCTCTGTTCTTTTCCAAGGCAAACCATTCTGTATCACAGTTAACCAAGTCTATGCCCCAACAAGTAATGCTGAAGAAGCTGAAGTTGAATGGTTCTATGAAGACCTACAAGACCTTCTGTAACTAACAACCAAGAAAGATATCATTTTCATTATAGGGGACTGGAATACAAAAGTAGGAAGTCAAGGGATAACTGGAGTAACAGGCAAATTTGGCTATGGAGTACAAAATGAAGCAGGGCAAAGGCTAACAAAGTCGAAATCAAGATTGCTAGGAGAAGTATCAGTAACCTCAGATACACAGATGACACCATGTTTATGGCAGAAAGGGAAGCAGAACTAAAGAGCCTCTTGATGAACATGAAAGAAGGCAGTGAAAAGTTGGCTTAAAATTCAACTCTAATCTTATCAGTTTTGAGACCTCCAACAGTGGTCTAATGAAATTGCTTCAGGAAGGGTAATCATTTCCAGGGACCAAGAGTGGGCTCTTTCCTAAAACTCAGAAATAAATTGTCTGAGGAGGCAATGCATGCTGACAAAGCAAGAGACATTATTGGGAAGGGCTGCCAGGGTAAGCAGGGCAGCAGGGTAAGGGAATCCTGGAGAAGTTCTCTGCCAGGAGGCCTACAGTCTGGGGTGTTACGGTAATGCAGTTAGTTTCTGTGCTGTCTTTGGCCAATAATTCTAATTCCAGATC
Source organism: Oryx dammah (assembly GCF_014754425.2). Lineage (NCBI taxonomy): Eukaryota > Metazoa > Chordata > Mammalia > Artiodactyla > Bovidae > Oryx > Oryx dammah. The sequence continues at coordinate 35,106,857 of NW_024070209.1, read as the reverse complement.
CTTGCTGGGAGTGAGTTCATCACTCAGCCAAGATGGATTCCAGCAGGAGATATGCAGTGGGTCTCCCCTCTCACATTTACCTTTCCCTAATTCTGGTTTGTGGGTAGCATATTAGTTCCTCATTCCTTACCAGGCAGGACCTCCTGCTATAAGATTACTCATGCAAGTGGTTATTATCCAGCCTGGCTAGGTGATTTCAGTTGCTGATTCTCCTAACAAAATGATGTTGTGATTTCCTATGTACAATATTTAGATGTTCTAGTATGTAATTTATGGGTCAAGTGGTAGTATCATTTTTTCTTCAACTTAATTTTAAATATAAGAGTCAAGAAATATTTTCATTTGAATTTAATTGATAATGAATTCTTTATGATAGCATTGGGAAGTTTTTATCTAAGCCATTTCTAGGTGATGATATAGAGGCCATATTGGCTCAAATGGTAAAGAATCTGCCTGCAATGTAGGAGACCTGGGTTTGATCCCTGGGTTAGGAAGATCCCCTGGAGAAGGAAATGGCACCCCACTCCAGTATTTTTGCCTGGAGAATCCCATGAACAGAAGAGCCTGGTGGGCTACAGTCCATGGGATTGCAAATAGTTGGACATGACTGAGTGACCCACACTTTTACTTTCATTAACCCTAAAGAAAATTATATTCTGATCTATCAGCTATTGTATACAAGTCATATAAAACTTATATCAGGGTTTCTAACTGTGTACCCTCCACACTAGGGAGGTTATATACTGTAGTGATAAGAATGTGAGTATTGGAATATAAAGAGTGGCTTTAAGTCATGACTTACTAGCTATGTGACATTAGACATATTACTTAACCTCTCTAAGCCTATTTTCTAGGTTGTTAAATGGAGATGGAAAGTCCCTATCCCATGAAATTGACATGAAAAATAAATGAGATTATGTGTATAAACTGCTTAACACATTGCCTGGCACTCTGAATACTTGATAGAGCTTCACTGTTCATTTTACTTTGAGGACTGAGTATTGCAGTTGGCCTTCTATATCCATGGTTTCCGAATCTGTGGATTTAACCAAAGTCAAGTGGAAAATCAGTGCCCATGGATACAGAGTATCAACCCCACTGGTTCATTTTGTGTGAGGTACTTGAGCATCTGTAGATATTGGTATCTGTTGGGGTCCTGGGCCCAATCCCCCGAAGATTCTGAGGGATGACTGTATCGTATTTCATTTAATTTTATTAAGGAGGACCTCATTTTCTCTGACTTCTTTTAAGTAGTATTCATCTAAAAACATGCAAGTAGATATATAACAAACTACAGTTCAAACTGCTCTTGATTATAATTTTCAAAAAACTACTTTCAAGGAATGTTCCTCTGACTGTGTATATGTGCAGTTGTTTTGGAGCTCACTACAAAGCTTACATTTATGCATGTTCAATTTTAGGTGTTTAGATTCTTTTGATACTATATCTACCTTTTATTCATTTATCTGTTATGATAGTTATCATGTTTGACCACAAACAACAGTGTTCACTCAGGCCATTGATGAAAATGTTAAACTCATTGGAACCAAGGTGATACTGAAGTAAATTATGTGTAATATAAGATAACTTGAAAATGTTAATGCATCTTCCACAAAATGAAGCAAATTTAATGTATATGAGCCCTCACCCGGTTGGTTCATACAGATCACTATAGTCTTTTTTAAGACTGAATAGACTTTCATGTTTAGTGATATCTCCATATTTTTCGTGGATATCAAGTCAATAAGTTAGCTTATGCTGCTAAGTTGCTTCAGTCGTGTCCGACTCTGTGCGACCCCATAGACGGCAGCCCACCAGGCTCTGCTGTCCCTGGGATTCTCCAGGCAAGAACACTGGAGTGGGTTGTCATTTCCTTCTCCAATGCATGAAAGTGAAAAGTGAAAGTGAAGTCACTCGGCTGTGTCTGATTCTTAGCGACCCCATAGACTGTGGCCCACCAGGCTCCTCCGTCCATGGGATTTTCCAGGCAAGAGTGCTGGAGGGGGGTGCCATTGCTTTCTCCGAAGTTAGCTTATAATTTTCATAATTAAAAGCCTAGAGCATAATTAAAAAATTAATACCAGAATTTTACTGGAATTTCCCCACAGATTATTGCCATGAGATCACTTTTATACTTCCCACAATACGATCATTTGCGGAAAAAAATGCACTTATTTGAAGGAATCACTTGCTTTTTCCTACATTTTTTCATGAATAAGCCAAAGCTTAGTCTTCACTCTTAAAACCGGCCAATACTTTTTACTATATTTTTAATTGCTAATAACTTTTCATAATTTGGCAGTCTATTTTTCTGATGCTACTGCATACCTACTTATATATTTCATTATTGTCTGATTAAGTTGACATCAGCTCTCTCCCTCCCTTTGTGTGGCAATAATTTATTCTGATGGTGAGAAATAATAGGTCTGCAGTGTGTGTGTGTGTGCATGTGTTTGAGTGTGTATGATTCTTTCACTAGATTGTAATATCTTTCTCTTTAGCAGAGCAGTTAAGCTGTAAGTGTTCTTATGAAGGCAAAGTAAAATTAAGTGCATTAAAAACCATCAGGAGAATGTTAAGATTATAATATATGCTGGCTTTAAATATATATTAATTCCATTAAATATGCACATATATAAAGTGCTAAGTCAAATAATTGAATAAGAAGACTACTTTTCAAAAACCATTATTTCATTAGCTTGTTACAGAGTTACCTACAGAATACTATAAATTTATAAGTACAAAGAACATTAGTAAGCACAGAATTAAGAATTTTTATTTTTCAGTGGACAGAACAGAGGCCAAGAGAGGGGAAATAACTTGCCCCCAGTCACATGTTTTGGTGGTGAGCGGGACCACATTCATGATTTCCAGTATGCTTTGATCATTTGCTCTTATAATCTAACAATCTGCCACATGGTAGGAATGGATTTCCTTTCATAGGAGAAGATTTGGTGTGTACTGTTCTGTCTTATTGTGGGAGGAAAAAACAGCAAAGTAGAGCTTGTTTGAAATAATTGCTACAATAAGAAAAAGAATCCACTAGTTTCTTCTTTACTTTGATGTTTGAATTTGCAGAAGTGACCTTTGGGATCAAAGAAATAAAAGATATATTCCAGGATCATCATGTGTGGAGGAGGCAGGATCAGGCTTGTGGCAATAATATGAAATTCTAAGGCCTTAAAGGCGTCTTCATTAATTATCTTCGAAAAGTTCTGGTTTTTGTTCTGAACAGAAATGAAACCATGGGCTTCAGGAACAGAATAAAAATATCTAATTCCTGAGGCCTATTCAAGATATTCCTCATAACCGTTACACTGGGCACAGGAAAATATAACAGATTTCACGGGTAGACGTTTGACCTTTCTTTATTGAAACAGCCTTGGAGTCTCTGCCTCTTGTCTCTGTTTTTGTGTCTCTGTCTCTTTCTCTTACCTGTTGGATACCTCTTCAAATCCATCTCTTCTCTTCCTCATTACCGTGATCCCCTTGCTCACGCTTTGTCTGTTCCTTCTCCAAAGACATTGCCTCAAAGTTAATTTCTCACAATTCCTCCTGAGAAACTCTTTCTCTAGTAGCGTGATACTTGGGAGGAACAGGGAGAGGATTTGGGGGCATCTGAGAGCTATGTCTCTGCTCTCAAGTGTTTTTCTCTCCTGGAATGTTCATCCTCTTAGTTTTCAAGTGGCAAGTGAGAAAAATGCACTTTTAAATGCATCAACTAGAAGGTTCTAAGATGAATGTTATGTTGTTAAAAAAGTAATCCTGTTTCCTAAGGTATCATATAAAATGAGCAATCTTTATATCCTCATTAGCAAGTTGGTAGTAAAATTTCAAGGTGATTGTATCTATATGCAAATATATCAAGAGTGTTTCTTTTGAAATCTGTTTCAGAAGTAATTATATTTGGAATGCTGAGTGTATATGCCCCCTTTTTACATATATATTATCCTTAAATAGCATTGGCAATGGCACTGAGGTTTTAGGTAACCAGCCCAAGTGTTTTTTTCCCTTTTCTTTTTTGACATGCTTAGCAAAGTAGTAACATTAAATATATTGAAAATGGCAGTATGTTAATCATACATGTTTTTCTCATATCTGTGGCTCGCATAAGTATTAATGCCTCTGTGGCTCATATTTTTTGTAGAAATATGTCTTTCATTTATCACATACATAACTACAGCCTTCCTGAATGGAAGAACATGAAAGAAAGCATGTAATCAGTAGATTTTATTTTTTGTATCTTCTCATCAGTTGCCTATTTATGTATACAAAAATGAATTCCATTTTAGCTTATATATATGTTGGGGCTTCCCCGGTGGCTCAGAGTGTAAAGCGACTGCATGCAACGCGGGAGACCCGGGTTCGATCCCTGGGTCGGGAAGTTCCCCTGGAGAAGGAAATGGCAACCCACTCCAGTGTCCTTGCCTGGAGAATCCCATGGATGGAAGAGCCTGGTGGGCTACAGTCCATGGGGCCGCAAAGAGTCAGACACGACTGAGTGAGCTCACTTCACTTCATATACATGTTACTTTACCCAGTTGGGAAATAAATTCACTATAAAATGACAGTGATTAAAAACATCACTCCCAGATAATATTTTCCACTTTGACAAGAGTTTTTAATATCTTGATACAATGGAGCAATCCAAATTTGTTCTGTTTCTGGGGTCAAAATGCTGCTGTTTTGTTACTTGTTCTCCTGGAGCACCTCCACGGTACAGCAAATACAGTCATCTGTTTTGTCTGTAACAATGGTTAAACTGACAGGTCCTTTCCAGGATATACAAGTCCAGCTGTCATGGAATCATAGGCTATCTGGCCCCTTTCTGAACTTTTGGAGAGAGAAAATTCACTGCTTCATGAGAAGACTAATTTTTTCTCAGTTTATTGAGATGTTATTGATATACAACACTGGGTAAGTTTAAGGTATATATTGTGATGATTTAATACATATATACTGCAGAATGATTACCACCATAAGATTAATTAATGCATTAATTTCCTCAATTAATGAACTTTTTTTGGTAAGAACACTTTAAGATTTAGTCTCCTAACAAATTTCAAGCATTTAATATAGTTTTAACAACAGTCACTATGTGGTTCATTGGATCCTCAGAAATAGATCTCTCTAACAAATGAGAGTTCTTACCTTTGGACCAACATCTCCACATCTCTCCCACCCCTCTAGCCTCTGACAGTCACTAATCTGCTCTTTGTTTCTATGAGTTTGACTTCTTTTAGATCACACATTTAAGTGAGCTTGTATGGCATTTGTCTTTCTCTGTTTGGCTTATTTCATTTAGTATAATGCCCTCAAGGTTCATCCATGTTGCACATATTGCAGAATTTCTTTCTTTATCCATTTATCTATTGATGGACACTTAGGCTTTTTTTTTTTTTTCATCTTTTCCACATTGCAGGCAGATTCTTTACCAGCTGAACCACTGTGGAAGCCCTTTCATCTCTTAGCTATTGTGAATGCTTTAGTAAACATGATGGAGTACAGATATCTTTTCAAGATAGTGATTTCATTTTCATCAGATATATATCTAGAAGTGTGATTGCTAGATCATATGATAGCTCTATTTTTAATTTTTGGGAAACTTCTATAGTGCTTTCCATAATGGCTGCACCATTTTACCTTCCCACCAACATTGTACAGGGTTCCTTTTTTGAGGAGACTGCTTTAAATTCTAGACAGTTTTAGGCGAAATATTGCTTACTGTTTTAATCCAAGTAGCTTCGTCTCTATAATATCTCCATTCCTTCTTGTAGTTCCATGCTGCTGCTGCTGCTAAGTCACTTCAGTCGTGTCCGACTCTGTGCGACCCCATAGACAGAAGCCCACCAGGCTCCCCCATCTCTGGGATTCTCCAGGCAAGAACACTGGAGTGGGTTGCCATTTCCTTCTCCAATGCATGAAAGTGAAAAGTGAAAGGGAATTCGTCGCTCAGTTGTGTCCAACTCTTAGCGACCCCATGGACTACAGCCTACCAGGCTCCTCTATCCATGGGATTTTCCAGGCAAGAGTACTGGAGTGGGGTGCCATTGCCTTCTCCACTTGTTGCCTGCTGAGCTGCAAAACCCTGGCTTAAACTGTATGACCTTAGACTTGAAAACAGCTCTCTTTGCTCCTCAGCATGCCTTCTCCTCCCTGAGCCCAGTACTCTCCTTTCACTAAGGTACCATTCTAGCACCCCACTTCCAACCTTACCAGCTAGTCTTGGCTCTCCCTTAGGTTAACTCAAAAATGTTGAGGTTTCCTCTGAAATGACAGGAAGAAGGTGGCATAGGAAGAGAAATAGAAATGGAGATAGGGACAAAAACATATGCAAGGATACTTGTAGAGAAACAAAGAAAGAGACAGCAGAAGGCAGATGTTCCAGAAAGGCAGAGGGTGACCAGGGGCTGGGTTGGCACAAGAATACATTCCCATAGGCTTCTGAGTCTTAATATTGTACTTCTTTTAATGAAGCCCTGGGCAGGGTATTAAGTATTTCAGCAGTCTCCTAACACTTTTGATTCTCATTGAGATGCCAGCTGAAACACCCACTCTTCTTCTTCTTTTTTTTTTCACAAGCACAATACTATTTAGCATTCATCACCACCTGATTCTGTGTCTGAATAAACTTTAGACTCATTGAACCCTACAACATTTATAAAAGATCATACTGTGTTTACTAAATCTGTTTTACAGATGGAGAAACTGAAACACAAACAGGTTAGGCAACTTGTTCCTCTGTGTACAGTGAGTAGATGGCATACCAAACATTCCAGCCTATCCCATGCTTACGCTTGCACAACTTTGATTAAATGTACTTTAATATAATCCAGACTGGACTTCTCTGTTGGCTCAGTGATAAAGAACTTCCTGCCAATGCAGGAGATGGGGATTTGATCCCTGGGACAGGAAGATCCCTTGGAAAAGTAATTGGTAACCAACTCTAGTATTCTTGCCTGGGAAATCCCAAAGACAGAGGAGTCTGGCAGGCTACAGTACACTGGATTGCAAAAGAGCTGGATGCAGCTTGGTGGCTAAACAACAACTTTTAATAAAATCCAGAATACATTTTACTGTATTCATGTTCTTTTTTGATAAATTTTGCCTATTGTTTCATCCTATCATTTTAAACCTTAATTCATGTTTTGTGTTGGCCTTTTCTCTGTTTCTCTTAATAATCAAATAATGAGCATATTACCTTTCCTCATCAAAAGCATTCATGGACTTGATAAGCAGAATGGTCAAGGATGCAATACAATTGTATATGCTATGAGCCTTTTTTTCCAAATGATATTGATTCATGTGGCTATACCTTTTAGATCAAGACATTTACTTATTTTAATATAATCTAGAATTAATTAGTATCCAGTTATATTTTTCCATCTTATCCAGGATATTATAATAGCCTATTTCTAAGACTTGGCTATGCTCATTTATACCAACTGTTTCTATTTTAATGGTTTATCAGAAGCCCTATCAAATTATTTGAGTAAAATTATGTACACTCGAATATTTCCCAAGTAGTTTCAATAGGATAATTTTTCAAGGTAATTGATTCTTCAATGATTTTGAATTATGTAAAATAGTTTTCTACAATTAGAGATTTTTCATCAGCTCCTTAAAATATAGATATAAGTATATAGTTAAAGATCAGTGTGTCTGTGTATGTATACATGTGTAGATGTGTTTATTTATAAAATGTTTAGATGTATACACTTAAGTCAACTTTATAAAATTTTAATTTCAAAAAAAGAAATTTGACTGTTTATAGTATTAATTATAGTTATAATCCTAGAAAATTTTCAGAGCTCAAGTAGTGAAAGCAGCTTAAGTGGTGAAGAAAAGTGTTTCTGTCACTCTTTTGCCTTCTAGAATCATCCAAGTTCTAATTTTATATCATAGTGAATATACAAACCTTTTGACTTTGAGGGAATCTTGAGTAGCAAGGTAGTGTGTTGAATTTCTAAATCAAAGCATAGCCTGTTTTAATTTTCTGCATTCACCTCTCAGTTTCTTTCCAAATGGACTGTTAAAAAATAGAATTTAAAATTATGCATATTGCAGCAATACTGAATCCCTGGCTTTCTGTAGGGGTATTTAGAAAACTCATTGTCAGTTAGGTATTAAACTTTGCCTGAGTATTTTATTAAATGCTGGGCCATGACAAGTACTCAGTGAGAAATGCTTGAACAAATGGTGCCAGGTAGATGTCCACTAGCAATGGCATAAATTGTCCAACTTCCTTATCTTTGTTTCTGTAGCTTCATTCGCTTATCAGTGAGAGAGAGAAGCCCAACCATTTTACAAACAGAAGATGGTCAGAGGGTAAAACAAAATTAGCATGTACGTTAGTAATTGCTCAATCATCTCCCCCCGCAAAATCATTGCAAATGACTCTTTTTCTTTGTAGGAATAATTGTGCACCTGCTTTTCAAAACACAAAAGCTGGTTTTGCCTTTGTGCATAAAATGTGATTTGGAGAGTTTGGAGATCATGCAACCACATATTTACATAATCAAATGACAAACTGCAATTTATTTTAAGCTCATGGATGCTTTGTTCTTCCTTACCCAACAATCATGTAAATAATGCCAAAAGCACTGGTGCCTGTCTGACACTTGGGGGGTTAGGTTTAGTTTGTATAACTCTGTATCAAGGACACATGGTAGAGTAATGAATACGTATGATTCTAGGACATTCTACTGAAAATACCTCTTATTTTTCTGGAACACGCCAAAGCCATTTTTAGAATCTTTTCCCATCTACTCACCTTGTGCACATTAAAATTTTTGTTCCCTGGGGAGAAAAGAAGTAAAAGGTTTCTTGTTGATGATCCAAGAAATGTGAATAAAGTTGTTGGCAGATGGTTCACACATTTCATTCTGAAATATCTTATAGTGACAAATAACAAAGTGTATATAATTAGCTCTCTGCAGATGGCATGCCAAGTGTTGATATTCATCTCTGCAGACTTTTTACAAAGATACTATTTTAAGAGTCAAGATTCAGAGACAGCCTATGAACCGTCTAGAAGAAGGCAGGGTTTTACAAAAAAAGATCATGGATATCAAGTAAGACTTCCTACGCCAAGTCTCAAGTTTCAGTCTTATATCCATGTTTTACTCCAGGAGGCATGTGCCAGTGAATTTAGGGGTCTGGGTTTATTGCATTAAGCTATAGAACTCTTCTTTCTTTTCCTCCATCTAGCCAAGCCTTTAAACCTACTGTTATTTTTACGAAGAACACTTTGCTCACAGATCATTTCATGGCTGAAGCCTCTTATTAATCAGATTTTAGCTTAAATGTCACCTCTCAAAAACTCTTTCCCTGATGATCCAAACACTTCCTATTCTTTTGCATGACTACTTCCTCTCATGTTATCCTGGTTTATTTTTCTTTTAGCTTTATTGTTATATTTGAGATAAGTGATAAGTGAGGACCTTAACCATCTGGTTCACGGCCATATCCGCTGCCTCAGTTACAGTCCAGGGCCTGTGCAAGTTCTTACATATTATTTTCAAGAATGACTTTTGTAACTCAATCCTCACTGGTCAAAGGAATTAAGATGTTTAAGCTAATATCTTTTCTGTATTTATTCAATATTGGTATATACAGCCAAAGTTAATACACTGAGCTGGTATTATCTGTGCTATAAAGATTTTATTACATTTTTCCCAATATTTTCTTTCATTTAGTTTGATAGGTACATATGGTAGGCAGAGAATGTGGAAGCAGACCAGGACTGAATATAAATAGAAAGTAGAGTTTGACATACTTGCTTATTTTTTTTTTTATAGTTTTCTAGTAAATGGATATCATGTCAGTTTAACTTATTTATGTATTGTCTACCTTGAGGCCATGTGCCTAACAGATACTATGTGGTATTAATGACATACTGGATATGTTGGAGAAGAAAGCATTGTCTTACTGAAGAAATTGGATTTCATTTTCATTTTGTTTCCTTCATAAATTTAATATTATGATTAAAAATATTCTGTGCCTGGGTTCAATAATCTATATATAAGAAAATATTTATAATATGCTTCTGGATTTGGTGGGGCTAATGAAAAGAATGTAACCCAAAGAAATAGAAGTAGACATTATTTTGCTCTTATTTTGAATTAATCATTTAAAGAATAGTATTCCTGAATTTTCATTTTGGAATCACTGTATTTTCTCATAAATTTTCTTGTGTTTCATGGGACTCACTGCTTAAATGATTTTTTTCAATCTCGTCCACTGAACTTTTGAGATTTCTGTTTCTTTAAGGCAATTTGAGTGTTTGTCTTGATTCATAGTCTGTTGCAGCTCTCATTGTTTGCACCTCTGGTTTTAAGCAGGAACAGTTGAAAATTTTGAGAACTTACTCAGTGAAACACAAACAACAGGTTTAAAGTACCAAAATGGAACATTACCTTCTTCCCCAGTGTCTTTTTAATTGTTAAATTTAAATGCTTTAGACTGAGTATCCATAAAGTGCAATGACTGCCTCAGCTGGGACTCTGCTGTTTTCCAGTTTCTTCATATATTTTTGAAAAATGCATCTCTTTTGTTTGTTAAGATGTTATAGGTTCTATGTATTTTCTCTATTCTCTAAGCTTTTAGTGCACAAAGGAATCCTTATAATAGCCTTGTTTTCAACTCTCATTGCAAAAGTTGGGCACATTAAAGTCAACAAATCTCTAAACTCTGAATATACGAGGATTCCCATGGGCCTCAAACTGCTTTGAATGGAGAACAGCTGGTCCTAATTGCTCCCTAATGGAAAGGCATCATGGTAAGCAGGTTTCTACACGGTAACACTTCAGAAGCCATGTTATTGTTCAGTCACTCAGTCACATCCAACTCTTTGCGACCCCATGGACTACAGCATTCTAGGCTTTCCTGTCCTGCACTATCACACTAGACTAGAACTTAACAACAAATGTTTTTCTTTAAGCAAATGAAAGAAAACTCGAGTAAATAATTTCTTCTCCTAGTTTTAAGGATATCCAATTTAATTCATAAATTCATTTTCTCCTTATTTCTGTCATAAATTCCAGTCCAACTTTTGGGTCATTGTCTCCTTGAAGTCTTCTAAGCCAATCATGACTAGCATAAGATGAATTTAAATAGTCTGTCTTCTTCCATTGATGAGCTTAGAAATTAATATTAATAGAGGCTTCAGAGGATCCATTGGAGTGATACAGAGACTGTCATTCATTTTTCACTAGGTAATTGAAGCTTCTGAAACATAAATTTCATATTTTTTTTCTGACATGAAGTCTAATTGGCTATTCTTTTCCTCTATGGATAAAGGGCTATATGATTACAGGTACAGAAGACACCTCCTCTTCTCAGATAAACTTATTTCAATTAGAAAAGATTTAGGTCTAATGTTATGGTATTGACCCTAAAAGTGCAATAGGAGTACAGAGAAAGAAGAGGTTTCAAATAGATCTAATGTGGTTTCAAACAGATCTAGGAGACTCAGAGAAGATAATGGTTTTTGAGTAGAATACATAGAAAGCACAGCTCATCATTTCAATTGTGAGGAGCCATCAGACAAGCCCAAATTGAGGGGTATTCTTCAAAAAATAACTGTCCTCTACTCTTTGAGAGTACCAATAACATGAAAGATCAAGAGAGGATGAGGAACTTTTATAGATTAAAGAAGACTTAAAAGATGAGAATTGAGTAGTCCAGGATTATCTTTTGCTTATAAAGGATATTATTGGGACAGCTAGTGAACTTGGAATAATATCTACAGACTACATAATATATTGTATCAATGTGAATTTTCTGATTTTGATAAGTACATTGTGATTGTGTAAGAAATGTCCTATTAGGAAATTTACACCAAAGTGTTTAGATGGAAATTGGTAAGATACCTGCAACTTACTCTCAAATGGTTCAGAAAAAATAAAAATAAAAATGTATGTAGACAGGGAAAGCAGAAAGGAGATAGAGGGAGAGAGAGAGAAAACAAGTTTGGAAAAAAATGCTAAAAGTAGTGGTAAAGGCTACAGTACAAGGATGCTATGTGAACTATTTAGTAACTTTTCTGTGAGTTTGAAACTCTTTCAAAATAGAAAGTTAAAGACCTGGCCCTCTGTTCTGAATCCTTCTCTTAGAGCTGAACCACAAAGGAAAGGGCTGGCTTCTCTGGTGAGTGTTATGCTTGACCCACCTGATCTCTCTTTCTAACTGTGGCAGTTCTTCTAAACCTTTCTTAAGCATTGGAAAAAAGTGCACTTTCAATCTGCAATCTCTTTGGTTAATGACCTCTCTCAATTTATTTACAACACCTAGCATTTTAGAGGTGCTAGAATTTGTATATTATTTTTCTACATTTATACTCAAGAGGTTATGCTTTTTATTTTAATAATTTATATCTGTATACCCTTCCAATATTCCCAAAACATTTATGGTGACTTACCATCAAGGGTAGACAAGAGAAGATTTAGGAAGTAAATTATATCAATATTGTCTCCACTGTGTGTTAGGCACTATACTGAACCTTGTTTATAAATTGATTTCTCATAAGAGTACATTGAGATATTATAAGTATTACTAATGAGAAAAGAGGCTCAAAGACGTTATGAAATTTTCTCAAGTTCACACAGCTAGTGAATGGTAGAGTCAGAATTTGAACCTATGGTTGTCTAATTTCAAGTTCAATCTCTTTTTACTGCTGGGCTGCTCTCCACATATCACATATCTCTATGTAAGTTAAAGACCAAAGTACATTTGGTGAAGATAGAATGGGAAGAAAACTATATATAAATATTTATAGGTTAGTGACATAATTGCAATAAAAGATAAGTTGTTTTCACTGAGGCAAAAATGGAAAGATAACAGTATATCAGGGAGATAAACTACTGACTGGAATCAAATTCTAAGAGTGTTCAAGATTTAGGTGTTCTCTATCTCTAAAATTCCAGGACTTAGAGAACACGCTAGTCTTCAAATGCTTCCTGAATTGAACTACCACTGAAAATTACTTTAGCTCAGAATTTCACCAGATATCTTGAAACACACGCACTTACAGGACACTTACCAATCTCTTTCACAACTGGAAAACAGTGATCTAGAAATTCATATGACTCTTAAAGGAGAAAATTTTAAATGATTAACGTTGAGTCAAACCTAAACATCATTTTTGAGAGGGCCAAGAAAGAACTGTAATAAGGGACAGAAATGGGGATCCAGACATTATTTCTTTGTGTCTCCTCAGTTCAGACATGTAAGGTATTTTCTTGACTCCCTCGAACTTCTCCTATTCATATCCATGATTTCATGAGTCAATTAATCATAATTGTATGCACTCTGCATGTTTACCGAGCACTTACTATCTTCCAGGCTTAGTTGTTGTTACTGAGGTATGTAAATGAACAAGACAGACAAACAGTTTTAGGACTTGTGTTCTAGTAGGTGAGAAAGGCAATAAAGGAGCAAAATAAATAAACTCTTGGAGAAGGTCATGTCATATTTTGGCAAGTGGGCTACAAAGAATATATGTGTGGCGTATGATGCTGAACAATGTGAAAGGACTATGGATAGTTAGGAATGACCTCCCCGAGTTAGGTGATGGTTGTTGTAAGACTTGATACACTGTGGGTTCCATCTAAGTAGTGGAATAACCAAGTTCAGCAGGTGAAATGGTAGGTGCAAAAACTATGAGAAAAGTGTTTGATATTTTCTAGGAAGAGAAATAAAGCCAATCAAGCAGTGTTATTTTGAATGAAGAGAAAAATAGAAAATTATGTCAGCAAATTAGGAACACGATAGGTTTTTTTTTAAGAAGTTTGAATTGTGTTCTAAACATGAGGGGCAGTCATTGGAGGATATTCAACTGCAGTATTATATGATCTGGTGAACATTTTTAAGTTGTCTTTTTGACTGCTCTTTGGGAATTGGATTATAGAAATGCAGGAGTAGAATAGCTGAGAGGATGTGGTTGGTTATGACAATAATCTGGATAAGGATTAGGGAAGTAGCCATTGCAGTGGAAATGAGGGGACAGATTTACATCTTGGGGGTAGAGCAGTCAGAGGACAGACTAGCTGCTGGATTGGAAGTGAATCAGGAAATCAAGGATGACCATCTAAATGTTTGGCTTAAATAACTGGTTTAAATAAATTAAATAGCTTAAGTAGCTTGTGCCATTATGGAAGAAAATTTTATTTTAGAAATGAAATTACTTCCCATAGTATAGACTACTCTATAAAGATAGGTACTAGAAAAATGACCTTATTAAGGTGTTAGTTTTTTCTCCTCTACTCCATTGGGTCATTTTTATAGCAAACATTTTCAAGAGTATCAAATGACCTTTTTTCTTAGCACATATATTTCTTCAAAAAATCAGAATGTCAGACTTTTCTATTATTATATGAATAAAAGAGAAAAAGCTTGCATACTCATTTTTAGAGTCTTAGCTGACAACAAATTAAAGATGATATGGAGAATTAATTTTAGAACTTTCTAAGTACATCATTCAATCACAGACAAATGGTGACCCATAGATGAACAAATATTAATGATTATCCAGTGTTTAAAACTGTCTGGCAGAAAATTTCCATTTAATATGAATTAAGCTATGAAATACTTCCCCAAAAATGTGCTTTGAAATCTGTGTAGCTCCATGATGTGGTCTTTGAGTAACTATAGCAAAGTGGCCAGAAAGAAGAAAATCCATTTCTTAGAAACACTGGGTTAAAGGTCAAGGCTCTTAAAGTAAAATATTTCATTTTCCTGCTATAGGAACAGATAGAGCAACATCTCTTCCTTAAGTATTGATAGGCACTGTTTTGTCAGAAGTGCACCAGGATCAACAAGATTCTACTGAGATTGTTTTGAAGACTGGCAGGATTACAGAGAATGCTCAGAGCACCAGGTGTTCTCATTGGACCCTGTGACTCAAACTCTGTATTTTGGGTTGAGTTATTCGCAACAGCTGTCTGAGTTCTGATCAGCTTCACTGAGCTTTTAATACTCATTTACTTTGTTATCCTTGAGTTTGTAAACAAATGAAACTTTGCATGGTCTTTCTATAATTAAGCCCAGTCCTTGTCTAAGTTTTAGACAAAGGCATTACTTTACATGGTAAATTCTTAGACTGAGTATTTTATATAAGTCATTAGACCTTTAGGTTTGAAATTATGCCATTTGGTATGTTTTTATTGTTGTTGTTGTTGTTATTATTGTTTAACCATTAACCTATTTATTTTCCTGCTGCTTAATTTACTTTTGCTGTTGTCTGTGTATATGTACTATCTTGTTATATATATTTTTTATGTTTCCTGGGTTTTATAATGTATAAGAGTATCTTTCTTAGGTAGTAAGTGGAAAAATAAGTCAAAAAAGTCTCAGTGCTAATGCAAGACATATCTGAAGGCTAATGGTTTGTTAGGCTGGTGACAAATTCATGAAAAGTTAATTGGTCAAACTTTGCCCTGGGTGACCTAAAAGTCTTTCATGTGAGCTCTCCCATTTTGGTCAGTTTGTGAAAGAGGTTTCCTTTGTTTAGTCTGCATTCCAGCATTAACATCATCAGATTGTTGATCATACAGCTCTTTCCTAGCTTCTGCTTGGTTTGGGAACCCAAGATATTATTTGTAAGCACATACTGTTCACCAGTCTTAATGGCCTTTATTTCTTGTCTGTTCTTGGTTTGTCTGTGTTAGAGTTACAACCTCCTATTGGAAGAACTTTGTTCACCACATCACTAAATAAAATCAGCAGTCTATTGTTCTTGATCAGCATAGCTCTCTTTTATTATAAAAAATCATTAAATTTCTTTTCTATCTCAGATATTGAGGGGTGTTCTCAATATTCTTTGACAACTCTGGGTTTGTCACTATTTGGCATTTAAGACAAAGATCAATTTATAGCTTACTAGAGTCAGGCAGAATTGTGCTGGTCAGGCACAATCCACCCAGTGAAAGAAACCTGTTAATTTTATACATAGTTTTGAGTAGCATGGGATTTAGGGACAGAGGTGCAAATGGTTTGCTCACATCTATGTATGTGCGATAACTATTGATTGGTTGGCCTTGAGTACTGTATTCATTGGAAAGAATTCATTCCTGATTGACATCCAAAACCAAAAAGCTGTCACTGATTGTTTTGATTGTAAAAATGTATTCACAGAGACATATTTTTAGTAATTGATCAGTGGGTTTAAAACCAGTTCTGGTGGCTAATTGTTAACATAGTTGTGGGACAATCAGTCATTTCCTGGGAGTATGGGAACCTCCCTTTGTTTTCAGACCCCTATTTTCTTTCTCATTCAGCCAAAACTGCTTCTCTCAAGAAATGGGCTTCTCAACCTCGATATTACTGATATTTTGAGTCAGATAATTCTTTGTTGTGTGTGTTTATGGTAGAGAGGCTGTTCTGTGCTTTGTAGGATATTTAACAGTGTTTTTGGTCTCTCCCTAATTAATAGATGCCAGTGCAGCCATCTTTCCCCCAATCATGGCAACCAATAATGGGCTCCAGACTTGCCAAATGTCCCTTTGAGGGTTGGGGACTCCAAGCCAGATCACCCAGATTAAAAACATGGGTGTAGAGAGATGAGTGTCTCTAGTGAAGCCTAGACCTAGGGAAAACCACATTAGGCTAAACTGGAAGGGTCGGATTTTAGAACAATGAGGAAAAGTATGAGGGCAAGAATAATAGGCCAATGTGGGTAAAGGACTGTGGGATACAGGAGAATCTTGTTCTGATCGTTTTGTGAGGAAGCTGTCTACTTTGCATCATCAGCTTGTTGCAAGGATCTTTAGTAAGAAATAAATTTCCTCAGAATGTCTGCTCCTGCAGCTTCTGTTTATCTAAAGGGAGTAACTTGCCAGTTCTAACACAAGGCCTCTTCCATTTTTTCTCCCCAGAGAACTGGGTCTAATAAGGGCAGTAATGTTTAAGTAAGAGGCAAAGTATGCATAATTCAAATCTGTGAATAAATGTACCAGTTAAATATGTCCTGACATCACTGATAAATATGTTGGAATGTTTTAGGTAGAGAACACAAATCTAATAGGCTTTTGCTTTTGCCACTATGAATATTGTGAATTTTTATAGGGACATAATTCAACCAGTATAGAAGCTCAATAATACATACATGTTTATAAACAATGGATAGAAGAGATAAATAAACAAAATTAAATAGAATCTATTAAGTGAAATAAAATCCATTTGGACTTAGAGGATCCTTTATAGCATAGTTCTAATCCTTGTTGCACTTTTTTCAATATATAAAACTATAAAACTGTATAAAAGTTATAGAAGATCAAAGTTATCTAAGGTTCTGCCACTCAGATAAAAGACCTGCTGACATTGGTAATAATTCTTTCTGTCCTTGCTCTCTGTTCACACACTTACATACATGCATTATATTATACATAGATGGAACCATATGTTTTGGACAGCCTCTCTTGTAATAAGTGTATTGTGCCCATGTATGTATAATAGCTATGATATGTAAACATTTCTCCATTGTGTATTTGTACCATAATTTAAATGGTTAGTTATCTGTTGATGGGCATGCAAGTTTATAATTTTTTTATTGAAACAAATTATAATAAATAAACATACATTTATTTATATATTTTTTTATAGATGTTACTGGAAGAGCAAAATTTCTATGCTTTGACATTTTGATTCATATTGCCAATATGGCCCACAGAATTCCCTAACACTTGATCTGAGTGAATACTCTAAAAAGATGCAAGTTGATAAACTTGTGCCATGGGTGATTAAGGGCAGTTTGACTTACTCAGAGGCATTTATATTTTCTAGGAAGACACCTGGAGAATAGAATGATTTAATTCAAAAGGAAAGAAATATTTAAAATATGATTTGTAGGAAATTGTTCTAAAGTCCCACAATAGAAACCATTTATGCCAGTTAAGAAAGTGATACATTTATAAGGCCTAAGAAACAGAGAATTAATTTAAAGTTGGAAGGATTAGGTAATCCTTTTCTTTTTAACTTGTATGGTTTCCTCAAGGAATTGGTTAGGACCTTTGATTACTAGCTTCCATTTTAATTACAGGGATAATAAGTGGGTATAAAGTGATTTAGGCATTCAGAATACACAGAATCCTTTTTGAAATAATAATTTACATATTTAATCTTTTAATTTTACCTTGACATAGTGCTTGTATAGCTAGACACCTCCTGATTAGCCCCTGGAGGAAATTCAAAAAAAGGAAAAAAGAAACTATGATTAAGAGGTGAGCAGACAGAAAGGAGAAGGTGAAGAGAGAGCTGATTTCTGTGGGTGTGAGGTAAAAGGGTAGAAAGGATTCGAGTAAGGAGAAAGAATACTTGATGGATTTTCCTGGAAGGAAATTACACATTAAATACAGAAAAGAGAATGAAAAATTGGAATTTGACACTCTGATCACTGTAATTATCAGTAATGGTCAATTGTAATTATTATAATTTAGAAAAATGAAGGAATCTGGCTGGCACTCAGGCATTTAATTACCATGTTATGACCACACCATTTGGAAAGCTTTCATTTGCATTCATGGAGATGAATAATTTCTTTTTGATTTAATGAGAAGAAAGCAAATTTCCTCTGCTTTACTTATATCTAACAATCTGCTGGAGAAACTTCTCACTCAGATTCCATTTATGCAAATGATCTGCATTATGAGCACAGAAGTATAGCAACTTTTTCTTTCCTTTGTTGTAAGCTCTTCTCTTTTGAGAAAAGCATTTCCAGTTCTCGGTGCCCTATACCTCACCACTGAATAGTGTGTTCTAGCTGCAAAGCACTCCCTAAAGTGGAACAACTCATTGGTTGAAACCTTATAATATTTCTGTTTGCATTTATGGTGACTTTATACTTATTCTGACAAGAACTTTCACATTCTTTGTGTCTCAGCTTTACTGTGAGAGAGTTTATGTGTCATTATTTTTCAGAGATTAGATCTGAGCTAGAGAACTGATTTTTTGCTTATTTCTTTTCTTTCTTTCTTTTTTTTTTTTTTTTTGCTTATTCTGATATTCATTTCTATGATGTGAGGCAAGGATTTGAATTAATTTTCTTAGAGACTATTTATTACACCAGTGACATGGTAAATAAGTCATATTTCCTCTTGGAATAGAAATATCAGTTTAATCATACATTAATTACTCCTATGCATTTATATCTATACATACACATATATACATGCATGTATTTTTTTTATGGACTCTCCATTTGTACTCTTTTTTTCAACATTATACTCTTTTGATCACAGAAAATACCACATAGGTCATATTTTTCTAACCCAATGATATAAAATAGAAGAATCTCTGAAGAATAGTATAAAAATTAAAAATTCAATAGATAATAGATTAGGTATATAAACTGATAATTCACAGAGGAAGAACTGCTATAACACTATAACAGTGAAAAAAATGAACCAACTGTAAATTGAAATTCATTGTGAGACTGTGATTTCTACACATTAATGAAGGAATTGAAAGAAGTAAATTAGAATTAAGAAAAGAAAAAAAACAGAATGGTGGCAAAGGAATTCCTAGTGACTATTCCCTCCCTGGTAACATCAATTTGAACAACTATCCATGTAAGAAATTACCTTCAGAAGAGCCAAGGATTCCAGGTGAGGGAATACAGACTATGGGTGAAGCATAGAAATAGGAAAAGATGTACTGAGGAGGGTAGGAAAGTAGTTTCTCATGTCCCTCCCACCCCTCCCTAAGCCCAGGTAGCCTAGTACAGAGGTACCCTCTCCCTATGGAAGAGGACTGAGGTCAGCAGCCTGCTTCACCTGAGACCCCAGAGGTGGCTCACTTAGCACCAGGCCTACTCTTGTGGCCCTAGATGGCTCCCTGCAAGTTCCTTCATATGCTCAGAGGTCTTGCTTACTCCAGCACTTGTTGATTCAGTATTCAAATCCTCCCAACAAAGAAAAGCCCAGGACCAGATGGTTTCACAGTGAATTCTACTGAATGTTTTAAAATAGAAAGTATTAACAGCAATCCTCCTCAAAATCTTCCAAAAATTTGGAGAGCATTTCTAAACTCATTTTGTGAGACCAGCATTACCCATTTCAAAGCTGGAAAAGGACAGTCCAGGGAAACAAAACTATATGGTCCAATATCCTTGATAAATAGGGACACAAAAATTTTCAAGTAATTAGCAAGCCAAAGTCAAAAAAGCATTTAAAAGGATAATACGTGCAAGTTAGATTTTTTTCCTGGGATGCAAGTTTGCTTCAGCATATGTGACTCAGTAATGTGCTGCTCCACATTAATAGAATGAATGATAAAAATCATATGGTCACTTCAACAGATGCAAGAAAAGCATTTGACAAAATTCATCATCTTTTCATGACAAAACAACAAATTGGATATAGAAGGACAATATCTCAATGTAATCAAGGCCAAACTCACAGCTAACATATACTCAATAGTCAAAGACTAAAAACTTTGCTGCTAAAATTGGGAACAAGACATGTGTGCCCACTCTCACCATTCATAGTGCTATAAGCCCTAGCCAGAGTAGCTAAGCACCAAAAAGAAATAAAATGCATCTGAATTGAAAAAAAAAAAGTTACAATTGTGGCCATTTGCAGATGACATGATTTTGTATATGGAAAGTCCTAAAGACTTCACCCCAAAATGTTAGATTTGATTAGACTTCAATAAAGATTCATGGTACAAAATCAACATAAAAATCAATTGTTTCTACAAACTAACAATGAAATATCTGAAAGAGAAATAAAACAATTCCATCCATGATAGCATAAAAACAATAAAATACTTATAAATAAACTTAACTAAAGAGGTAAACCTCAGATATGCAGATGACACCACCCTTATGGCAGAAAGTGAAGAAGAACTAAAGAGCCTCTTGATGAAAGTGAAAGAGGAGAGTGAAAAAGTTGGCTTAAAGCCCAACATTCAGACAACTAAGATCATGGCATCCGGTCCCATCACTTCATGACAAATAGATGGGAAAACAGTGGAAACCAGTGGCTGACTTTATTTTTTGGGGTTCCAAAATCACTGCAGATGGTGACTGCAACCATGAAATTAAAAGACGCTTACTCCTTGGAAGGAAAGTTGTGACTAACCTAGATAGCATATTAAAAAGCGGAGACATTACTTTGCCAACAAAGGTCTGTCTAGTCAAGGCTATGGTTTTTCCATTGGTCATGTATAGATGTGACAGTTGGACTATAAAGAAAGCTGAGCGCCGAAGAATTGATGCTTTTGAACTGTGGTGTTGGAGAAGACTCTTGAGAGTCCCTTGGACTGCAAGGAGGTCAAACCAGTCAGTCCTAAAAGAAATCAGTCCTCGGTGTTCATTGACAGGACTGATGTTGAAGCTGAAACTCCAATAGTTTGGCTACTAGATGCAAAGAACTGATTCATTTGAAAAGACCCTGATGCTGGGAAAGATTGAGGGCAGGAGGAGAAGGGGATGACAGAGGATGAGACAGCTGGATGGCATCACTGACTCAAGGGACATGGGTTTGGGTGAACTCTGGGAGTTGGTGGAGGGACACCACCACAGGGAGGCCTGGCGTGCTGTGGTTCATGGGGTCGCAAAGAGTCAGACACCACTGAGTGACTGAATTGACCTGAACTGAAAGAGGTAAAAGACTTGCACACTGGAAGACTTCATGAAAGGTATTTAGGAAGATACTTTCCAAATAAATGGAAAGATATTCCATGTCAATGGATTGAAAGAATTAATACAGTATTGTTGAAATGTTAAAACTACCCAAAGCCATCTATATTGAATTTATATTCAATGCAATCCTGATAAAAAATTGCAATGGCTTTTTTTATACAATAAGAAAACACACCTAAAATTTGTTGTGTAAAAACAACAACAACCCTGAATAGCCAAAGCAATCTTGAGAAAGAAGAAAAAAGCTGGAGGCATCACACTTCATGATTTCAAACTATACTACAGAGCTAGAATAATCAAGTCTTTACATTACTGATATAAAAACAAACAGACCAACAGAATAGAATCAAGAGCCTCAAAATAAACCCACATATATGTGGTCAACAGGTATTTTATAAGGGAACCAAGATATTCAATGAGGCAACCATAATCTATTTAATGATGTTAGGAAAACTGGACAGCTATATGCAAAAGAATGAAATTGGACCACTATTGTACACCACTCACAAATATTAAATCAAAATGTATTAAAGACATAAATATAAGAACCCAAAATATAAAGCTAATAGAAGAAAGCAGGTTGAAAGTTCTTTGATATTGGTCTTAGTAACCACATCTATTTTATTTAACACCAGAAGTACAAGCAAGAAAGCAAATATAAACAAGTGAGACTACATCAAACAAAAAGCTTCTTCACAGCAAGATAAACAAGCACCAAACGCAAAGGTGACTTATAGAATGGGATAAAATATTTGCAAACCATCTTTTGATAAGGGGTTAATATCCAAAATGGGCTTTCCAGGTAGTGCTAGTGGTAAAGAACCTACATGCCAGTGAAGGAGACTAAGAGACCCAGGTTTGATCCCTGGGTTGGGAAGATCCCCTGGAGAAGGGCACAGCAACTCACTCCAGTTTTCTTGCCTGGAAAATCCCATGGACAGAGGAGGTGGGCTAAGGTCCATAGGGTCGCAAAGGGTTGAACACAACTGAAGTGACTTAGCATGCATGCAATATCTAAAATATAGGAGTCCATACAACTCAATAACACAGAAGTAAGCAGTCCAATTTTAAAAATGGGAAAATTACTTGAGTAGACTTTTTCCCAAAAATGACATATAGATGGCCAACTGGTGTATGAAAAGATTTAATCATCAGGGAAATGCAAATCAAAATCTCAGTGAGGTACACCTCACAACTGTTAGAATGATTGTTATCAAAAAGAGAAGAAATGATGAATGTTGGCAAGGATGTGGAGTAAAGGTAGGCATTGTACAGTGTTGGTGGGACTGTAAATTGGAACAGTCAGTACAGAAAACAGTACAGAGCTTCCTCAAAAAAATGAAAAATGAAATCACTGTGTGATTCAACAGTCCAACTTCTGGGTAGATTTCTGAAGGAAATGAAATTACTATCTTAATAGTTAGCTATACCCCCATGTTCATTGCACATTATTCACAATAGTCAAGGCAAAGAGATAAACTCAGTGTCTTTAGATTGTTTAAGAATAAACAAAAATTTTAAATATATACACACACATACATGTGTATATATTTAAAATTTATATTCCTTTACATTTATATAGAAATATATACATGTGTGTGTATAATAATACAATTATATTCCTATATACATAATTTGGCTGTATGAAAGAATGCCTTTTGTGACAACCTGGGTGGACCTTGAGGGCATTATACTAAGGAACATTTCAGAGGTGACAAATACTGTATGTTTTTACTTTAATGTGGAATCTAAAAGAGCTGCACATTAGAAATAGAGATTTGAATTCTAGTTGTCATGGGCTCTGGGTTGGGGAAAGGCAGAGATGTTAGCCAAAGAATATAAACTTCCAGCTATAAGATGAATTATTTCTGAGGATCTGAGGTACAGCATGGTGACTATAGTAACTTATCACACATAGAAAAATGGTAACTGTGTGAGATAATGGATGTTTTAACAACCTTGCTATGGTAACCCCCCAATGTATATGGGTGTATCAAATAATCACATTGTATACTTTAAACTTACATGTTTTATGCGTGAATAGTAGCTTAATGAAACTGGAAAAAAAAGAGAAAGAAATTCATTAGATTATATATATTTGAAGCAGAAATAAAAATGGAAATGAGATTCTTTTTATTATTTTTACCTTAAAAATATACATGTAGTATTTTTGCAGTTGAAAAATTGAGTAAAATGATAATTAGAAAAAAATGCAATTTATGAACACCTAGAGAATCAGAAAATGTTAACATGATCTCAGAATATGAACTTTTATTACATGTCTTAATTTGGATTCTCCAAAATCAGACCCTGAAATAAGGATTTATGCTCAAGTAGTTTACTGGGGAAGGATACTAAAAAATTCTTGACTGGGGGAAAGAACACAGGAAAGGGATAGCAGTTCATATGTGTTTGTGCTTAGTCACTCAGTCATGTCCGACTCTTTGGGACCCCATCACTCCTTATCCCGCCAGGCTCCTCTGTCCATGGGGATTCTCCAGAAAAGAATACTGGAGTGCATTGCCATGCTCTCCTCCAGAGGATCTTCCCAACCCGGGAATTGAATCGTGGTCTCCTGTATTGAATATTTGGCCCCTGTGAGTTGTTATTGGGCTTCCTAGGTAGCCCTAGTGGTAAAGAAGCTGCCTGCCGATACAGGAGATAAGAGACACAAGTTCGACCCCTAGATTGGGAAGACCCCCTGGAGAAGGGAGTTATTTTGGCCAAGGGACAAAAGAAATAAGGTATGTACATAAAATCATATAGATATTAATTTGTGAAGGAGACATTAACCTTAATTTTTTGAAAGTTATTCAAATCAGGATATTGCATCACTTTAAATAGAGTCTCATCTGTAATTTGTGGACATTTAGTTGTGTGTGTGGGTTTGTGTGTGTGCGTGTGTTTGTGTGTGTGCTTGTGTACATGTTCTCTCTATCGTTAGAGTGAAACTTAACTGACAATCTATAATTAAAAGATGAACCAAAAGGCAGACAGACTGCAGTTTCTTACATATACCTTTGTCTCTGTCTTTATACCCAGTAACAGTCATGTACATAATCTTGTATGTTTATATCAGTTTCTCTCTTTAAAAGAATCTTTCTTTTTCCTAGATATGGTCATTTTATTATTAGGCACAATGTTTACAATGTTATGGAACTTCAAAGACACTTCAGCATTTTAAGAGCTGTTTTCTTTTAATTATTTTCAGAGTAGACCATGAACATTTGAAAGATGGAGAAATCTCTCTCAAATATGTGAAATTATCTTATTATCCAGTCTTTGTAAATGAATTGCAAATAGATTAATTTTTAGCAATAAATATACTCAGTTAAATTCTCATTTAAATTTTGGTGGCTTTGTTGTTGAATGAAAGGGGAAATCTTCGTATGATTTATTTGATCAAGCTTTCTGTACACTTGCCACATTCCTTGCTGGCCATTGACTTGACATCCGGCTGACTTCAAAATGACTGAGCAACAAGGTGATTTCTCTCTTCTTTCTGCCTCTTTCATAGTCGACCTTGTTTAGAGCCTGTTTATTGATTTTTTTTTTCATTGTAATACAATATGAAGTTGTTTTTATAATACTGTTCCAATGGGTTATTATTTACTTAGATTTGTAGAAGGATTAATGATAAAGATTCCTGTAAGTAACTAAAATAGAATTTGTAAATATATGGAAAATGGCAGTAATTAATATAAGGGTAGGGTTCAAAGACAATTTTACTTTTTTAAAGATTGAAAATGACTGGAGCAAAACTGTATAAACAACAATAAACACTGATAGCCTCTTCAGGCAAAACATAATTAAAGCCTTTTTCCCTCTGTAGCTCTAGCAGAATCAAAGCCCATAAATCTCTTAGGTATTCCACATTGTAAATCTCATTTCTGAAAATGGTTCTGGGGATGATACCATGATTAGAAAACAAACTAAAAGACAATTATTAGCAATTGATTTTGTGACTTAAAGCCATTGCTGGTAATCTCTGAGTTTAAGAGGAATAAACTTCCTTTCAATTTCTTCTATGTCCATACTTTACCAATTATAAACCTTGATGACCTACTTTTGTCATATGTTTCATTTCCCCAAAGAAAAAAACAAAAGCTGAAGTGAACTTCACCTTTCCAGTATTCACTTTAATCCACATAAATGTTTTAAAGAGGGTTAATGGCTGAGGCTTTATCCTGCTGCGTAGAGTTCTATAAATAGCCAGACTAGGGCCTTTACCAGAAGGAAACTGTTCAGTCAGAACTCTTTGCTGTGGCAGATACCCACCTCAGCCTAACTTAAGCAAAGAAGGGTATTTATTGTCTCTAATAACTCAGAAGTCCAGAGAAGGATTAGTCTTCTGGCTCAAAGCAAGGAATGCAAATAAGGTCATTGGGTTGTTCCTTTGTGCTCTTCCCTTCCCTCCTCCCTCCTCCACTACCATCCCCTCCCATCCCATCCCCCCCTCCCCTCTCTGATTCCATCCATTCCCCTCCCCTCATCTCCTTCCCTTACCCCTTTTTTATGCTCTGCTTTACGCTCTCTAGAAGAGGTTACATCCTCTTCTACTGAAGCCAGTTTTGTATCCTTTGATTCGTATCTAGTCAGCCTAACAAACTCTGCCAACCTTTGGACCTGAAAGAAAACAACTATTTTATTATTATTATGTTTATCATTCTTTGGATCGGAAACTCAGACAGGGCACAGACAGATGGCTCATCTCTTATTCGCTTTGTGATGGCAGGAGGTTGGGTATCCAGGATGCTGTCTTCACCTACACATCAAGCACTCCAGCTAAGATAGCAAAAAGCATCCATAATGATGCTAAAGTAATAATGGTGGATTATAGGTTTCACTGTTTTCCCCTCCCTTTAAAAGGAATCTTATAATAGCATGTAAAGTGTTAGATTTTATTCATCCTATATATATGTATCCTTTTCAGTTACTCTAAGTGGTTTTAGAGAAAGCATTGTCTATTTTATTTTAAAAACTTGATTGCATGTCTAGAAATAATCATGTAGTTTTCTAAATTTGTCACTATGATAGTTTATGGTTATAGATATTTATTATTAAATAACTTTTGCAGTTCTTGTAAGTAGGGTAAAACACTACTATGCCTCATTTTAATAAAAATTCAATTTTAATCTGTTAGTAATTTAAGGTGTTTATAAGTGAGATTTTTCAAAATTTCCTTTTCTTCTTTCTTTTGTCTGAGATAGGTTTCAGGTCATGGTATCTCATAATATTAATTAAGTATCCTTTCAACATTTTTTTCCTATGTAAAACATAACATTTTCCTTGAACATTTTGGGAGAAATAACAATAAAATCATCTAGAACAGGAGCTATTTTAATGCAATATTCTAACAATGTTTTCAATTCTTCTATGATTATGTGATATTTAGTTTTCCTATGCTAGAGTCTTCCCAGGTGGCCCTAGTGGTAAAGAACCCATCTGCCATGCAGGAAGCAAAAGGGACTCAGGTTTGATCACTGGGTTGGGACGATCCCCTGGAGGAAGGCATAACAACCCACTCCAGTATTCCTCCCTGGAGAATCCCATGGACAGAGGAGCCTGATGGGCTACAGTCCATAAGGTCATGAAGAGTCAGACATGACTGAAGCAACTTAGCAAACACATGCTAGAATCAGTTTTTGTAATTTATATTTTCTAGAAAAAATTACTTATTTTATTGAAGAATACACTTTACTATTACAGATTTCATGTTTTAATATTTCTGCTTAACTTTCTGTGTCAAACTTTCAGCCATCTTATACGCCATGAACCTGTACGGACTGTAGGAGTGAGATGCCATACCCTCTGGCTTCTTATTTGGTTCAGTTAGTGGGAAGCCCTATCAGGATATGAGAAGAAAGAGAGGCCAGGTACTCACTAGCTGGCTCTCCCATTACAGTTCAATTCAGATGGTCAGGGTCGCTGATGGTTGTCTTATACTCAGCATTCTTCTTTCAGGTACTGCACCAGGCCTTGTGGGTTCCCTGTACCTGCACATTTTCACTCAAACATCCTTGAATTATCTGTGCCATACGCTTCTTCCTGATACAGACTGAAGATAAAGTTTCTTGATATTCATATCCCTTTTGTCTTTGCAATTTGTGGTATTTTCTTTGTTTGGTTATTTAATGTGTCAACTTGACTGGGCCATGAGGTGCCCAGACATTTGGTCAAACAGTATTCTAGGTGTGTCTTATTTGGTGTTGGGGTCCTTTAATGGACCGGAACCTGGTGGTCCGGAGTTGATGATAAGAAAGTAAAAGAGAGAGAAAGAGGCTGACATTCCTTGGTTTATGCAGAAAACCAATAAAGCCCTTTGCCACAGGGCTTGCACGTTGCTCATGAAGGCACCTGGTGCCCTCTTTAGGAGGTGAAGGCACAGTGCGCCTTCACCAGAAGGTCTTAGAAGCCTGGGCAGGAGAATGAGCATGATGGTCTCTGTGTTCCAAAGAATTAGCCTGAGAGAGAGAGAGAGAGACAGAGGGAAACAGAGAGAGACACAGAGAGAGACAGAGAGAGAGAAAGAGAGCAAGACACGGGGACCAGAGCTCTGATGGAGCAAAGGTGTTTTAATCAACATGATGTGGGCATATATACTGTCTTACAAGGTAGTTATTCTCAGGAAAGATAAAGATAAAAATTCCAGACTTATAAAACATAGGAGATCCATATTAAAGAGAGAGTTGTAAACAATCGCTTTTACTGTATGGTTCATAAGAAGGAAGAGGGTACTTATCACCATATTGAAAAACTAAAGAAGGAAATGCCTGGATTCCTCAGCACTGGAAGAGGCTTGCCTCTCCTCTTAATTCCTGAATATTCAGGAATTAATAAGGAACAGAGGATTCCTGAGATATTCAAAACAGCACACAGGAAGCCTCCTGGTAAATGCTTCCTGACAATTTGGGAGGAGATTAACATTTGAATTGGAAGACTGACTTAAAGCAGATTGCTGTCTTTAACGTGGATGAACCTCATCCAATCGACTGAAGACCTGAACTGAACCAAAAAACTGAGTAAGAGGGAATTACACCTGCCTCACTACTTCAGCTGAAACAGCAGTCTTTTCCCACATTTAGACTTGAACTGAAAAATCAGTTCTTGGGTGCTGAGCCTGCTAGCTTTCAGACTGGAACTTACACCATTAATTCTCCTCGTTTGGAGGCCTTTGGATTTGTACTGCAAATATACCATTGTCATTCCTGGTTCTCTAGCTTGACAATTTTGTCTTGGGACTTCTCACCTTCCATGGTCACATGAGCTGATTCCTTATTATCTGTCTTTCTTCCTGTCTGTCTCCCTATACACCTGCATGTATGTGTGTTTGCACATACTCATATTATTGAGCCTTAAGATCCAGTGAAGTTTACTTGGCTAGGTTTGGGATTTTATTGAGATCCTTCATTTATTTCCTTCTGATTTCTCCCTTTGGAATGGGAATGTCTATCCTATAACTGTCCCCCACTGTATTTTGGAAGCACATATCTTGCCTGGTTTCACAGGTTTACAGCTAGAGAGAAATCTTGCCTCAGGATGATTCATGCCTCAAGTCTCACCCAAAGCTGATTTAGATGATATTTAAGGGAGACTGAGCTTCAGACTTAATGTTGGAATGAAGACTGTTGGGCTGTTAAGATAGAATGAACATATCTTGCATGAGAGAAGAACATGAATTTTGGAAGGGTCAGGGGTTGAATGCTATAAACTGCATTGTGCTCCCACCAAGTTCATATGTTGAAGCCCTAATGTGACTATTTTGGAAATAGGGCTTTCAGGAGGTAACTGAGTTTAAATGAGGTCATAAAGGTGGGACTCTAATTGGATAGAATTGATGAGTTTATTTAAAAAGCAGGAGAGATATCTCTTTTTCTATCCATTCACATGTACTGAGGAAAGGCCCTGTGAGCACACAGTGAGAAGGCAGCCATCTGTAAGCCAGGAGGAGAGGTCTCACTAGCACTTAACTTTACTGGCACCACAATCTCAGATTTCCACCCTCCAGAACTATGAAAAATAAATCTGTTTAAACCACCAAGTTATGTTGTTTTGTCATGGCAACCTGAGTTAAGACACTATTATATCTCCTTTAAATGTGTACAGTTTATAATTTGCATATTCACTATTTTTATTAGATTTTTCATAGATATGTCACTTTTTTTTAAACAGCCATGTCTTAGGTTTATAGGCAATTGTACTTATCATTCCAGTTCCTAAATCACCTAGTTCAGTTTCCATCAGTTAGCATTTTGCTATTTCTTTAACTTTGTTTGCTTTCTTTCAGTTTCCTTTGTGCAGTCAAAATAATATTTTGAGTGGAATGTTTTGTTCATTTTTTGCCTCTTCCTTGTTTTCACATTTGAAAAGGACAAGGCATTTCCTCTGAATATACCTCGTAAGCACATACAACTCACGCTGCATCTTATAGGTTTTGAAAGTCTGTAGCTTTGCTTCAGTGTAATCATAGGAAAGAAGATCCTTCTGAAACAAAGCAGGCACAGATATACTAACTTTCCTACTGAACCAATTTGTCTATCTACAAGTATATTACACATTCATATATGGAATGATGATTCTCAAGTATCTGATAGGATTTAAAAGAATTAAATATCTCATTAGTTTATAATTTTGCACATTTTGGGGAGAAGATAGTCTGTGCAATTTGCTTTCCACCATTGCTGAATTTTCTTGGTTCTGTAAAAATATGGCAAATTTTGTGATTCTTCCACATATATTATAGGCAAAAAAGGCAAAAAAGTTTTGTTTTCAGGATATAGAATACTGTATATAACACATTAACATCATTATTATTTTATTTCATTTGTCCATGGTCCAATGAGTTTTTTCTATTTGATTTATCATTAATTGATAATAGTATATCAGTACAATATAAAAACTAAATCTTTAAATGAGTAAAGCTCATTTGAATAACAAAGCTATAATGATGGGAAGAATGTAGATATTTCCCTACCTTGTTTTGTCTCCAAGTAGACAACAACTTGTCACATGTACACACATTTATGCTATCCCAGTACATAGTTTCCTAGTATAATTTGTTACAAATTACTGTAATAAATTACCACAAATTTAGTGCTTAAAACAACACATTCATCAGCTTATAGTTTTAGAGGTAAAAACTCTGAAATGATTTTCACTGGGCTGAAATTGCAGTTTGGGTAGGGCTGCCTTTTTCTGGAGGCTCTAGAGAAGAATACTCTTTCCCTTGCCTTTTCCAGCTGCTAGAAGCCATCTACATTCCTTGGCTCATGGCTCCATCCCCCATATTCAAAATTAGCAGCAGCCTAACTTTCATCAGGTCCATATTTTCATCAGATCCATATTTCTCTCTCTTTCACTGTCTAATCTCTACTTCTGTTGTTATGCCTCCTTCTCTGACTCTGTTGCTTCCCTCTTACACACGGGGCCACCAATACATTCAGAATAAACTCTCAGTTTCTAAACTGTTAATTTAATCACATCTATAAAATGACTCTTAAATGTAAAAATAAAAACATACTCATAAGTTCTAGGGATTAGGATATAGACATCTTTAAGAGGTCATTATACTGCCTATGACACCAGGCATCTCTAAAGTATTTTTCCTCAAGCTTTTCATGGTTGACAGTCTTGTACTATAAATACATTGCTAGTCATTTGCTTTTTATCATAAGTGGAATGTAAATGTGCTGACCTTACATAATCACCTGTTTTTTTAATACTCAGGAAAATGTTTAATACAGTGAATTTTAGAATCACTGTGTAGCTTTATGATGACTTTGATATTTGGTTGGATTAATTATGCTTCAGTAATGGGCTATTTTGATTTTTGTATGTTAGTCTTCAATTCATTTAGCAGTACAATAATGATTTTTATCATGTTTCAAAATGTGCCCCAAAGATTCTGATTAGAATTATTACTAACCTGCTAATGGGCACTATGAAAAATAAAAACTAATTGTAGGTTTTTACAAAGGTAGAAGAGTTAATTAATTACTTTTTCCTGTCCTCAATCCCCTAAGGAAGAATAATAAAAGTGCCATGCTTCTGTAATTTAAATGAACTTGTTTTTTAGTTTCTTGGAGCTGGTAAGGAAAAATATGGCACATTATTTGTCAAATATACAATAAGCCATGTTTTATATGCATTGGTTTCCTAATTTTGACCCCATATAGAGTTAACATATGAATAAAGTATAGAATTAGCATCTTTTATTTATATTTAAGGATATATGCAAGTGTCAATGAAATGCTTAATAATGATTTTATTTTCTGCATAGTTCATCAAACCAGGAACCTCTGGTCATTCTAGTTTACAACAGTTTTGTATTTGCTTATTGACAGATAAAATATTTATCCTAGTCATGGATACTTTACTAACCAAAAGCCTGGTGCTATTTGAAGGGAGAAAAAGGAAGAATAAAAGAGTTCTGAAGGCTATGTATTTATCAGCCAAAATATAAAACATCTCAGAGTGATCTGGTCAAGAACAACAGCAGCACACATACCTGTGAGAATTCATTTTCTAAAAACTAGACTCACTACTGCAAATCTTCTAAAGGTCAAAGAAATAGGAAGGTAGGAAAGGAAAAACAAGCAAAAACCTTAAGTCATATATAATTAACATTAAAATATGACCTAAAAGATTAAGGGGATTAAAATTAAACATAACTTATTTTCAGTACAGTGTCTTTACTAATATAGGTCTTAATGGTAATGATATTACACAGTTTCTTCAACTGACCAAATTGCCATTCATTTGATTGATAAATATTAAGTAGAAAATTAAACACTATGCTAAACCAGAAAATAAAGACCTACCAAGGCTATAGGATTAGGATGTCTCTTAAAGAAGCTAAGTAGTGAATAAGCTTCATACTGGGCTTCCCTGGTGGCTCAGTGGTAAAGAACCTGCCTGCCAGTGCAGGAGACAGGGGTTTGATCTCTGGGTCAGAAAGATCCCTTAGAGAAGAAAATGGCAACTCATTCCAATATTACTGCCTCAAAAATTCCATGGGCAGAGGAACCTGGCAGGCTACAGTCCATGGAGTCACAAAGAGTCAGTGACACCCAGACTTCATACCGTGAACTCTAAAATATGGATCTTCAAATAATTTAATAATTTAATCAAAAGAATAATGCAAAATATGTAGGAGGAAAGGAAAGAAGAAAGAGAACTCAGAGAAGAGATGGTCTTGAGCAATTTCAGTTCAGTTCAATTCAGTCACTCAGTCGTGTCCGACTCCTTGCGACCCTATGAATCGCAGCACACCAGGCCTCCCTGTCCATCACCAACTGCCGGAGTTCACTCAGACTCTCGCCCATCGAGTCTGTGATGCCATCCAGCCATCTCATCCTCTGTCATCCCCTTCTCCTCTTTCCCCCAATCCCTCCCAGCATCAGAGTCTTTTCCAATGAGTCAACTCTTCTCATGAGGTGGCCAAAGTATTGGAGTTTCAGCTTCAATATCAGTCCTTCCAATGAACACCCAGGACTGGTCCCCTTTAGGATGGACTGGTTGGATCTCCTTGCAGTCCAAGGGACTCTCAAGAGTCTTCTCCAACACCACAGTTCAAAAGCATCAATTCTTCAGTGCTCAGTCCAACTCTCACATCCATACATGACCACTGGAAAAACCATAGTCTTGACTAGACGGACCTTTGTTGGCAAAGTAATGTCTCTGCTTTTGAACATGCTATCTAGGTTAGTCATAACTTTCCTTCCAAGGAGTAAGCATCTTTTAATTTCATGGCTGCAATCACCATCCGCAGTGATTTTGGAGCCCCTCAAAATAAAGTCTGACACTGTTTCCACTGTTTCCCCATCTATTTCCCATGAAGTGATGGGACTAGATGCCATGATCTTCATTTTCTGAATGTTGAGCTTTAAGCCAACTTTTTCACTCTCCTCTTTCACTTTCATCAAGAGGCTTTTTAGTTTAATTTATATATTTTCATAAAAGTTTATATTTAGTCACTGATCTTCCCATTTTTGGAAAGGGTATTAGTGAGTGAGGATGAACATGCTTTGTTTAACCCCTAAAACTATTTAAACACTATAAATTTGAAGGATGCTAAGCAGAGAAATATTAAAGTGTAATAAAAACTTGTTTTATTTTGTTTTAAAGATTTGAATAGTAAGCATAAAAATTTTGTTTTAATATTAAGTTTGTAGAAAAGAATATTTATAGCATGTGTAGATTAAAGCACATAAAAATATAACCAACATGAGCATATGAATGTTGTTTGAGAAATAAAGCTCTACCAGAAATCTTAAAACTGTTTGATTCCTCCCTCAGCAATATGATCCTCCTTTCTTTGCTCATAAATGGCTATGTTGTCAATTGTATTTATGTAATTTTTTGCTCTTTATAAGTTTAACACATATTTAGTTTTGCATGTTTTTTTTTTTTTTAATGTATTTATTTATTTTTTATTTTACCTTACAATTCTGTATTGGTTTTGCCATACATTGACATGAATCCACCACGGGTGTAAATATCACATAAAACTAGATATCCTTCTAAAGATTGCTTTTCAAAATTATTAATAATATTTCCAAGGTTCATCCATGTGTGTTTGTGTAAGTTGTCCAATGTCTGGATAGAATAATCTAGTTGGTAAATATTCAAGTATTTATAACTTAGGTTTCTTCCATGTATATTTGGATTCTTTACACTTTTTTTCCTATCACAAAACATTTCTATGAACATTCTTGGATGTGCCCTCTGGTGCATAGAAGGAAGAGTTTTCTCTGGTGTGCATGAATAGGGGTAAGATTTCTGAGTTAATGCTTTTTCAGTCATGCCTGACTCTGCAACCCCATGGACTGCAACATGCCAGGCTTCCCTGTCTATCACCAACTCCCAGAGCTTTTTATTAAGGCATTTTATGTCTAGAAAGCTTTCTAAACTCTATTATTATTCTTTTGGGTTTTATCCATAGATAATCATATATCTGGAGAAGGAAATGGCAAGTATTCTTGCCTGGGAAAGCCCATGGGCAGAGGAGCCTGGTAGGCAAAAGTCCATGGGGTTGCAGAGTCCGACACAACTTAGTGACTAAACAACTACAAAATCATAAATCTATACAATAGCAATTTTTCATTATCCTCTAATCAGTCTTTCTTTTATGTGCTTCTTATGCATACAGAATTCCATATCTTGGCTATTGAGAATAATGCTACAGTGAATGTGAAAGTGTAAATACCTTGTTGATATCTTTTTTTTTCATGTCCTTTCGATAAATATGTAGAAGTAAGACTGCTGAATCTTAAAGTGGTTCTAGTTTTAATTTAAAAAGTGACCTCCATACTATTTTCCATAGTAGTGATTCTGATATATAATACATTTCCACCACAGCACCCAAGAGTTTCCTTTTTAAATTACAATTTTGTGTGGGTATATGCCCAAGAGTGGAATTGTTGGGTCATATGGTAGTTCTGTTTTCAATTTTCTGAGGAGCTGCCATGCATTTTTCTATAGTGGCTGTACCAATTTACATTCTCAACAGTGTAGGAGGGTTCTCTTTTCTCCATACCCTCTCCAGCATTTCTTATTTATAGACTTCTTAATGATGGACATTCTGACCAGTGTGAAGTGTACTCATAGTAGTTTTGATTTACATTTTCTCTAATAATTAGTGATGTTGAGCATCTTTTCATGTGCTTACCAGCCATCTGTATGTCTTCTGTGGAGAAATGTCTATTAAGGTCTTTTGACCACTTTTTGATTGGGTTGCTTTTGCTGTTGTTACTGAGTTGTATGAGCTGTTTGTCATTTTGGAGATTAAGCCCTTTTTGGTTGCATTATTTACAAACATTTTCTCCCATATGACAGGTTATCTTCATTTTATTATGATTTTCTTTGCTGTGTAAATCTTGTAAATTTGATAGGTCCCATTTGTTTATTTTTGTTTTTATTTCTATTGTCTTGGGAGGTTGACTTAAAACATTTGTATCATTTATGTCCGAGAACATTTGCATTTCCTCTCTTCTAGGAGTTTTGTGGTATACTTAATATTTAAATCTTTAATCCACTTTGAGTTTACTTTTTTGTATGGTGTGAGAGCATATTCTTGGCAACTATCCAACCTACCAGAACCACTTACTGAAAAGACTTTTTCCCATTTTATATTCTGCC
Source organism: Oryx dammah (assembly GCF_014754425.2). Classification (NCBI taxonomy): domain Eukaryota; kingdom Metazoa; phylum Chordata; class Mammalia; order Artiodactyla; family Bovidae; genus Oryx; species Oryx dammah. The sequence continues at coordinate 35,071,078 of NW_024070209.1, read as the reverse complement.
CCCTTTGTCAAAGATTAATTGACCATAAGTGTGTAAGTGTATTTCTGGGCTCTCTATGCTGTACCATTGATCCATATGTCTGCTTTTGTCTACCACTACCAAACTGTTTTGATTACTGTAGCTTTGAAGTATTGTCTAAAGTCTGGGAGAATAATGCCTCCTATTCAGTTCAGTTCAGTTCAGTTCATTTCAGTCGCTCAGTCGTGTCTGACTCTTTGCGACCCCATGAATTGCAGCACGCCAGGCCTCCCTGTCCAACACTAACTCCCGGAGTTCACTCAGACTCACGTCCATCGAGTCCGTGATGCCATCCAGCCATCTCATCCTCGGTCATCCCCTTTTCCTCCTGCCCCCAATCCCTCCCAGCATCAGAGTCTTTTCCAATGAGTCAACTCTTCGCATGAGTGGCCAAAGTACTGGAGTTTCAGCTTTAGCATCATTCCTTCCAGAGAAATCCCAGGGCTGATCTCCTTCAGAATGGACTGGTTGGATCTCCTTGCAGTCCAAAGGACTCTCAAGAGTCTTCTCCAACACCACAGTTCAAAAGCATCAATTCTTTGGCGCTCAGCCTTCTTCATAGTCCAACTCTCACATCCATACATGACTACTGGAAAAACCATAGCCTTGACGAGACGGACCTTAGTCGGCAAAGTAATGTCTCTGCTTTTGAATATGCTATCTAGGTTGGTCATAACTTTTCTTCCAAGGAGTAAGTGTCTTTTAATTTCATGGCTGCAGTCACCATCTGCAGTGATTTTGGAGCCCAAAAAAATAAAGTCTGACACTGTTTCCACTGTTTCCCCATCTATTTTCCATGGAGTGATGGGACTGGATGCCATGATCTTCGTTTTCTGAATGTTGAGCTTTAAGCCAACTTTTTCACTCTCCTCTTTCACTTTCATCAAGAGGCTTTTGAGTTCCTCTTCACTTTCTGCCATAAGGGTGGTGTCATCTGCATATCTGAGGTTGTTGATATTTCTCCCGACAATCTTGATTCTAGCTTGTGCTTCTTCCAGTCCAGCATTTCTCATGATGTACTCTGCATAGAAGTTAAATAAGCAGGGTGACAATATACAACCTTGACGTACTCCTTTTTCTATTTGGAACCAGTCCGTTGTTCCATGTCCAGTTCTAACTGTTGCTTTCTGGCCTGCATACAGATTTCTCAAGAGGCAGGTTAGGTGGTCTGGTATTCCCACCTCTTTCAGAATTTTCCACAGTTTACTGTGATCCACACAGTCAAAGGCTTTGGCATAGTCAATAAAGCAGAAATAGATGTTTTTATGGAACTCTCTTGTTTTTTTCCATGATCCAGCAGATGTTGGCAATTTGATCTCTGGTTCCTCTGCCTTTTCTAAAACCAGCTTGAATATCAGGAAGTTCACAGTTCATGTATTGCTGAAGCCTGGCTTGGAGAATTTTGAGCATTACTTTACTAGCGTGTGAGATGAGTGCAATTGTGCAGTAGTTTGAGCATTCTTTGGCATTGCCTTTCTTTGGGATTGGCAGTCCTATGGCCACTGCTGAGTTTTCCAAATTTGCTGGCATATTGAGTGCAGCACTTTCACAGCATCATCTTTCAGGATTTGAAATAGCTCAACTGGAATTCCATCACCTCCACTAGCTTTGTTCATAGTGATGCTTTTTAAGGCTCACTTGACTTCCCATTCCAGGATGTCTGGCTCTAGATGAGTCTCGCTTTGTTATTTTTTCCTTAGGATTGCTTTCACAATACTAGACCTTTTATGGTTTTATATAAATTTTTGGATTATTTGTTCTAGTTCTGTGAACAATGCCATGATTAACTTGATAGGAATCACAATACATTTGTGGATTGTTCTGGTAGTACTGCCATTCTAAAAATATAAATTCTTCCAATCTGGTGAAATTTTAAAAGAAATTTTTGTTTGTTTGCATTTCTTTTCTGATATTTAATTGTTAGTGTACATACATGTCACTGATTTCTGTATATTAACCTTATATCCTGCAACTTTGCTGAATTATTTTATTACATCTGTAGTTTTTGTGTGGAGTCCTTAGGATTTTCTATATATTTTATCATATCATGTGTATACGGTGGCCAAAAAATATATGCACCTGTATGTTCATATTCACAAAAGTCAAGACAAGGAAACAACCTAAATGTCCACTGACAGATGAATGGATAAATAAGATGTAGTACATATATACAATGGCATGCTACTCAGCCATAGAAACTAATGAAATAATGCCATTTGCAGCAACATGGGTGCAAACCAGAAATTATCATATTAAATGAAGTAAGTCAGAAAGAGAAAGACAAATATCATATGTAATCATTTATATTTGGAATCTAATGTATGCCAAAAATGAGCCTTTCAACAAAACAGAAACAGACTCACAGACATATAGAAGAGACCTGTGGTTGTTGAGGGGGTAGGAAAGAGGGAGAGGAATGAAGTAGGAGTCTGGGATTGTTCAGTTGCCCAGTCATGACTCTTCATGACCCCATGGACTGCAGCATGCCTGGCCTTTCTGTCCCTCACCATCTCCTGGAGTTATCCCAAGTTCATGTCTAGTTTGGAATTAGCACATGCAAACTATTATTAATTTATTTGGAATGGAGAAACAAGGTCTTACTATACAGAACAGGGAACTATATGCAGTCTCATGGGATAAACCATAATGAAAAGGAATATTAAAAATATATACATATATATGTAACTGAGTCACTTTGCTGTACAGCAGAAATTAGCACATCATTGTAAATCAACTATATTTCAATTTTAAAAAATAGAGAATTTTAAAAAATTCCCTTTTCTCCTCATCCTTCCCAATATTTCTCTCTTGTCTTTTTAATGAAAGCCATTCTAACATGTGTGAAATGGTATCTCATTGTAGTTTTAATATGAATTTCTCTGTGAGTTTCTGTTTTGTGAGTGGTGCATGATAGAACTCTAATTTCATTCTTCATGTGGCTATTCAACACCACTTATTGAAGAAACTATCCTATCCCCTTAAGTATCTGGATCACTTGTTAAATATCAGTTGACAATATATGTGTGGGTTTATTTCCAGGTTCTTTTTGTTCGATTGATCTATGGGTCTCTTTTTATGCCAGTACTTTGTTAATTTGATTACTACTGTGGAATGGATTGACATGAGGAAGTATGATGCCTCCAGTTTTGTTCTTCTTTCTCAAGGTCACTTTGGCTATTTAGGTCTTTTATGATTCTAACAAATTTGGGGATTACTTTTTCCATATCTGTGAAAAATGTTATTGGGTTTTGGTAGAAATTGCATTGAATGCATAGATGGCTTTGGGTAGTATGAATGTTTCAAGAATATTAATTCTTCCAGTTCATGAACATAGGATATCTTCCCATTTGTTTGGCCTTTTTAATTGCTTTCACCAAGTTTTGCAATATAGATCTTTACCTCTTTGGTTATATTTGTTCCTAAGTATTTCATTGTTTCAATGCTATTATGAATGGGGTTGTATTCTTTATTTCTTTATCAGGTACCTTATTGTTAGTGTATAGAAACACAACTGATTTCTATGTGTTGATATTGTGCTTAGCAATTTTTGAATTCATTGATTGGTTCTAACAGGTTTTTAGTGATGTCTTTAGGATTTTCTCTATAGAAGATCATATTATCTGCAAAGGGTGATAATTTTAATTCTTTCCTTTGGATTTGTGTTTCTTTCACTTTCTTTTTTCCCTTTCCTAATTTCCCTGGGTAGGACTTCTAGTACTTTGTTGAATAGGAGTGGTAAGAGTTGGCATCCTTATCTTGTTCCTGACCTTAGAGGCAAAATGTTCAAACTTTCACCATTGATTACAGTGTTAGGTGGGGGATTATCATATATGACCTTTATTATACTGAAGTCAAAATCACTGCAGATGGTGACTGCAGCCATGAAATTAAAAGACGCTTACTCCTTGGAAGAAAAGTTATGACCAACCTAGATAGCATATTCAAAAGCAGAGACATTACTTTGCTGACTAAGGTCCGTCTAGTCAAGGCTATGGTTTTTCCAGTAGTCATGTATGGATATGAGAGTTGGACTGTGAAGAAGGCTGAGCACCAAAGAATTGATGCTTTTGAACTGTGGTGTTGGAGAAGACTCTTGAGAGTCCCTTGGACTGCAAGGAGATCCAACCAGTCCATTCTGAAGGAGATCAGCCCTGGGATTTCTTTGGAAGGAATGATGCTAAAGCTGAAACTCCAGTACTTTGGCCACCTCATGCAAAGAGTTGACTCATTGGAAAAGACTCTGATGCTGGGAGGGATTGGGGGCAGGAGGAGAAGGGGACGACCGAGGATGAGATGGCTGGATAGCATCACTGACTCAATGGATGTGAATCTGAGTGAACTCCGGGAATTGGTGATGGATAAGGAGGCCTGGTGTGCTGAGATTCATGGGGTCGCAAAGAGTCAGACACGACTGAGCGACTGAACTGAACTGATGTTTCTTCTATATCCAATTTGTTGATAATTTTTATTATAGAAGAATGTTGCATTTTGCTGAATGTTTTTTCTGCATCTATTGAGATGATCATATATTTATAGTTCATTCTATAAATGTGGTGTACCACAGTTATTAATTTGCAGGAGTTGAATCATCCTTGTGCCTCAGGGTTATATTCATCCTGGTGTATAATGTGCTGTTTTAATGTGCAGTTGAATTTTGATCACTAATATTTTTTTGAAAGTATTTGCACCTATATTCATCAGGGCTATTGGTCTGTAGTTTTCATATAGTGTGCTTCTCTGACTTTGCTATCAGGGTAATGATATCTTCATAAAACAAGTTTGACAGTGTTCTCTCTTCAGTTTTTTGGAAGAGTTTGAGAAGGATGGCATCAATTCCACTTTAAAACTTGGTAGCATGCACCAGTGAATGCTGGGAGAATTAAGTATGTCCATGAGACTCTACCAAGAGTAGACATCCAGAAGCTTGCACCTGGATTCTCCTGGCATTCACCCATGTTCTGTTTTCTCTTTCTGACTTTAATCTGTATCCTTCTTTGCAATTAACTATAACTATGAATATAACAAATCTGAGTCAAGTGAATTCTTCTAGCTAATTACTGAGTGTGAGGGTAGTCTTGGGGTCACAGTATAGTTCAGAAGTGAGACTTACCAGAATGACACTGACTCATTGAAATATGGTGAAAACATTATTTGGGGAAAGGAAAGATGGAGAGAGTGGAGGATGACAAATCTTTGAAACCTAAGTGGCTACCAAATCACCTATGATGTAGGACAGCAGCTGTGAAGTGATTAGTTACTCTAAGTAAATGTTATCAGTGGAATTTAGAAATGATAGATCTATTTCTTGAGGAGTTGGCTCACTGGATATATGCAGAAACAAAAAATAATGAGACATAAGCCAAATATGAAATTCTTGGTTATTTTTTTTTTCTGTAGTAGATAAAATGAAAGAAAAGGACAGGGTTGGTGTAGGTCTTGGCATTAGATTTTGACCTTCCTGTGCTATGCCTACTAGCTTCAGGGCTGTTACCTATAGGAAAATGTATTATAGAAAAAACAGGTAGCACTTCTAATATCTATGGTCTTTAAGAAGGTAGTTCAGGTGGTAGGGGCAGATGTGTGTGTCGTTACAAAACCAAGAAGCTACTGAAACTGGGGAATATTGTGAAAGAGTTGTCTGATTTTATGGATTAATATAATCAACTTCCTGAAGAACTTTTACTAGAGTAAATTGTAAAGTTGACTAACTTTGAATCAATCTTCTCAGTTTTGAATCCTTTGAAGTGGAGGTGTATGTTTGGGTTGGTACAGCACTCATAGCTTGCTATTGAACAATCAAAACTGGCTGTTGCACATTATCCAAACACATAATAGGTTTCTTCCTGAAGGGACAGCTAGCTTGGTGGACTGCAGAAAAAAGAAGATAAAGTTTGCTTATCCTGAGAATTGTCCTTTCCCTCCTTCATATGATAAGTGGAACTCCCCAACTAAAGTGGCTGATGTGCTGTATATGAAAGTCATGCTGGAATAATTTTATACTTATTAGGATATTCATCCATTTAATATTCTCTTTAACCATATTGTGGTAAAAACTATGATTCTGTGTGCATGCTAAGTTGCTAGTCATATACAACACTTTGCAACGGAATGAACTATAGCCTGCCAGGTCCCTCTGTCCATGGGATTCTCCAGGCAAGAATACTGGAGTGGGTTGACATTTCCTCCTCCAGGGGATCTTCCCTATTCAAGAATCTAACTTGAGTCTCTTACATCTCCTGCAATGGGAGGTGTGTTCTTTTCCACTAGCACCATCTGGGAAGCTAAATACTATGATTAAGTGGGTCCTTTTTGCATGGATACTCCATGCCCCATGCTGTAAAAATCAGAGAAAGATTAAAAAAAGCCATATTAGATTTGTTGTCTCAGCTCCTCTTTCTGAGACTCAAAGATTCTAAGAAAATTAGAATGATTCACAACGATTGAAGAAAGACAAAGAAAATAATAGAGATCCATCATGGCAAGCTGAAAGTCTTTAAATAGTTACTATGGAATTGGATGAATAAAAGGTCACTGACTGATTCTAAACAAAAGCCTTCAAAGATTGATAAACAGATGGGAGCCACTCCTGGTTCCCTAACACTGAAGTGCTCTAGACAAATCTTCCATATTTACCCTAGTTTAGAGAAGTTTAAAAACCCAAAAGCAAAGATCATAATGACACATGTGACCTCAGATTACCAGAGGGTGATAGTCTAACTAATGAGGATGAGGACTGATCTAAGTGCCAGAGTCTCCTGGCCTGACCCTTGGTTGGGGCCCAATGCCACATACACATGTGTGAACAAACGAGAAAGGACAGGGAGTTGGAGAGAATCCTACCTGGAGCTACTTGTCATGGAAACCCCAAACCTATTGAAAAAGTCCTAACAGGGGCTACAGCTGAAATGAGATGGTATAGAGATGTAATAGTCGATGGGACTAAAGTAAAAGCTTGGGTGAAAGGTAGAATGTTTGAAGAGACTTTATGTGACATGGTCATGTCTCCTTTAGCTAAATGTATTATTTGAATGGATATTATGTCTGACTGGAGAATACTTCTACTTAATATTATAAAGCAGAAGGCATATAAGTTTGTCCTTCAAGTAGTATTAACTGGACAGGCTAAATGAGAATTTATAGTATATCCTGTACAGGTTATTAATTTAAAACAGTGTTAAATAACTGGTAGATGGAAAGAGATTATCACTTTAATGACTGACATGTTAGTAATTGGAGTACTGATACCACTAAATTTTCTGTATATCTGCCCTTTGTGACCCATCCACAAAGCAGATGGCCCAGTAGAGACAAGCACTAGATTATCAAGGCTTGAATGGAGTAGTTCTGTCTCTAGTATCAGCAGTCCCTGGTTATGGTATAAAAAGAAATACAAGGTAAAGGAGACTGGTACTAAATGACTGATCTTGCAAATGCTTTTTGCTCCATTCTGATCTTATGGAAGAGCCAACTGGTTTGCCTTCATCTGGGATGAAATCCAGTTTACTTTTATTATGTTTCCATAGGGTTATTTGGAGTCACCAATTTACTGGCATAATTTTGTTAGACGGAATTTGGATTTGAGGCATGTCCCAAGTATGGCAATACACTATCTTGATAATATGATAATATCAGAAACTTAAAAATAAGCTAGAACAGACAAATTTTATGGTGATACATATGAATAGCAGAGGCTGCTTGATAAATCCAGGAAAGATGGAAGAACTCATTCTAATGGTAAATTTGTTAGGAACTACCTGGGCAGGAGACTCATGACATTTCAGTAAAGTAAAAAAAAAAAAAAAAAAGTAAATCACTGTATTTCCTATTTCTGGAACTAAGCAAGAAATCCAGGAAATGGTCAGGTTGTTTGGATTTTGTAGGATGCATATTCCACAACTAGGAATATTGTTTACTTGCTAAGTCGTATCGGAATCTTTTGTGACCCCATGGACTGTAGCCTTCCAGGCTCCTCTGTCCATGGGATTTCCCAGGCAAGAACACTGGAGTGGGTTGCTATTTCCTTCTCTAGGAGATCTTTCTGACCCAGAGATTGAATCCACATCTCATGCATTAGCAGGCAGATTCTTTACCATTGAGACACTTTAGCCTCTATCTATAAAACTGCCTGAAAGAAGACAGTTATTTGAATGCAAACCTAAATAACACCCTAGTCTATCAGAATTTCAAAAACCAGTGTCTCAGTCACTGCATTTGAACTTTTATAATTAGCACTCTTTTAAAAGATGCTTACTCCTTGGAAGGAAAGTTATGACCAACCTAGACAGCATATTAAAAAGCAGAGACATTACTTTGCCAACAAAGGTCCATCTAGTCAAGGCTATGATTTTTCCAGTGGTGATGTATGGATGTGAGAGTTGGACTGTGAAGAAAGCTGAACACCGAAGAACTGATGCTTTTGAACTGTGGTGTTGGAGAAGACTCTTGAGAGTCCCTTGGACTGCAAGGAGATCCAACCAGTCCATTCTAAAGGAGATCAGTCCTGGGTGTTCACTGGAAGGACTGATGCTAAAACTGAAACTCCAATACTTTGGCCACCTCATGTGAAGAGTTGACTCATTGGAAAAGACCCTGATGCTGGGAGGGATTGAGGGCAGGAGGAGAAGGGGACAACAGAGGATGAGATGGCTGGATGGCATCACCGACTCGATGGACATGAGTTTGAGTGAACTCCGGGAGTTGGTGATGGACAGGGAGGGCTGGCATGCTGTGATTCATGGGGTTGCAAAGAGTCAGACATGACTGAGCGACTGAACTGAACTGAATTAGCACTCAGATACAATTTTGGAAGAATCTGTAACTTACATAGACTGGAGGTTATGGCAAAATCTCATGAATGCCACCTAAGAACAACAGCTATAGTTTGTACCAGAAAATTTCCACTTGTGGTGGTATGGTACAAGCCACTTCAGAGACAGTTATTGACTTGTTATTGAACATTACTAGGATAAAATAGATACTGAAACCTAAAATACCTATAATGTCCTGGGTAATATTAGAGAAGCACTCTAATAAGGAAGTCAGTGTCCAGAAGAATTCAAGAATATAATGGAAATGGTTTGTATAGGGACACACGACCTGAGGAATATAAGGAAATACTTACCATATCCACGAGCAGATAGCCTCTTTTCCTCTTGGACTGACTTGGAACCATCTGAGTTGTTGCCTGATCCTATTGCCATATGAGGGGTGCATAGGAACAGACTTCAACTGATCAAAAGGAAGATGCTTGGTTTATGGATAACAGTTCCAGGCATACTCTTTGACAGTCCACTACACGGTGAGTGACTCCTGGGAAAACTGTGATTGACAAAGGTAGCAACAAATCGTCTCAGTTGACTTACCGGCATGCTGCTTCCTTGTAGTGATGGAATAAACAATCAGAAGAACCCTGATGTTTGGGTGTATATAGACCCACAAGCAGTGGCTCTGCCATGTAGTCAAGCAGATGGGCAGTGGAGGATTTTACTGTTAAAGGAAATACCTGTATGGGGCATGGACCTATTGCTGTCACTGTAAGAACTTATTTGGTACATTAAGGTAGTATAGGAGCAGGGAGCTAGATATGAGCAGAGAAAGGGGTTGTTGTTGTTGTTTAGTCACTCAGTTGTGTTTGACTCTTTGTGACCCCATGGACTACAGCATGTCAGTCTTCCCTGTCCTTCACTGTCTGCCAGAGATTGCTCAAACTCACGTCCATTGAATCAGTGATGCCTTCCAACCATCTCATCCTCTGTCATCCCTTTCTCCTCCTGCCTTCAATCTCCACCAGCATCAGGGTCTTTTCTAATGAGTCAGCTCTTAGCATCAGGTGGCCAAAGTATTGGAATTTCTGCTTCAGCATCAGTTCTTCCAATGAATATTCAGGATTGATTTCCTTTAGAGTTAACTGGTTTGATCTCCTTGAAGTCCAAGGGACTCAATGGTTAATAGGTTGGGCATGGCTGGTACTGGTCCTCAGGGAAACACTGAGGTGGGGTTCACTGTGTTTGCTAAGCTGATGGAGAATGACATGAATTGTGCCCAGCAGCACAGGACTAGAAAAATGGAAAGAGAATAAGAAAAATGGCACCCACCAGCAGTCCCCTCCCTGGAAGAGGTTCTATTAGACCCCTGCTGCTCCAGCACATGCCATAAAATGAGCCAATGAATCTCCTTCTCATATGATCCGGGCACTTTTCAAGGTGCTGCCTCTGTACTAGGACTGGGAGTGAGTTTGTGTATGAGCCTTCAAGAGCAAAGTTTCAGTTCCTCATACTCCTTTTGCTTTTTTCACACTTAAGTCCTACTAGTTTTGAAAGCCAAGAATTACAAGTGGGAGGTCATCTTCTTGGTGTAGATTCCCCGGACCGGAGAGCTCTATGTGGGGATGGACCCCTCAGTCCTGAGACGGGACCTCCTCAGTTGTGATGTCTCTCCCACTTGTGGGTCTCTACCAGGGATGTGTGTTCTGACTACTACATCTCTGTCATTCTACCTGTCTCAGTGTGGCCTTTTCATTATATCCTTCATGGTAGAAAAGTCTTTTCTGCTACTCTTGCATGTCATTTTCAGAGATAGTTGTTCTCTATGTATTAGCTGTAGTTTTAACGTGTCTTTGGGAGGAGGGAGGCCTGGGATCTTCCTACTCTATCATCTTGATCTGGCCCTTATGTGATTTTTTAATGATGCATTGGCATACAGAAACTTCTGTCTATATATTCTATCTTCAGTTTTTATATAATGATCTTATTGTCATTTCTTCTATTGCATTTTGGGTGACAAAGTCATTTTCATCTTATGCTGTTGGAATTTCCCATTAAAATATATTTCAGTTAAAATATATTTTAATATATGATATGAAATGTGGATCTGACTTTATATTTTTTTCACAACAGATAGGTAACCAGTCCATGTACATTTGTATCTTTCAACTCAGTCGAATTCACGGGATTTGTCTTTTAGCACATAAAAAATTAAGAGCAAAAAGACAAAAACAGACATATTGAAAAGTGTCTTCTTTAACTTCTACCTTTCCATCATTCAAGTTTCTTTTACCATTTATTATTTTTTAGTGGAGTATAACTGCTTTATAATGTTATGCTATTTTCTGCCATACAATGAGGACCACTATTGTTGCTGTTTAGTCACTAAGTTGTGTCTGACTCTTTTGCAACTCCATGGACTGTATGTAGCCCACCAGGCTCCTCTGTCCATGGGATTTCCCAGGCAACAATACTGGCATGGGTTGCTATTTCCTTCTCTAGGGAAACTTCCTGACCCAGGGATCGAATCTGCATCTCCTGCACTGCAGGCAGATTCTTTACGGCTCAGCCATCAGGGAAGCCTGGATCAGCTATATAAACATATCTTGAACCTCCCTCCACCCCCCTTATCCCAGCCCTCTAGGTCATCATGCAGCAGCGAGATAAGTTCCCTGTGCTATGCTATAGCTTCCCACTAGCTAGCTATTTTACACATGGTAGTGTAAATCTGTCAATGCTACTCTCTCAAGTCATCCCACCCTCCCCTACTCTCCCATCATTTGTGTTTAAATATAATACAGTTGCTCATTTTATTTTATATGCTTGCATCATTAAATAAAACACTACATAGATTTTATTTCTTCCTAAATACTGGCAAAGTTTCTTTTTTCTCTACTCTTATTTCTTCTTGGCTAGTTTTGCCAATTATAATATAGATTGCTTGTGGAGGGATACGTCTAAAAGGATATTTATATCCAGGCACAGCTAATTCTAGTCACAGATCTAGTGTCAAAATAAAGTAATCGGCATACATCCTGTCCCCTGCCTTTCTTCACCAATTTCAGATTCTGTTTCAGGAGGCAAAAATACAGCCCCTTTTTCTTCTGCAGTGACAATCCAAGTGAGATAACAGAGTGTTCAATTAGCTGAGCTAATGGAGCAACTCCCCCAGTTAAACAGTGAGAATGGTTTTGAAGCCTTCATGCTTCCTGTTCAATTTCAGTCTTTCTGATAACATTTTTAACTGCCTAGTGAATTCTTTTTATTTAAGGGCATTCTTCCCATACTTTATTAGTAGTTTGATATTCCAGCTAAATCACAAAGATGTCAACCTTGTTGGCCCATGGAGCAACATTCGAGTCTTAAATGCAATACATTTCTCCAGCCCATTTTACCTCTTCCATCTTTGAAATCATTCGGTTTTAGGGGTGGATTACCAGCTGTGGGAGAAATCTTTGCCATAGTCTTTCTCATAGTTTGCTCCAGACCTGCTGTCTTCCTGGTTAGGAAGCTTTCAAATGTCTGAGAGAAGGAAGTTGAATTGTCACTTTCCCTGAAATATGCGGTGTTGACAGCAAGTGTAGTAATTAGCAGAAAATAAGGAATGCAGATATAGCAGGGGACTAGTAGTTAGAATCCATTCTTTTAACTCTGTCAGTGCTGGAGGAAGCTGTGATGAGCTGGTGTGTCTGTGGCAATGGGAGAGTACTGGATTTGCACTCAGAAAATCCGAGTCTGAGAACAGGCTCTAAAACTTACTGTGAAGGTTGATACACCCTTCATCTTTCAACCTATTTCCCCATCTTTATTACCTATGTTACCTGAGAAATGACTTTGAAAGTGTTTTATAAATCCAGCATTTTGTACAAAGTAAAACAAAATGCTATTATTGTTATTCCTGATATACAAACAATGAAGGAAGGAAGGAGTTTAATTTATAGACCTTTTCTAAGAAGACATGTAGGATAAGGCTGTGCGGTGGATGACAGGAAAAAGCAAACAAACAAAAAAAACAGAATTAAACATGGTCAGTCATCTTATAGGTTGCATAAGTTCCAGGTATGTCCTTCAAAATCCAGTCAGAACATTTAGACTTTATTTACTTTGCTTGAAATAGATACCATGAGAAGATGCTATTTTCTTACTGAGTAGATAAGAGCAGCAGCAGCGGATAAGAGCTAAAATCCAAGTCTTTAAAAATAGGTTCATGTATCTATCCACTTATTCATACATATGATTAATATGCATTCTGTATTGATTCTGCATAATGTACTATGTTAAGCTATGTGATTCCAAAGACGAAAAAGACAAGGCTTCTGTTTTGAAGGTTCTCTAAGACGTAAAGAATATATGCATATAGCAATTGCAGATGTAGGTGTTCTTTTTAAAATTAAAACCTTAAAAGAAGGCCAGATAAATAAAATTAAAGGTATGTATGAATCATTCTTAGCTACAAATTTAAAGACTGTTTTGTATAATTTTTGAGGGGCCCCTGAATACTCTTATTTCTTTCCATTTTCAGGCTGTTCAATTTTACTCTGAGGTGGCTAGTGTGTAATTCTTATTTTAAAACATCTAGATCTATTTAAGCTTTTCTTATTAAGTCAGAACCAGTATACTAGTTGGAACAATTGTGTTTAAGCTACTAGATTTGAAAACAAGACTATTGAAATAAGAAATAACAAGAGTATTGGAATAAAGCTGAACCTTCCAAAATACATGGGCCCTAAACAGGCTAAGAATTTAGTTAACATTCAAAGGTTTTCTTTGTGCATATGTTCAACATTTATTTAAAAGGCTTAAAAGACACAGGCTAAGGCATATTTTGTTGTTTGCTACTTTCTATTGTAGAGAAAGAAGTCAATCATTTTATATTTCATTAGTTGTTCTTGGGTAGAGAGATCTGAGTTATCTGGGAACAAATCTGAGATTTACTGAAGTGATATTTTAGTACTTTTTATAAGTTGGCTTGGTTGGCAGCTACCCAGTTGGCTTCCTATAATCTGGCTCAGAAATAAGCCCTGCCTATTCTTGTCTTCTATACCTTACCTCTGCTTAGAGGAAAAACATCACCCAGGTGTCAGGGAAGAATTAGATCTCAGTGTTATCAGCCTTCTGATCTCTGTTCCATTCCCTCGCCTTTAGGGAACTCTGATTAAACAGCTATCAAGGACTACGGGCTATACTTAAATTAGGCTTTGCTTTCTTCCTCCTTTCTTTAAAAGTAAAGAGAAATTTTATCAGAGAATATTTAGAAACTATATAAGAAAATAAAAATTAAGAAAGGCAAGATTACTCATATTTTAGTGCATTTCTTTCTATTTGTTTTATAAATATACATGTCTAGGTAAATGTGCATGTATACATTTCAAAATAAGACTTTTTAAATTAATATTTTGTAACCTTTTTTGTTTGCTTAAAATATAAGCATGTTTTAAAAAATATTATTATACAACATAATTTCTTATCTGTACTCCAATGCCTGGCTTTACTAAAGCTGACTTGCCAATCCCCTGGTTATTTCTAAATTTACATTATAAACTATTTTATAACATCTTACAGCTAAAATTTCATGTATGTATATATATGTATAATTATTTTATTTGATGAACTATTTTACTATAAGTGAAATAACTAAAGAACGTGCATATATGAGACATATATTGGAAAAACAAATTTCCAAATTATATCCCAGAAATGTACAAATTTATATATCTTTCATATATGTGACTATAAACTGTCATAATCCTATACAATTCTATGAGGCATTTCTTTTCTTTTTAAGCATCATAATATTCATAGCAGAAGAAAAAAATTAATTTAATTCACTTTTATTATAGCTTCTCTTTAATAAATATTCTAATGAATTCTAATGAGATAGTCTTGAAATGACAAAAAAGGCAGACTAATTGAGAATTAAAGTAATAATTATAATTACTTTAACAATGTGAATGGATAAGAAGTAACAAATATACAAAATCAAAGCAAAAGAAAAGCAATCAATTAGTAGAATTGGTGTGAATTAAAATTAAATAAATTGCTTAACAGAATGGAAAAAGTTATGCATTATGACAGAAGTTTTTGTTGTTGGTTTATTGCCAGTAACCTACAATGTTCTACAAAATTTTAGCTTTTTGATAATGTTTTCCTATGAATACAGTTCTAACAACATATTAATACCAAATGTATAGGACCAAATGTTTTTAAGACTAATGAAAAATGCACTGAAAAGGATAAGATGTATTTGAACGTGATCTGCTATTAGTATAGATAAAGTTGTGATACAAAGTGAATCAGCAGTTTCATCGCCCAAGAGCAGAGTGACGCAGGTAATTCCCTACTCTGGAATTACCAAATCAGATCCTGCGTTTTAGCAAGATAAAGGGATTTCTATTACATTAAAGTCTGAGAAGCACTGACTTAAAAGCAAACAAAGAAAAAAATTTTATCCCTTTTAAATAAAAGATGTTTACCAAAACATCTTGTCATTCTCTTCTTCTTCTAAGGGTTAATGAGAGAATAAACATAAATAGATAAAGCGTATAACATGATTTCTTGGCACCCAATAAGTGTTCAAAATTGATAATGGTAGCAAGTTAATTGAATTTTAATGTCCTCATCTGTAAATTAAGGAATGATAAGAATTTACATGTTTTTTGGAAGAGTATAAAAGTATGATACATGTAGATTATGTGTAAAACGTTGCAGCATGACTGGTATTCATGTATTATCCATACTGGATGAATCTGTAATGCTCCTTGATTTGGCATATCATGATCCTCATCAACATCACCACATCTAACATTCCTATGTGAATATTTTGCTTTAAACATTACAGACATTACATTTATAGTGATGAGTAGATATTGCTATTTCCATTTTATAGGTAAGAAAACTCCTGGTAAGAGGGTTTAAATGATTTGCCCAAGTTTTCTCAACTAGTAGGTAGGTAGTCAGGAAATTAAAGCCATTAATGTCTGAAATCAAAGCTCATGGTTGTTCTTCCAATTATTAGAAGGTGAATGAAAAATACATGTTTGATTTTATGGCCCTGTTCTTCAAGCAGAAAAAAAAAGGCTAATTTTGTGAACCAGCAAGGGAATAACTAGTCTATAGATAAAGTTTCTTAATTGCTTCCTGGAGAAGGAAATGGCAACTCACTCCCGTGTTCTTGCCTGGAAATTCCCATATATAGAGGAGCCTGGCAGGCTACAGTCCATGGGGTTGCAAAGAGTTGGACACGACTGAGCATGCATGCCTGCTGGTCTATCTTATGAGTCTGAATTCTTTAAACCAATTGAACTTTTCCACTTAATGTTTGAAATACAGAGCATAGTATATTATAAAATATTGTGAGATGTTTGTAAGTAGAAGATGGAGTGGTCACCAAAGTTTAGTTTTCTGTAAAATTTGTGTAAAAGAAAAGCAAACAAGCTGTTCTAACAGCATTGTCTTTACAAAAGAATAATACAAGATAGTTAAATTTTGTCAAAATCCATACTTTTGAGAGTTGGAGCTGTGAAAATTTGCTGTCTTTATAAGACAAGGTATCAAGTGAAGGGTAAAGTGTGTACGTAAACATTCACTCTGGAACATCACATCTCCCAGAGGAAGGCTTTTCTACACCTATCTCCTTTCTGGTATGATGCTTTGGCAGGATGTTTTTATTTCTAACTGACAGAAAAAAAAATAGGAATGATTCCTGAGGACTTGAAACTTATTGGTTTTAAATTTTGAAACTTCAAAGAATTTCCTTCATGCTGATACTTAGTTTTTTTAACAACTACAACTGTTTAGAATGAGCAATAGATGAGAATGAAAGTTTAAATGGTCAGGTGATTTGGACGATCTGACCTTATCTGTTAGTGAAATGTCTATGATAGATGTTCTATAAGATAAATCAATTCTTTTTTAAAAATAGATATTTTATTTGGTTTGTAGTTACATGTGTGAAACTGAAATAAAGAATACACTTCTTTCTGAAGATTGGAGATGGGCCTGGAGAGTGAGGCTGAGCTACATAGACTCATGGGTCTCTTTGAAATCTACCTCATTTCCCTTTCCCACGGGCCCCAGAATTTGGTACTACTGAAACAATCTAAGAACATTCAGAAATTTCATTATAGTTCAATGTCAAGTCTTTGGACCCAAGAAATTAATCAGGTAAGTAAGGCAAAACAGAGGAGGCCATAGTGTTAGGAACAGTTCAAGTACAGAAGGTAAATGTCTTTAAATTGGTTAAATGTAAAGTGAACCAAAAAATGTGGCAAGTCTGTTAAAGAGTTAATGGGACTTAAGATTTTATGTAGACCATGGTGCCCTCCTTCTGATCAGAGCCCTTGTGGAGGCTGCATCAAATTCTAGGTAAGGACATATACAAAGTCAGTGTTGGCAAGTGTGAGATAGCTAGAGGAGGAGGTGGAGGAGTGCAGTGTTGTAATGTTGAAAGTTCTGGGAATCATGTTGTGTGTGGAACGTATGAGGAAACTGGACCTTGTCAATATAGGAAAAGGACAAATACGAGAGACGACAAGAGGCAAAACCAGGGAGTTCTCTTCAAACATTTGAAACACTTCTCTATGGCAAAGGGTTTAAATATCATCAGGGTAGCTAAACAAGGGCCAAGGATGGAAATTCCAGGGGTAAAAATTTGACTTAATCAGCAACGTAATTATAATCAATTAAAGTTCTTTTAAAAGGACTTTTGGGTAGAGTAACATGCTCCAAAATCACTGCAGATGGTGACTGCAGCCATGAAATTAAAAGACGCTTACTCCTTGGAAGAAAAGTTATGACCAACCTAGATAGCATATTCAAAAGCAGAGACATTACTTTGCCGACTAAGGTCTGTCTAGTCAAGGCTATGGTTTTTCCTGTGGTCATGTATGGATGTGAGAGTTGGACTGTGAAGAAGGCTGAGTGCTGAAGAATTGATGCTTTTGAACTGTGGTGTTGGAGAAGACTCTTGAGGGTTCCTTGGACTGCAAGGAGATCCAACCAGTCCATCCTAAAGGGGATCATCCCTGGGATTTCTTTGGAAGATGCTAAAGCTGAAACTCAAGTACTTTGGCCACCTCACGCAAAGAGTTGACTCATTGGAAAAGACTCTGATGCTGGGAGGGATTGGGGGCAGGAGGAGAAGGGGACGACTGAGGATGAGATGGCTGGATGGCATCGCTGACTCGATGGACGTGGGTCTGAGTGAACTCCAGGAGTTGGTGATGGACAGGGAGGCCTGGCGTGCTGCAATTCGTGCGGTTGCAGAGTCAGACACGACTGACTGACTGAACTGAACTGAACTGAACTGAACATACTTTCATCAGAAATGCTTAAATAATGATTAAATCAGTATCTTTCAAACTTACTCCATGCAAAAAATAACCTAGGCTTCCTGGTGAAAATACAGACTTCTTGATTTTCCCCTGGAGTTCTGGTTCAACAGGTCAGGGAAAAGGCATAGATATACATAATTTTTAGCCAGCATATCATGTAATTTTTATAAGTAAAATAGTTTGGGAAAGCCTTTGCTGTTCACCTGCTAGGGATGTAGCAAGAAGGTTCTTGATTTTGATGAGAAGACTGTTTCTCTGATGCTGAAGATTCATTTTAAATTTCTGGTAGATTCTCAAAAGACTTAGTGATTGACTTTCATTGTGATCATTGTAGTAACATTTTAAACTCATATTAATTTGAGACATAATATATACACTGGTGTGGATAAGGTGTTTTATCTTAAGGTGTGAAGATATTTTTAGAAAGTTTAGGAATAAGTTAATCATCAGTATTCAGGTTTTTAAAAGATGTGCATATTTTCATACTTCAATATGGGATTTTCCTGTATGTCATTCCAGAAAAAATAAAGGTGCATCTTGCTAGTTAATATGATGGATACCTTTTAAAATAACATCCTAAAGTTGAAAAAAAATACTACTTTTCATAGCATAAGCTATTAAAGTTTTAGCAATTTATTAACCCACAGTTCAAGATGTATATTTTTGTATGATTTAGAAAAAATTAGCCTCTGACATTTCAGACTGTGGATGTGATGGCTGTTAGCAGAAACATGCACTTTTAAATGATTATTTTACAAGTGAGTTACAGTAACCATCTAGGGATCTATGTGCTTCTGACTTTGTGTCAATTTTGTTTCTGTGATAATTGAGCCAACTCTGGGATAATGTCAGAAATTTTATTTTGCAAAATGAAGAAAAATGTGTCAAACTAAACTAAGAAACATTCAGGAATCCTTTCTAGTTTTTGGGAGCAAAACCAATTTATCAGCATTCACTGTCACTTTCTTTTATTTCCAGAGGGGAGAAAATGGAAATTTAGACACAGGCAAACTTGCCAGCATTTGTTCTGGAGGGTGAATAAGAATAAGGAGAATTAATATACTGGTCATTAGGTGGAACAATAAAGCTGATAAGGTTAAGGACTTCTGAGAAGCTTGGAAACATGGTTATGTGAAAAAAAGAATCTGGCCAAAGGGTTTTCAGTTTCCTTTGCGCAAACACATAATGCTATTTCTGTGGCTTTAGAATTTGTCCACAAATTCTTTGATTCTCTTCATCCAGAAGGTAGAGCCCGTATTTACTTCCCCGAGTGCTGTCTTATTTCCTGTCTTCTAATAGGTAAAATATGGAGGAAGTAGCAGTTTATGACATCAGAGACTAGGTAATGAAAAGCCTCTGTGGATTCTGTCAGATTTTTCTAACTTGCTCCCTCCAGAATCACTCAGGCTGTGAGGAAACTCAGGTAGCCTATGCAGGGGTCCATGTGGCAAACAACTTAAGTCTGACCTAGATTTCTGACACAGAAAAACCTCTGGATAGTAACTGTTTGTTGTTTTAGATAAAGACTTTTGAGGTAAAAGTTGTTACTCAGCAGTAGGTAACTGATGTAGTCACTTACCTCCATGTTTTTTTCTACACCCAAGTTATGAGTCTTTTGGGTCCTAGTCTCCTGCCCGACTTAATTACTGTGTCTTTTAAAAATAAATGTTTGGGTTTTTGTATACGGTTCAATCAATATTTTAGAAGAGACTTGAGACATGTTTGTATACTTTCTAGCTAAATCTTGTCTCTGTCATAAAAACGAAGTATGGTGCATATAGGGAAGAATAAATAAGTATATTTTGCTTTCTAATATAATTAATTGTATCTATGGGGTTAAAAATAAATGCCCTTATTATTTAAGACACTTCAACTGAAAGCCTTCAAACTGATACATTCTAACTGATCTCTATTTACCTTTACATAATTTCAGATACATATGTGTTATCTATTTAGAAATTGTTAGAAATCCCCAGAGATTCTTGTGAAAATGGCCTTTCTTCCCTTAGTATTGGGAGAATCCCTTTTGCTCTATTTAAATATGTTATTCTTGGCAAAAATACCACAAAAATGATGTGTGCCCTTCTCAGTGTACTATATCACATATCACATGATATTCGTATGCCTCATTGCTGGTGATGCTAACTTTGAACACAGTTGAGGTGGTATGTTCCAGGTTTTGTTAATATAAAGTTATTATTTTTCACCTTGTAATTAATAAGTATTTTGAGACCATGCACATATCCTATTTAATATCATGTTTTCCTATTAATTTTATCTAAGGATAATTATTATTGTGCTGTTTGACAAATGGCGATTTTCTCTTACTGCTTCTGATTTAATAATTGGAATTCTGCTATAAGAAAGAGCATTCCCTTCTTCCCTTTAGCTTATTCATTCAATTATTTCTTTAGAATTATTTGGTACTATTTTTGTAACTTTCTTACAAATATAAAATTATTTCAAAATAAAAGTTAGTAAACTTTAAAAATCTCTTAATCTTCAAATGTGGAAGGCATAGAGGGATCTGGCAACTTGCACACAATTGCACTCATCTCACACACTACCAAAGTAATGCTCAAAATTCTCCAAGCCAGGCTTCAACAGTATGTAACGCGTGAATTTCCAGATGTTCAAGCTGGATTTAGAAAAGGTAAAGGAACCAGAGATCGAATCGCCAACATCTGTTGGATCATCAAAAAAGCAAGAGAGTTCCAGAAAAGCATCTACTTCTGCATTATTGATTATGCCAAAGCCTTTGACTGTGTGGATCACAACAAACTGTGGAAAATTCTTCAAGAGATGGGAATACCAGACCACTTGACTTGTCTCCTGAGATATCTATATGCAGGTCAGGAAGTGACAGAACTAGACATGGAACAACAGACTGGCTCAAAATAGGGAAATGGGTACGTCAAGGCTGTATATTGTCACACTGCTTATTTAACTTCTATGCAGAGTACATCATGAGAAATGCTAAGCTGGATGAAACACAAGCTGGTATCAAGACTGCCGGGAGAAATATCAATAACCTTAGATATGCAGATGACACCACCCTTATGGCAGAAAGCAAAGAAGAACTAAAGAGCCTCTTGATGAAAGTGAAAGAGGAGAGTGAAAAACTTGGCTTAAAGCTCAACATTCAGAAAACTAAGATCATGGCATCTGGTTGCCTCACTTCATGACAAATAGATGGGGAAGCAATGAAAACAATGACAGATTTTATATTATTGGACTCCAAAATTACTGTAGATGGTGACTGTAGCCATGAAATTAAAAAGATGCTTGCTCCTTGGAAGAAAAGCTATGACCAACCTAAACAGCATATTAAAAAGCAGAGACATTACTTTGCCAACAAAGGTCTGTCTAGTCAAAGCTATGGTTTTACCATTAGTCATGTATGGACATGAGATTTGGACTATAAAGAAAGCTGAGCACTAAAGAATTGATGCTTTTGAAGTGTGGTTTGGAGAAGACTCTTGAGAGTCCCTTGGACTGCAAGGAGATCCAACCAGTCCATCCTAAAGGAAATCAGTCCTGAATATTCATTGGAAGGAATGATGCTGAAGTTGAAACTCCAATAATTTGGCCACCTGATGTGAAGGACTGACTCATTTGAAAAGACCCTGATGCTGGGAAAGATTGAGGGCAGGAGGAGAAGGGGACAACAGAGCATGAGATGGTTGGATGGCATCATTGACTCAATGGACATGAGTTTGGGTAAACTCTGGGAGTTGGTGATGGACAGGGGGCCCTGGTGTGCTGCAGTCCATGGAGTCACAAAGAGTTGGACATGACTGAGCAACTGAACTGAACTGAAATAATATGTACATCACTCAAATAGCATTAACAGAGAATTCTCAAAATCACTATTGACTTTGCCAACTATAATATGATATCTACTAGAGTATAATCATTGTATATGGAAATTTAAGACAAATACTATTATAATACTCATCTCTTTCAATTATTGGAATTCATCCTAGTAAACTTCCTTTCACTGTGTATATCTTCAAATTCTAAATAATGAATGAATTTATTTTTAAGGAAAGGACCATATGTTGAGTGGTCTTTAAGTTTATCCCAGTTTTTCCAATGTTAGCATTATCTTGAAGAATAGAGAAATAAGCAAAATAAAAATATTTTATTTATTATTTAAAATCATCAGTCTCATATTTTGATTTATTTGCTATCAAGGAAACTAAACTTCATTGAACTGGTACCATTCAACTGAGTCTATTTTAGGTTTTTATACATATATGAGATAGTACTTATTCGCACCAATAGTATTTTCATCTATATTGTTATTTTTGTTTAGTTGCTAAGTGATGTCCAACTCTTCTGTAACACCAGGGACTGTAGCCTGCCAGGCTCCTCTGTCCATGGTATTTCCCAGGCAAGAATACTGGAATGGGCTGCCATTTCTTTCTCCAGGGGATCTTCCTGACCCAGAGATTGAACCAGGGTCTCTGGCATTGGTAGGTGGATTCTTTACCACTGAGCCACCTGGGAAAACCCTTTTATCTGTATTAGAATAATGCATTCACAAAACAACTTTTGTGGTGGGTATAATTTTCATCTTACACATGAGAACATGGAATCAGAGAGGTGAGTTATCTTTTTCATGTCTCATGTCTCCAGTGAAAACTATAAGGATTCTGATTGGAAACCCCATAATTTTTTCCTTTGTATTATGTTACAAGAACCATGTTCAACCAAATTCTTCCATATTAATTGAGAGAGTAATAATTTTTTATCTGTATTTTATTTTCTTTGCTTTCTAATACATTTTCTTTTACTAAATCCTTTGGTCTTTTTTTCAAATTTATTTCATTATTGTGGTTACTGCCTTGGAGTGGAAGTTGGAACATATCCATTTTCTTGGAATGCAGTTTGATGGGGCTGTTTCACAGGGATAGAAATAGAAAGGACATTAAAGTCTCTGTTATTGTGTTTATGGTTACTTGATGTTATTAGAAACTGACTTATGATTGGTAGCATATGGCTTCTAGTCTTCTTTACAGTACATTGTTAAAAGTGTTTCTGTTTTTTGTTTTTTTTTGACTGAGAAAGATATAACCTGAAAGAGCTTTCTTTTAGATGCAGTGTTAGTAGCTCTATTTTCAATCAGTCAGCGTTAGTTGGCAAAGAGGTGTCCAGGTGATTGCCCTTGGCTTTATCTTGAAGAATATGTCTCAGGAAGATTTCCCAATGAGTTTGGATTTTATGAATGGTGAAAAAACAGCAAAGTTGGCTGGACAGAAGAAAATAAGAATACAAAAGGGAATTCATAGCATACACTCCACTTCCAAAAGAATGATCCTTACTAGAAGATGAAATGTACAAATCAACCTGAAAATAAATTTTGTGCAGCTAGAAATGGAGTATCATGTTAAAGATAATGCTTCTTTTTTTCAAGTAATGTGTGATTATCCATAATCATAAAATCTGCATGGTTTATAAAATGAAAATATTATAATGATTAATTATATGTATCATCTTGATTGACCATGGGATTGTTGGATAAAACATTATTTCTGGGTGTGTATGTAAGGGTATTTCTAAATGCAACTGGCATTTAAACCTGTGGACTTAGTGGTTTGTTCTCCTCCATGTGAGTGGGTATCATCCATCTGTTGAGAGCCTGAACAGATCAGAATGCAGAAGGAAAGAGGAATTCAGTCTTTATTTCTGCTTCACTTACTGAGCTGGGACATCTCATCTTTTCTAGTCTTCACATAAGGATTTATACAGCTCTCCTGGTTTATAAGATTTCAAACTTACACTGAATTTTACCATTGACTTTCCTCAGTCTCCAGCCTGTAGATGGGAGATCACGGAATTTACCCTCCAAACTGCATGAGATAATTCCTCACAATAAATCCCTATAAAAGAAATATATTTATTTGCATAGATTCATTACATATAGGATTATATATTGGTATAATGTATATTTCTATGTAATAGATATATATCTAACATCTATATAATATTTATCTATATAGATAGATATCCTACCAGTTTTATGTTCCCTTGAGAACCTTGACTAATGCAGGAGGAACAAACTATTTTAAAACAAATGATCTTTAGCACTTTGTATACAATTGCTGTCCAATAACTATTTATTGACACTGATCAATGCCTTTATCTGGAGTCAATGAAATGAGTGCAGTACCTTCAAGAATTAAAGTCATAGTGTCTTAGATATGAAGAGCTCTTCATATCATCCTAGCATATGACCTGGTACCTCACTCTTTGTTCAGTTTCTATCTGCATCCCCTTGTATTCTCTTTCTCTTGAAACTATAGGACTCTGATGACACTGTTGCATTCCCATGTATAGCCCAGCAAACCTTTTAGAGATAAATGAGCAAAGACATGAATCAGACATTAAGCAGATGCTGGACTCTGGGTCTGAAAGAAATAGACATCCTATGTTATAAATATTAATTGGAAAATATAGGAGTCAGGCAACACTCCTAATTTTGAAAAATGTGCAATAACAGAAAGTGTTATAAGTACATGATAAAGAAGGCACTCTGAAGACACGCTCTGAGAAAAATACCACTTGAAAATGCATAAACAGAGTTGTAACTTGTTATAGTCATTAGAAATACTCTTAAATGGAAAAAAAACACTAAATGTCCATTGACATATGAAGAGATAAAGTAAATGTAGTATATACATACAATGGAATATTACTCAGTCTTAAAATACCAGGAAATTATGCCATTTGTGAGATGTGATTGGAGAGTTGATTTGGAACATACATTAATTTCCTAGGACTGCCATAAACTTGGAAAGCTTCAGTTCAGTTCAGTGGCTCAGTCCTGTCCGACTCTTTGCGACCCTATGAATCGCAGCACACAGCCTCCCTGTCCATCACCAACTCCTGGAGTTCACTCAGACTCACATCCATTGAGTCAGTGATGCCATCCAGCCATCTCATCCTCGGTAGTGCCCTTCTCCTCCTGCCCCCAATCCCTCCCAGCATCAGAGTCTTTTCCAATGAGTCAACTCTTCCCATGAGGTGGCCAAAGTACTGGATACTACTACTACTACTACTGAGTCACTTCAGTCGTGTCCGACTCTGTGCGACCCCATAGACGGCAGCCCACCAGGCTCCCCCGACCCTGGGGTTCTCCAGGCAAGGACACTGGAGTGGGTTGCCATTTCCTTCTCCAAAAATACTGGATAGAATTATAGAAATGTATTATTTCACAGTTTTAGATGCTAGAAGACTGAATTCAAAGTGTTAGTGAAAATGAAAGTGAAGTTGCTCAGTCATGTCCAACTCTTTGCAACCCCATGGACACCAGGTTCCTCTGTCCGAAGGATTTTCTAGGCAAGAGTACTAGAGTGGGTTGCCATTTCCTTCTCCAGGGAATCTTCCCGACCCAGGGATCGAACCCAGGTCTCCCGCATTGTAGACAGACGCTTTACCGTCTGAGCCACCAGGGAAGTCCAAGTGTTAGTAAGGACCTCGATTTCTCTGAAAACTCTAGGGAAGAATCCATCCTTGCCTCTTCCTTGCTTCTGTTGGTTGCTGTTGTTGACGTTTCTTGGCTTGTAGATGCATCACTGCAATCTCCGTCTCCATAAACATGGAGTTCTCCCTTCATCTGCGTCTGTGTCCAAATTTCTCTTTTCTTACAAGAACACCACTGATTGAATTAGGACATGTAATAATTGAGTATGACCTCATCTCAACTTGATTACATGTGCAAATGTCCCACTTCTAAATAGCGTCACATTCACAGGAATCTGGGTTTAGGACTTGAACATACCTTCTTGGAGGATATAATTCAACTCACAACAAAGCCAGATTATAGAGGACTTTGAATCCCTGTCAAAGTACTGTTTTGTATAATGGCAATGGAAAAGCATGAAAGCTTTTAAGCAAGAGAATAAATATAAAAATTTTGCTTCAGAAAAAGGATGCTAGTATAATGGAGATGATATGTAAAGGAGAAAGGAGAGAGAACTAGAAAATTCTAAAAACTTTATTAAGTTTTCAGAAATTTTTTTCTCATTTATTTTGTGACCAAAAACCTATAACTATTTAATATCTAAGATCTGTGGCACTGTCAAGTAAGAAAATATTGTTATAGTAACAGGAAATAATTTTTAATGTCATAATTTGATTCATTCCTTTTCTTAATCTTCTATTGGCTAATGAGTTTTTGGAAGTAAGATCATAGTAATCAAATGTCATTTTTATCACATTACGTCAAGAATGTATGCTATCACCATGACTCATCACTGTTACTGTTAATTTGACTAACTTGCTTGGGTAGTGTTTATTATTTTCATTCATAGTTGCTCTTCTCACTCATTTTCATAGTATACTCTTTGGAAGGAAGTCATTACTTCAGCCCATACTTAAGAAATGAGCAGCTATGTTCTACCTCTTTGAGGATGGATGAAGTTTCTACATAAATTAGTTGGAATTCTCCTGCATGGGAAACTTGTTTATTTTCCCATGTATGGATTCAGCCATTTATTTACCTAAAAATATCCCTCTGGGCTTCATCTTTTCAAATCTCTTCCTCCTAAATTCTTTGTTACCACTGATCCATTCACAACTCTATGGTTTCTCCTTTTCTAGAATATCATATAAATGGAATCATGTACTGTGTCACCTTTTCAAAGAAGTGGACATAGTCATTAAGAAAAGGGGCTTTAGCTTTAAAGCTTAACAATTGCATTTAAGATCCATTCATTTTTTGTATGGCTTGATTACTCATTCCTGATTATTGCTGAATAGTATTCCATTAGACAAAGAGTTGTACACGACTGAGCGACTGAGCGACTGAACTGAACTGAACTGAGACAAATTTGCCACAGTGTGTACATCTTTTCATCTACTGAAGGACAACTTAGCTGAGAAAGTCAAGTGCAGTAATTCTCTACATATTAATGAGTTCTTTTCTGAGAGTGCATTCATAAGTTCAATTTGTAAGTCCAATAAAGTTAGCGTAAGTACCCAACTGACACAATTGACTATATACAACTGTACTATAATAGGTTTATAATACATTTCACACAAATAATACATAAAACACAAAAAAATCCAGAAAACATTTTAATCTTGTAGTACAGTACCTTGAAAAGTACAGTAGCACAATACAACAGCTGGCATATAGGGGCACATTTGCATCTTTGAAAATTTGCAACTTGAAGGTTTATATATAGGGGATTTACTGTATTTAATCCAGCTGCAAACATTATTTTGACTCAAAATTGGCTTCAATTTATTTAAATGCTTCAGCCACTAATTAATTATATTTTTAAAATCAGTACTGCCACCTATCTCCAGCCCACAGATGCCCACAGACATAATTTCCATTAAGACATGGGACTCCCTGTGGTCTTTCTCAAGAGTCATCCTGTAGTAGAGAGGCTGAGCAGCACACTGAATATTTGAAATCACAGAAACAAATGGAGAAATAAATTGCTATGTCATTTGGGACAGTATGAGAATTGAATCCGGGGAGACTTCTTTAATCAGGTAAATCTTGAGTCAGCTCTTCATAATTTATGAATAATTATGGAGACTAGATTAGAAGAGGATTTGTATTCCACAATCGTTAAAGAACATGGAGCTTTAACTGCAAACTTATCTTGCTCTTAATTTTCACCAAAGAAAATATGGAGGCAGAAATAAAAATGCACTTATTTGTGCATTTGCCATCTTTTATGAGTTCCCCAATTTGACAGTTCATGATAATATAAATTTAAGTTTGGCTTTTCTCAAAGTGGGTGGCATTTGATCATAAATATAACTGCAAAACATTTGTTCTCAGGAAATTAGAAAATTCTAGTATGAGGAGTTTAAGTTAAAAAGTGGAACTATTATCATGTGATTCAGGAGTGATTTCCATAGAGTGGAAATCAGATTGTATGACTTTAGAAAATAGCTCCAGAATACAATATTTTAATCCAAAAAGTGTCTGACACTCATACATTCACTGAGTAGAAATACTATTACTCCTGTCGTGAGAAGAGTGATAATATAGAAGGTATGAAGGTTTGGTTTTATTTTTTAAAATACTGTTTCATTTTAGATTTCCTGAAGGCTTTTAGTTGATAAGGAGGGTAATAATAGCATTATTATTGATATATTTATGAACTGTAAATGACAATGCCAGGTACATTTATGGTGATATCATTCTATATTTGCCACAGATGTATGTGATATCTACTATTATCTATATTTAAAAACATTAACTAACATGCTCAAGGCCACAGAACTTTTAAAGATGTCACTCTAACTCAAATCTGATCCAATTTAAAGCTAAAGCCCTTTCTCTTAATGACTATGGTACACTGATAAACAATAATGCTTGTACTAACTCCATCTAAAAATCAATTTATTGAGATATAATTTACATGAAATACAATGTACCCATTTAAAGTACACATTTAGATAAATTTTGGGAAAATTTGCACAGGAAGGAAATCATGAGCACTGTGTGGAATATATCCATCACTTCAAAGAGTCTGTGTCCCTTCTGATTCAATCCCTCTTTGTTATTCAGCTAAATCATGTCCAGCGTTTTATGACCCCATGGACTACAGCATGCCAGACTTCCCTGTTGCTCACCATCTCCCTGAGTTTGCTCAAACCCATGTCCATTGAGTCGGTGATGCCATCCAGCCATCTCATCCTCTGTCGCCCCATTCTCCTCTTGCCCTCAGCCTTTCCCAGCATCAGAGTCTTTTCCAATGAGTCAGCTCTTTGCAACAATCCCTCTGTGCCTACATTATTTCTTTTAGTCGTATTTGTTTTCTCTAGAGATTCATCTAAGCAATTTATACTATGCAGTCTTTGGTATCTGGCTTCTTTCACTTGTGAAAGTGTTAGTTGCTCAGTCGTATTCGACTCTTTGTGACCCCAGGGACTGTAGCCCGCCAGGATCTTCTGTCCATGGAATTTTCCAGGCAAGAATACTGGAGTGGGTTGCCATTCTTTTCTGCAGGGCATCTTCCCAACCCAGAGATAGAAACTGCACCTCTCCCATTGCAGGCAGATTCTTTACAGTCTGGGACACCACTTAGCAGAACATTTTAGGTTTATTTGTGCTTTGATTTTGTTCAATAGGCGCTTCAGGTTTCTAAGTAGTATTCTATTGTATAAATATGAAAAAAAAAAAAAAAAAACACCCCAAACCTCATTCTCCTAATGATGGACATTTAGGATGTTTCCAGTTTGGGGCCATTACAAAAAGAGTTGCTGTAAAAATTTAGGTATAAATCTTATTTGAGCATAGGTATCATTTATTTGGTCAACGCTTAGGAAAAAGATTGCTGAGTTGTATATGGTAACTACATTTTTAATTATTTAAGTAACTGGCAAACTGCTTTCTAAAGTGCCCACTGGCAATGCATAAGGCATCAGTCCTTAGTATTGTCAGAAAGTTTAATTTTAGTAACTCTGATGTGTGTTTAGTAGTGTCTCATGGTAGTGTTAATACACACTCACCTGATGATTAATGATGTTGAGTATCTTTTTATGTATTTTCTTTGATAAGTGTTTATTCAAATTTTGCCTATTTTTAATTGGTTAGTTGTATTCTTATCAAATAGTAAGAGCTCTTTTTATAGTTTGGATACAAGTATCTGTCACATGTAATGTGATCATTTTCTTTTACTTTATAGGTTTTCATTTTCTAATGTGTTTCTATTTTTTCTTCTTTCTTTTTGAATGAGGTCTAATTTATCAATTCTTTTCTTCTATGATCCGTACTTCTCCAGGACTACATAGGAAATCTAGCCTATCCCAGCATCATGAAAATTTTCTTTTATGTTTTCTTCTAGACATTTTATACTTTCAGTCCATGGACTTAGGACTATAGTGAACACTTAGTTAATCTTTGGATATGGGTGATGATCAAGGTTGATTTTTTTTCAAAATTACTTCATTGCTAAATGTTGAAAATACTATCCTTTCTTTACTGAACAATTTTCTACCTTTGTTGAAAATCGGTTATCATATACATGTGAGTTTATTTCTGAATGCTTTATTCTATTCCTTTGCTCTCTCTATATATATTTATGCCAATACCACACTGTCTTGATCATTATAGCTTTATGGGTATGTCTTGAAATTAAGTAACATAAGTCCTCCCATTTTGTTCAATTTTATAATTATTTTAGTATTCCTCATTCTTGTCATTTCCATACAAATACTAGAATCAACTTGTACAATTTATTAAAAGTGTCTGCAGAAATTTTGAGGGGAGATTGGTGGAACTGCATTTACTCTCTAAGTCAGGTTGGTGAAAACTTTAACAATATTGAGTCTCCCAATAGTTAAGTATGGTATGTGTCTCTTTACTTAGGAGTTCTTTAATGTATTTTACTCAAGCTTTACCATTTTCAACGTACCCATACTCTTTTTAAAGTGTCAGATATCCAGTAAGTCTTTAAGATAAACCCATAAACTAT